>NC_063067.1:13963587-14303587 GCF_018812025.1 Megalobrama amblycephala
TGCATCAGAGCTAGGAACCAATACGACAAAAAGGCCAATTCATCACAGATTTCGTATTTTAAAATAATTATATCTGGGCATTAGTTTTGCTACGTCATTAAGAAATGTTTTTGACAGTGTTTCATTATGAATTTAACTATTTCAGATGTCATTTAGCTTTACTTTTTTTTTAACGTTCGACGTTGTTTTTGGTTTTTTTGGCAACCCAGGGTGTGGCCTGTGTCCCACCCACCACGGCCTTACAGGACACACCCTAGTCCTATCTCCAAGTGCTGACTTGGGGTGACCTGATAGCTTTGCCAAAATATCCAACTGGCCAAGGTGTGTAATGCGCAAAATGCACTCTTGGTCCATTGCTAATTGTCCCGCACATCGTTCAGTGCCACAACTTCCCTACTACCCTGACCTGAATGGCAGCTTTTCCTTAATTGTACAGGCAGTTATATATGGGGATGGCCAGGATGTCGGGGTACACCCCTACTCTTTTCGAAGGACATCCTGGGATTTTTAACGACCACAGAGAGTCGGGACCTCGGTTTAACGTCTCATCCGAAGGACGGTGCTTTTTGACAGTATAGTGTCTCCATCACTATACTGGGGCGTTAGGACCCACACAGACCACAGGGTGAGCACCCCCTGGTGGTCTCACTAACACCTCTTGCAGCAGCAAACTAGTTTTCCCAGGAGGCCTACCATCCAGGTACTAACCAGGCACAGCCCTGCTTAGCTTCAGTGGGCAACCAGTCTTGGGCTACAGGGTGATATGGCTGCTGGTTAAGTGTTTTCTGGATGCAGACTACAACTGACTGCGTTTTTGGCACGTAGCTGGTCAGTCCCGCCCAGAGTGCTGCATCAGAGCTAGGAACCAATACGACAAAAAGGCCAATTCATCACAGATGTCGTATTTTAAAATTATTATATCTGGGCATTAGTTTTGCTACGTCATTCAGAAATGTTTTTGACTGTGTTTCATTATGAATTTAACTACTTCAGATTTTAGTTACTTTTTTTTTCAGCTTGTCGTCGTTTTTTTTTTTTTTTTTGGCAACCCAGGGTGTGGCCTGCGTCCCACCCACCACGGCCTTACAGGACACACCCTAGTCCTATCTCCAAGTGCTGACTTGGGGTGAACTGATATCTGTGCCAGGCCCTTAAAAGGCAGTTAAGGGTTTTCTGGATGCAGTCTACAACACACTGCGCTTTCGGCATGTATCTGGTCAGTCCCGCCCAGAGTGTTGCATCAGAGCTAGGAACCAATACGACAAAAAGGCCAATTCATCACAGATTTCGTATTTTAAAATAATCATATCTGGGCATTAGTTTTGCTACGTCATTTAGAAATGTTTTTGACAGTGTTTCATTATGAATTTAACTATTTCAGATTTCATTTAGCTTTTCTTTTTTTTTAACGTTCGACGTTGTTTTTTTTTTTTTGGCAACCCAGGGTGTGGCCTGTGTCCCACCCACCACGGCCTTACAGGACACACCCTAGTCCTATCTCCAAGTGCTGACTTGGGGTGAACTGATATCTGTGCCAGGCCCTTAAAAGGCGGTTAAGGGTTTTCTGGATGCAGTCTACAACACACTGCGCTTTCGGCACGTATCTGGTCAGTCCCGCCCAGAGTGCTGCATCAGAGCTAGGAACCAATACGACAAAAAGGCCAATTCATCACAGATTTCGTATTTTAAAATAATCATATCTGGGCATTAGTTTTGATACGTCATTCAGAAATGTTTTTGACTATTATGAATTTAACTACTTCAGATTTCAGTTACTTTTTTTTTTTAGTTCGTCGTCGTTTTTTTTTTATGGCAACCCAGGGTGTGGCCTGTGTCCCACCCACCACGGCCTTACAGGACACACCCTAGTCCTATCTCCAAGTGATGACTTGGGTGAACTGATATCTGTGCCAGGCCCTTAAAAGGCGGTTAAGGGTTTTCTGGATGAAGTCTACAACACACTGCGCTTTCGGCACGTAGCTGGTCAGTCCCGCCCAGAGTGCTGCACAAGAGCTAGGAACCAATACGACAAAAAGGCCAATTCATCACAGATTTCGTATTTTAAAATAATCATATCTGGACATTAGTTTTGCTACGTCATTTAGAAATGTTTTTGACAGTGTTTCATTATGAATTTAACTATTTCAGATTTCATTTAGCTTTCCTTTTTTTTTAACGTTCGACGTTGTTTTTGGTTTTTTTGGCAACCCAGGGTGTGGCCTGTGTCCCACCCACCACGGCCTTACAGGACACACCCTAGTCCTATCTCCAAGTGATGACTTGGGGTGAACTGATATCTGTGCCAGGCCCTTAAAAGGCGGTTAAGGGTTTTCTGGATGCAGTCTACAACACACTGCGCTTTCGGCACGTATCTGGTCAGTCCCGCCCAGAGTGCTGCACTAGAGCTAGGAACCAATACGACAAAAAGGCCAATTCATCACAGATTTCGTATTTTAAAATAATTATATCTGGGCATTAGTTTTGCTACGTCATTCAGAAATGTTTTTGACTGTGTTTCACTATGAATTTAACTACTTCAGATTGATTTCAGTTACTTTTTTTTTTTTAGTTTGTCTGCGTTTTTTTTTTTTTGGCAACCCACGGTGTGGCCTGTGTCCCACCCACCACGGCCTTACAGGACCCACCCAAGTCCTAACTTCAAGTGACTTGGGGTGAACTGATAACTTCATTGTGAAGTTGATAATATCCAACTGGCCAAGGTGTGTAATGCGCAGAATGCAATGTGTTTGTCATTTTGGTCAATAGCTGCATTTACACTGACAACTTTTGTTTCAATTGTAATTAAATAATTCCAGTTGATGAATCCGAACCGAAGTATTTACATGATCGCTAAATAAAGTGATCGGGTTGGTGTTCACATTTAAATCAGAATTGATCTTTTGACGTGCACACACCGCATGATTAAACAGAGTTCCCCCTGTTGGCAAATACTAATCTTCTTTCTATCATTGCTTCTTTTCTTTCTTTTAAAAAGCAGACTTAATATTTATCTATTTCGGCTCCTAATTAGGAGGCAACGAGTACATTAAGCTTTGTGCCATGCTGCTTATTTTCATCAAGCAGTTTATGTCCCCTTCCTGTGTCCAAAACAAGGCACCAACTGTGAATGAGAGTCCGAAGCAAAGGACTGGTGGGACGTTATCCTCCACCACTTTACAGACAATGAGTGGAAGGAGAATTTTAGATTGACACAACAGTCATTAATGGCATTATATTCAACAACTACAGCATGTTCTATGCATCATACGTCATAACACCATTGCACGTGCAGAACTTTCCAGTTTCGTTTTTCAATCTGATCAAGTGTGTCCTATCGGATGGATTAGAAAAATTTTCTCTTACAATTTGGATGAAATTAAATTGGATTTCGCTAATTCATTCCGATTTATGTGGTTATTCTAGTCCTGTTACAAACTGATTATTCGGGTCCATGTAAATGCAGCTAACTTGTTCAAATTATTTGTTTGTGTTTACATTATTTAAATGTGTTTTTCAAAAGTAAAGGTACACTATGTAACAACTTTTTACATTTAAAACACTAATTTCTTAACATTATTCTTGCAACTGTAATTGCAGTGTATCTAAATAACAATAGTATAATAATAGTAATAATAATAAATAATAATTTCTGTCACTAATGCACATTGATTTCACTCATTTACCAATTCCAGCATAATGCCAACAAAGGATTATTATATTTAACTAAAGAAATATGTATTAAAGCAATTTAAAAGTGTTCCACAGTATGTAACAACTACAATATGTAAAAACTGTTTAAAATGTTTTTAAAGTAATTAAGTAATTATAAGAGGGGTGGCATTTTTTCTCACTTAAGCACCTGCCCCTCAAAATGTCTGTGCATAGCCCATCTTATTATAGGCGTATCGCAGTGATTCAGATTTAGACAAAAACATGGTTTTGGAAGATGGATTCATGACGGACTCGCTCATTATATAAATTCTGCACATTTTGAACAAAAAAGTTACATAGTGTACCTTTAACTATAACTTATCTGACAACTTATTTGTCAAATCTTACTAGTTGGTGACTCTTCTGGCATCTGTTGTTGTCTCATGCCTGCTTGTCTTGTTATTGTAGATATTTCGCACTTTCCACTCGCCTAAAGCCCTCGTTGTGCAAATCTGTGTGGCCAGGAAATAAAAAATTCCATTATGTTATAATGTTTGAATAAAATCAAAAACATATGCGCAAAACTCAAGTTTTAAGCACCTGTGAAAGTGATCCGTAGGTACACGACGTCGAGAGAGCGTCTCCGATGCGAACAGTGACAGTGAGTGAAACATTCTAAGCGTCTCGTTTATGAAGGCTTTCTACTGTGACGTCACATGGAAACAGGCCCCGCCCATAACTGACGATAGAACTCATTAGCTCCTCCCCTTAGTGCGCTGGCTGCATACTACAGTTCGTCGTGTTTATCTCGTTTATCTCCTCGCTAGAGCATATTTGGGTAAGAAATTGGTACTAATGTTATTTAAACAAGAGCAATAAGTGATTTTCTGTTCTGGATTCTCATTAACAGAATAGACAGCAGCGTGCTACCTATCAGGGCTGCGTTTCCCCAAAAAAGGCATCGTTTCTACTACCAGCTCACAATGCTTTTGAGAAACGCAGTCAAGGATGTGCTAACAGTATATTTGCATTTTTTCTGTGTGCGCTCAGAAAACTATATATTAGAAGTTTAAACTGATGTGCAAATAATACAAACTTTCATGAGTGAAAATGTCACGTGAGCGTGACGCGATAGAGATGATAATCAAAAAACAAACATGTTTTTGGCGGAGTAAGGAATCTTCCAGCTTCCTACATTACAAAAATATTAATGTATTAGAAGATATATTAATCAACAACCTTAAAAGGACTTATGTATATCTTCTGAAGTAAACTTTCAATTTATTTTGTAAACAGCGTTTCCCCCCTATTTAGGCAAAACATCACCCTGCACACCAGTCTCCATGGCAGCGTCACTCTCTGTTGACATATTTTTTGTGGTCAGTCTAAAAAATATAATTGTTTGCTGTTTGAGTCCTGAAGAAAGTTGCATTCATTGTTGCCTGCTGTGTGTTCTCTCTGATTGTCAGTGGTCAAAGATAGATGATCTTGTCTTTTGAAGGCTGAATCCAGTATCTGACACCTGATTTATCTGGTGAAGTGTTCCCCCTCAGCCACAAACATGAAATGTATGGTAAGTCACTACAGTTATCACTGTTTTAATGCAGTATAATGCGGTCAGAAACACTTTATGACATCAAAACTGTTGAAATAAATTAATTTGAAATGTTGAACTGAAATACTTTGCAATTGAAGAAGTGTTTCAATAGAACCATGATGGGTTATTTTGATATTTCTATATTTTGCTGGCATAATCAAATGAAATTAGGGTCTAAGATTCTAAGACTGTCTTGCCCCAGACTTTAAGTAATTCTACATTGTCATTTACAGAATCAAAAAGTCTTGCTCTTTGTGGTACTCTTTAGGAAGACTTCAAGACTTAAATTTAAATTTATTTATTTAGTGGACTGATAGCAGTGTATTTTGTTTTTCAGCTCTGGGGTGACTGTGTAGCAAAGACAGCTGAGCAATATCCACTTTTATTGAGGGACACATGCCTGGGTCTTTGGGTCAGAACTCAGAAGTCGCAGTTCATCAAGGTTTGTACCTTAATGTTGGTCACGTGAACCATGCATTTGTTACTCATAATAAAAAATAATATTTTTCATTCATTGAACTATTTCTTATCCCAAGATTTTGAACACAAACTTGTTTGAAATAGAAATATTTTCTAAAATTATACATTTATTTACTGTAATTTTTGATCAGTTTAATGCATCTTTGCTGAATAAAAATATATACAGTACAGTCCAAAAGTTTGGAACCACTAAGATTTTTAATGTTTTTAAAAGAAGTTTCATCTGCTCACCAAGGCTACATTTATTTAATTAAAAATACAGTAATATTGTGAAATATTATTACAATTTAAAATAACTGTGTACTATTTAAATATATTTGACAAAGTAATTTATTCCTGTGATGCAAAGCTGAATTTTCAGCATTGTTACTCCAGTCTTCAGTGTCACATGATCCTTCAGAAATCATTCTAATATGCTGATTTGCTGCTCAATAAACATTTATGATTATTTCCAATGTTGAAAACAGTTGTGTACTTTTTTTTCAGGATTCCTTGATGAATAGAAAGTTCAAAAGAACAGCATTTATCTGAAATACAAAGCTTCTGTAGCATTATACACTACCGTTCAAAAGTTTGGGGTCAGTAAGAATTTTTATTTTTATTTTTTTGAAAAGAAATTAAATGAGTACTTTTATTCAGCAAGGATGTATTAAATCAATCAAAAGTGGCAGTAAAGACATTTATAATGTTATAAAAGATTAGATTTCAGATAAACACTGTTCTTTACATCAAATAATCCTGAAAAAAAATACTGTACACAAATATTTTGTACAATTGTACACATTAAATGTTTCTTGAGCAGCAGATCAGCATATTAGAATGATTTCTGAAGGATCATGTGACACTAAAGACTGGAGTAATGATGCTGAAAATTCAGCTTTGCATCACAGGAATAAATTACTTTGTGAAATATATTCAAATAGAAAACAGTTATTTTAAATTGTAATAATATTTCACAATATTACTGTTTTTTACTGTATTTTTAATTAAATAAATGTAGCCTTGGTGAGCAGACGAAACTTCTTTTAAAAACATTAAAAATCATAGTGGTTCCAAACTTTTGGACTGTACTGTATATATTTTTGGCATATAAATAAAAAATCTTTAAAAAAAAAATCTATAAAAAATCTCTCTAAACCCAAACTTGTATAATGTATATGTCATGTCAAAGGGAATTTCAAAGTGAAGTGTTTGACAACCAGTTCTCAACATTAGCCTACAATGAGTTTTATTTTCCAATAGGAACCTGATTTTAAAGGGTTAGTTCACCCAAAAATGAAAATTCTGTCATTAATTACTCACGCTCATGTCGTTCCACACCCATAAGACCTTCTTTCATCTTCAGACACAAATTAAGATTTTTTTGATGAAATCCGAGAGATTAATTCTCGTCCATAGACAGCAATTTAACCGACACTTTCAAGGCCTAGAAAATTACTAAAGACATCATTAAAACAGTTGATGTGACTGCAGTGGTTCAACCTTAATTTTATGAAGCGACGAGAATACGTTTTTGTGCGCAAAAACAAAACAAAAATAATGACTTCATTCAAAAATATCTTCTCTTCTGTGTCATTCTCATTCATTGTTTACATTCAACGCATCCAGGTTCTACATCAGAACGGCAACTCATTATTGTCCAGCTCCTGCGTCAGCATCACATGTATGCGTCATGCTGCTCACGTGATCAGCTTTGGCCAATACTGAGCCGGCATTCGGACGTAAACACAGAAGCCTTCACTGTGGGCCTTCAATAAACCTTGACTGCCAAGTAGAAAGGTGAAAAAAAATTGAAATCGGCACTACCACTAGACAAAATGGAGAAAATAAGACTGCTGTCTTCCCTTTTGCCAAATAGGTAGGAAAACTTAAACACCCATAATGCACTGGGCGTGTTGCCGTCCAAGGCCTCTCCCACCAGTCTGCTATGGATATACTTACCAGAGTCGAATACTGCCTTGCTTTAGTAGGAAACTAAAACTCATGTAACTCATGAATAAATTGTTCACAAGTGTCCACTTTACATTAAAGTAGACAGGTAACTAATAATGGAATTAAATTTTCATTACTTATATCTCATCAAGTTATGGTTGTGCTCTTATGTTTTTATTTTCAAAATAAAGTTTGAATTTCATCTTGATAACAAGAAATCAGTTTTATACACTGCTGACGATAGGCATCATGACCTTTTTGCAGAGTATCATGGATAAAACAGTAACTTCTGGTAGGCGACATAGTAAGAAAAGTGGCAGTCATTAGATTTTAATGGGAAAACCAACAAATACAACACCCTTCGGTCTCACTATAATAGTCAATTTTTGCTGCATCTTGAAATAAATCAGGAATCTGGTTTTGAGTTAAATAAGTGTGAATAAAAAAATTTTTTTTAAGCATTTATAAAATGTGAGTTAAAAGCGGCTCACTATTTGGCAGGTATTGTGTTAAGGTTGCCCTTTTTATTCATGCAGTTATAACTTCTTATCAATTATTTATAATGCAATTGTAAATGACTTATTAGTCATGAACAAGTGCCTTTATAAACACTTTACAAAGGGAACCTTAATGTAAAGTGTTACCAAAGTTTGATTCAGAGTGGTTCAGCAGAGTTGTGTGGAGTGATGAATCACATGAGTTGCATCGTGATGCTACAGAGCGCTGTCTTTGAAAATCTGGTGAGAAATATAATAATGCATCTCTACCACAGTGAAGCATGCAGGAAGAGTGTCATTGTGTGGGGAGCCTCTGGTATTGGTGAGCTACTCCACTGTGAAAAGTCATTCAGTGCTTCAGAGAATATTGCAGAATGCCTTGCTTCCCACAATTGAAAAGTTGTTATCTAAAGAGATCAGATGATCAGATGTTATTTTTCAACAAGACATTGCTCAAGCCTAAAATGCAAAGACAACCAAGAAGTGGCTTGAGAACAAGTCCATCAAGCTCATGTTTTGGCCTGGGTCAGAGTTCAGATTTGAACCCTATAGTGAATATTTGGTCTCACATTAATTCAATGAACTGGGAGACATTTTTCAACTACTCATGAACTGTTTGAAGCCATTAACATTGAGTGGAACAACACTGACTCTTCTTCCTGTGAAAAGCTATGTGCAAGTTGGGGAAGGCTATTCTGTGCTAAGTTACAATTTTTGATAATTTCCTGACCAGTGACTTGTGATTAAAATTGTTAAAGGTGCCCTAGAATTAAAAATTGAATTTATCTTGGCATAGTTAAATAACAAGAATTCAGTACATGGAAATGACATACAATGAGTCTCAAACACCATTGTTTCCTCCTCCTTATATAAATCTCATTTGTTTAAAAGACCTCCGACGAACAGGCGAATCTCAACACAACACGTCCCCAATGTACAATGTACGCCCCCAATATTTGCATATGCCAGCCCATGTTCAAGGCATTAGACAAGGGCAGGACGTCTGGATCTGTGCACAGCTGAATGATCAGACTAGGTAAGCAAGCAAGGAAAACAGTGAAAAATGGCAGATGGAGCAATAATAACTGACGTGATCCATGATATCATGATATTTTTTGTGATATTTGTAAATTGTTTTTCTAAATGTTTCGTTAGCATGTTGCTAATGTACTGTTAAAGGCAGGGTAGGTAAGAAATTTTGTTCCAAATTTGTTTAAACTTTCTATATATATACATGCATAATTAAAATGTAGGAACTCTGATAAAAAGAGTATAAAAATCGAGTGACTCTAGACCGTTTAATCTGTATTAAACACAGCTCATTATTTCCATCCGGGACGAAACATAGGATTGGCTTAGGCGGCTGTCACTCTCTCGCAACCATGGCAACCACCCTTTTGCCACACATGACCTGCCCACTTGCGCGCGCACGTTTGATTTGGGGAATCCAAGAGGCACGCGATCCTAGGAATACCAAAACAATGGCAGAGAAACAGCAAGCTAAATTCACAGTACCGGCCTATGCAGTTAGTGAAGGCAAACCAGGCAAAAAAGGAAGACAGTAACAGTACAAGAAAAGGCAATGATCAAAAAGTCTTTGGATAAACAAAGAAATAAAACGCGAGTTAATATCGGCGTGGCTTTCCAGCGATGGCGAGAACTGAAGGAACTCAAGGGGCTGAAAAGTGACTCCTTGATGGCTTTATTTCTGCTGGACAGGTAAATCTTTCTTTTTGTATTTTGATCATACATATTTTTTTGTTTATTTTTTCATGAAGCATGTGTCATTAGCACACGTAACTGCGTAATATAGCTAACATAACATTACTTAGCGAGCCGTAGTAGAGACGATAAATAATGATAGCTATAGTGTTGAATTGTGCATAATTTTACCCTCTGTCTAACTCTTTTACCATGTTCACCTGTAAGTTTACCTGCACGTTTTTTTCGCCTTTGTTTTGTTTTTATATTCTCTACCTATGTTTACTGATGTCTTTATCTTGTATCTGTGTGTGTCGTACACACTTTGTTGTATGTGTGTGTTATTATTTTGTGTCTGCAATGCAGTTGTGAGTTGATATTTGAGTGTATGTTACTCTGTTGATCTGTAGAACAACGTATATGTTATGAATCTTACACGAAATTCATCTTCATCACAGTGTAAATGATGGTAATGGAAAAACGTGTATCATGCAACCTGTTTTTAGCTTTGCCTTATAGATAACTAGCTCATTAGCAAATCAAAAAAATATATATTTTAAACTTTACCAATATCAATATGCTAGCTTGATAGTGAGTACTAAAATACATCTTGTTTGTTTATCTTCATAATTATAAAGTTATTTTTATTACATGTGATTCTGACATGATGTCACTACATGCACTGTGCTCCTTCCTCTCCGCTCGTCTCAGGTAAATAATGCGTCTTCCAGCTCAGTGGTCGGAGTCGCACGTTCATGCGTTTTGGGGGCGTGGCTTTGTAAGGAGCCCAGAAGGGAGGGGGTGGAGTGAATGGAAATAATGAGCTGTCTTTAAAACAGTCGTGAGAGGTCTACAGACACTCGATTTTTATACTTTCTTTTTCAGAGTACTTACATTTTAATTATGTATTGATATATAAATAAAGTTTAAACAAATTTTGAAAAAAAGTTTTTTATACATTTTTTTGCCTACCCTGCCTTTAAATGTGGTTAAATACCATTGTTTCTTACTGTATTCACGGAGACTAGAGCTGTCCTTATTTTCATTATTAAACACCTGCAGTCTGTATAATTCATAAACACAACTTCGTTCTTTATAAATCTCTCCAACAGTGTGTAATGTTAGCTTTAGCCACGGAGCACTATCAAACTCATTCAGAATCAAATGTAAACATCCAAATAAATACCATACTTATGCGATTAGACATGCTGCATGACGAACACTTTGTAAAGAACAATTTTGAGGGTTATATTAGCTGTGTGAACTTTGTTTATGCTGTTTAAGGCAAGCGCGAGCTCCGTGGGCTGGGAGCGTGAGCATTTAAAGGGGCCGCAGCCTGAATCGGCTCATATTTAATGATGCCCCAAAATAGGCAGTTAAAAAAATTTATTAAAAAAAATCTATGGGGTATTTTGAGCTGAAACTTCACAGACACATTCAGGGGACACCTTAAACTTATATTACATATTTTAAAAAGACGTTCTACGGCACCTTTAAGACCATTAAATGACCGCTAAATATTTTGGCATTTTTGGCTTGGCCCCCTTTTTTCCCTTTCTTTCTTTCTTTGCACAAGACTATGTCATTAAAACTTGCTCAATCTGCAGCCACACTTGACAATTTGACTACTTATATTTACATTTCAGGATTTTTTTGGCCAACATGAGTCTAGTAGTATCATTTACAAAACATCCTGATTATTAAACATTATTAGATGATTAGATCTCTTTGTAAGTTCAAATATTTGAAAGAACTATTATCTAGGAGAGAACAATTTTTGTAGATAACAGTTTGAGCAGAATCACCCCAGCTATAGCCTACTATTATGAAAACATTTTTGTTATCATAGATTGAATCTGTTTTGTTGAGGACAGAAACAATTTCACAGACGCCATAATTCACATTACAAAATCACATTATAACCACTTCCATATAATCCACATGATTACATATCGTGTCCCTTTTTCATCAAATTAATTTCGCTTTCCCGACATCACAAGATCATCTGTCGTATGAAAACGGCCTCTAGCATTAAACCTGTCGTGTGTTTTCTCACTAGTAGGCAGCACTCTGATTTTAACACAGGTATCTGAAGGGCTTTTATTGTAACAGAGTCAAAGAATGCCCGTCTGTAGCGCGTCACCGCATCAAACATGTCTGTCAGCGGGTCTCTGCTATAAGCGTCGGACGCGCTGAGGACGCGTTTCAAAACAACGACACAACGCGCTTAATGCGACTGCGGGTATTATACACGGTTTCGTCCGGCAGGAAGGAATGATTATTCACAATAGAGGGATTAATATTAAATAAAGGCCTAGTTATCGTCTGCCGCTGGAGCCTCATTTGAAGCGTCGCTGTGATCCCGGTGAGTCAGAGGAAACGCTTGACCTAAAGTGATGAAATTATCCGTCATATTGACGATTATTTTGCAGCTTTGGTTTGCTCTTGTTTTTGTCATTGCTGCATGTATGGTTGCTTAAATACATTTCAGCATTATCGTAATGCAAAAGACGAGCTGGTTTATAAACAAGCAGGAGATCTTGTTAATCAGTCCAGAACTGCCTGTCTCTTCAAGGTGCACAATGCTCTGTGATGGACAAGAGGAGGAGGACAGTGGTCCGTCAACCCTGTGTTTATGACCGGTCAGCCCAGGTACTCTAATTGAACACCACTCTGATATTCAGTGATAAAAGGCTCATTCTTGTTATGCAGCACACTTTCATGTCCACATGTCTTAGCATATTAAAATAGCCTAATGTATTCTGTTTTTAAACATGGCGATGATGTTAGTTATATGTTGAAAAATCAAAACTAAGTGATTATGTTTTTATATTATGTTTTTATTAAATGTATGTTGCCATTTTTGCAATGTCTGAGTGTGCCATGCACTTCTAAATAGTAGATAACAAAAAAAAATGCAATTTATTAAGAAATATTACAGGGATTTTTCATAAAAATGTTTTAAACTAAGCAGGTTTTCTTGTAAATATTGCTTGTAAATAATTGGTAATTATTATTAATCATGAGCCATCAGTTTAACTTTCCATAACTAATAAAAGCCACTGCCTTAATGATCCTCCAGGAATGATTAATAACAACAGTACAAACATGAGCAAGTATTAGCTATGGGTTTAAAGAATTCTGTGATGTTTTGTGTTATTAGAATGTTCATCTTACTTTAAAACATTCTTATAAGGTTATGTAAAGTTATAGAAATTGCTATATTACAATGATAATTTCAAAAGACTGTTAAACATATCAAAAGTACCTTCAGATTGACAACCTCTATTAATATTTTTTTAAATAATTATTTAGGATTTTTTTCTTTTGCATTGTGTAAATAATCAAGTGAGCATTATTCTGAAAGTCTGATTTATGTATTCATAGAAATGCTTCCAAAAATGACAATATTATTATAACAGGAATGACCCAAAAACTGCATGGTCTTTGCTGATTTCATGTGAGATCTGGCATTGATCCAGGGCACACTGGCGCTTTAAAGTTCTCTTTTCTAGTTAGAGGTGATGGATTTGTCACTATTGATTTTTGTTTTCCTCTGTTTTTTCCAGTGACTCCCACTCATGCCATAGATGTCCTTCCCTTAGCTCACTGAGCTTACTTTATTTTCTCCTTGTCACCCCGTTATCCTTCCTCTCTTCCCTCTCTCATGCATCTTGCTTCGCCCTCACTCCATCTCTCTACTCTTATCTCTCCCTTGTCCACCCCTTTTGACTTTCCCGTCCTCCCTTCCTCTGTCACTCCTGCTCTGTTTTGGATGTCATAATGGTGTGCTGTGGTCGAGCGCTGGACTCCCCCTGCACTCTGGCTCTGTTGGTGGGCTTCCAGTTTGCGTTTGTCCTGTACTTCTCTCTGGGAGGCTTTCGTGGCCTAGTGTCTGTTTTGGTTCATTCCACCGAGCCTGAGATTGACTACTCTCGACCGCATGACGTCTACACCAACCTCACCTCTCTGCTGCTCCACCATCCAGGACCCAGTGGACCAGAACAGCAGCTCAGGGATTGTACACTGCCCTCTCCACTGCTGGGTAGATATAAATCCACACTGAAGTGATTAAGACATTGATCAATAATTGGATGTGCTCATTCACTTAGTCTCATTGCAGTTTTTAGTGTGCTAAACACACTTTGATGAGTTTAGTTGACCCAAAAATTAAGATTCCATCATAATTTATTTACACTTTATCGTTCCAAACTTGTGACTTTCTTTATCCTGTGGATCACAAAAAAAGATATTTTGAAGAATGTACTTAATGTACTAAGTTCTATGTCTTCTGGAATTAAAGTTCTGGATGATGCCATTTATTTTCATTTTATGGTTAACGATCAGAAATACCTTTTTTAAGGCCAGAACACACCAAGCAGACGCCGATGAACTAGTGGCGACGAAAGCAGACTGGGGGGTTGGCTCACGTCGGCAGCATCTGTGTCCAAAGCTGCCCTGACACACCAAACCGATGCTAAACAGCCGACGGCCAAGTAGCACGTCAGTTCTGCGCCTGCGTGAGATGAAATGCCTTTCCGAACCAGCAGGTGGCAGTAGCTGAAAAGCCAATCAGAATTATCAGATGGCCCGACGGACCGACGAGCTCCAACGCGATTCAACATTTCGAATCGGCTGAAAAAAAGCCGTCGAGGACCAACTTCAGCCGACGGTGCGGAACACACTGAGAAAACTTAGTCGGCCGACGAAGAAAAACTGTCGGCTTGGTGTGTTCCTGCCTTTACAGTTGTGTATGAAAAAAAACAAAAAACTTAAACTAAAATCTAAAACGCTACAATTGAATTTAGCTGTCACAACAGTATAATGTACAGTATGGGAGACAGATATTCATTTTGAGATATGCTAACGTTTATGAAGGACTAAAAATGCCTAAAAATAAAATGAAATAATTATCAATCAAATAAACAGTTTTAAATATGCTAATTTATTTTTTTTCCATTTAATGATGATTCATTAATTTAATATTTTATTTAACTACATTTTAAAACATGAATTAAATACTTTAAAAAAAATTCTATTATATTGCCCATAAAAAAGCGATTTATTTATTTCCATTTTTATGTTTGAATTATAAAATTTTACTTTTTAACTGTCACTCTTAGTCCTCCATAAATATTACATTTAACAGTGAAATTACGTTCTTAGTGTTTTAAAGATTAAGCGAGTGTTACATGACAGCAAAGGTAATCTAAAACAAGCATGAACAATTAAATATTCAAAATCAACCATTGCGATAAATTAAAAACATTTCTCTGATATTGTGCAATAATTGATATGGTCCAATATAATGTGCATCCCTAGTCAGAAATTTTCCTGTTGTGTTCAACAAAAAGGAAGAGAGTCATACAGGTTTGGAAAGACATAACGCTGTAATTCAATAATGACATCATTTACAATTTTAGGGAAACAATTTCTTTAATTTGATGAGATTTTATACAAGTGCATGTGTGCTCTCCCCCTGCTTCCTGCCAGTGGGTCCTGTTTCTGTCCACCTCTCCTCACCCCCCTCCCTAGAGGAGATAAAAGAGAAGAACCCCTTGGTGACCTTAGGGGGTCATTACCGCCCACCAGACTGTGAGCCACGGCACCACACAGCCATCGTGGTCCCCTACCGGAACCGCCAGACCCACCTCCGCGCCCTCCTCTACCATCTGCACCCCTTTTTGCAGCGCCAGCAGGTCCACTACGGCATTTACATTGTGCACCAGGTCTCTTGTTTGTCGTTACGCTGACTTGTCACATCTATTGTATGGAAAAAGTCCTAGCAGTAATTAGAGGAAGTAGCTGTGACAAAGGGTAAACATACCTCATAGCTTATTGTCAGGCTATATTAGTGTTTTATTCTTGCCGAAGAATGAATTTGTGTACAGTTGATTTCCTCATAGTCTGTGTTATCAGTCAGGGAACTCCACGTTTAACCGAGCAAAGTTGCTGAATGTTGGAGTGCGAGAGGCGCTGAAAGAGGAGGACTGGAGCTGTATTTTCCTGCATGACGTCGACCTGCTACCTGAGAATGACCACAATACCTACACCTGCCACCCCCAGTATCCTACGCACCTCTCCGTGGCTATGGACAAGTTCAGATACAGGTACCCTACCCACTTTGACTGGATTTTTTGTGTTTACGAACCATTTCTCTAATTTTATAATTTCCCTAATTTTATATTTGTTGGGTAGTTGAACAGTGTCTAAGTTAGATACCAATATACACTACTGTTCAAAAGTTTGGGGTTGGTAACAAGTCACTTATGCTCACCAAGAGTGTATTTCTTTGATCAAAAATACAGTAAAAACTGAAATATTGTAAAATATTATTACATTATTTCAAAATAACCTTTCTATTTACAAATTTAAAAAGTAATTTATTCTTGTGATGGCAAAGCTGAATTTTCAGCATCATTACTCCAGTCTTCAGTGTCACATGATCCTTCAGAAAATTATTCTGATATGCTGATTTGCTGCTCAAGAAACATTTCTGATTAACTTGAAACTTTTGAATGGTAGTGTAAATTAAGTAATTAAATAATATTTAAAAAATAAAAGGACAACAATTTTTAAATATAACTGCAAGCAGCACCACAGAGGCAGAATGAGGAGCTAAAAATCAAGGCAACAAGCATCAGACCAACTTCAAAATTGAGTAAAGACATTTGGAGACATTTTTAAGCAAAATGGTTGAAAGCCCATAAATACAATCACTTGTAATGCAAAATAATTGCTTATTAGTTTTGGTATCAATATAACAAATCTTTCCAGAGATACAGCCTCAGATGCAGTTTGGCATTATGCCATCACATTCATTGATGAGGTGAAACATATGAAAACGGTTTCATCTATCGACACGAAATCCATAACATTTGCCGGCATGGGCTGAAGATGATCTGATTTGAATTTGGTGAAAATCGGACAGACATTCTAGAAAGAGTTTGAAAAAGAAGGTTTTTAAAGGAAATCTAAATTGTGAACAAGAAGTTGGGCCAACTTTTTTAAATTTGGTATCTATGTTCTTGGCATGACCTAAGGAATCTATTAAGACCAGTTTACAATATACATGCTGCACCGAATCTTAAGAATACAGTTACGTTAATTTTGGTCAAATTGTTCAAAATTTATAAGCAAAAATGCAAATTTTTCATATCTCTTGACCACTAGGTGGCACTGTGCCGAAACTACACAGGTAGCCTCAGGTCATGTTTGTCATAATACACACCAAGTTTGGTCAGAATATGCTGAAGCGTTACAGAGATATAGCCTCACATTTTGGCATGCTGTTCATCAAATTTGTTCGTGACTTAATCAAGAACGGTTTGACGAATTGACTTGAATTTCATATTTTTTGTCAGCATTGTCTTAGGATGAACTGAAACTAATTTTTGTGCAATGGTCTAGGAGGTGTTTGAAAAAAATGTTTTTTAAAGAAAATCTAAATGGTGGACAGGAAGTTCGACCAACTATAGCAAAATTAGTACCTATGTTCTTGGCATGACCAAAAAAAATCTATTAAGAACAGCTTCATTACAATAGGCAAAATTAATCTAAAGCTGTTAGCATTGTTTGCGTTAGCATTTCATTACAATTCTTGACCGCAAAATTTTGAGTACCTTCAGGGCATGGTGCCGGTGATACTTAAAGGGTTTCGTAATGATACGCCAGTGCATTCGTAAAATACAGCTTTTATGACCAAATTCAAAAATGCCGATATGGGAAAATTGTTTGACTCAACATGTTATTCCAAATTTAAAGAAATTAGTTTGAGATTTGTGATTTTTCATTTCTCCTGACCATTAGGTGGCACTGCAATGAAACTGTGCAGCTAGCCTCAGGTCATAGTTATAACGCACACAAAGTTGGGTCAGAATACGCTAAAGCATTGTGCAGATAGAGCCTCACGTCCATTTTGGCGTGGTCTTTGTCAAATTCGCTTGCATGGTTTTCAAATATGGTTTGACTAATCAACTTGAATTCCATGTTTTTGTGTCGGCATTGGTCTGAAGATGATCTGATTCGTTGAAGAAAAACTTTACAAAAAATTCAAAATGGCGGAGAAAATTTCATTACGAAAAATAATGTGATAGAGGAAACAAAAAATTCTAGCCCTATGGTTTAAAAGTTATTAGCATAAACATTAGTGCAAATTTGGACAGTTGATGGCGCTAGAGGGGTTGGGTTAGAGACTCCAAAATTGCTGTGGTTAATGTTCAGACTGTCAAATTTCACAACAATTTCAAACAACTATTTTTACATTTTGTAGAATACAATAGGCTAAATCTTAGAGAACTTCTAGAAACAAAAAGTTCATTCTCTTCACGCATGGTAAAATAGACTATGTAGTTCATTTATTATTAGTGCTGACATAGGTGTATTGCAGTAACTCATGGGTCTGGTCCTCTAAATTGACATCCAGGTCTGCACATTTCGGGTCACCGAGTCTGCATTTCTGTACTTTGCAGCCACAATGTCTACCTAGATATAAACATTCACTAAGAATGGAAAGATCGCAGAGAAAATAACCCATATATTCAGTCCACCAAGGCTGAGGACAGCATCAGGACCTCTCTGTGATGAATCCACTGAAGGCTGTAAAGCATTCAGACATGACTCAGAGAGTTAGTCCTTGGGTAGAAATACAGATAGATTAGGAAGAAGGATACATAACAGCAGCTCATCTAGCTATCACTCAAAAATTAACTGAATAGCACTAAAGAATTTCAAACAGGTGTACAAGGGATCTCTGGAGGGCAGGTTGAGTGAGCAATCACTGAGTTACACTACCGTTTAAAAGTTTAGGATCAGTAAGATTATTTTAAAGAAATTATTACATTTATTCAGCAACGAGTGGCGCATTAAATTGATCTTAAGTGAAAGTAAAGATATTTATAATGTTACAAAAGATTTATCTTTTGAACTTTCTATTTATCAAACAATCCTGAAAAAAAGTATCACAGTTTACACAAAAACATTAAGCAGTACAACTGTTTTTAACATTGATATAAATAATAAGAAATGTTTCTTGAGCACCAAATCATCATATCAGAATGATTTCTGAAGGATCATCTGACACTGAAGACTGGAAGACTGAAAAATAAGCTTTGCCCAAATAAATTAAATATTTTAAAATAGAAAGCCATTATTTAAAAAATCTTACCAACCCCAAACTTTTGAACAGTAGCGTATTTCACTTAACACACACATCACTTGCTTTTACAATCCCTTTTTTCTAATTTTTTACAAAGAACACATGGAAATGCAATGAAATCACATTCATGGTTATACAGATTATATATAGTTTTGTTGTCCAAGTTTGTGTTTTTCTTTTACATTTGGCAGCAATTTAAAATGAGTCATGGAAAAGTTTACAAGATTACACCTTGCGCTTATTGCATTGTGGGTTATTTTACCTAGCCCTGTTGTATACTGCATATTTTGCCAGCCAAATGCAGCAGGTCATATGATTATTCAGTGCATAGAAAAAATGGCATACTATACACTGTACATACTATATACTGCAGAAATAGTAGCATGCTTTTCTACAAAGTAGTTCAGAACATTGAGTTATTACAACACAAACTTCATCAGCATTCTTTGTTATTTTATAAGAGGTCCAGGTTTTCCGTCCACCCGTAATGCAGACGTACAGACTAACATTAAACTGCAGGGGAAGCTGTGACACTTCAGATGGAATGATTGATGAAGAGACAGATGACCTTATTCCTCTGTGCCTCACCAAATCATGCTCTGACTCCACCGCAGGCTTCCATACTCTCAGTACTTCGGAGGGGTGTCTGCTGTAACTCCAGAGCAGTACCTTAAAATGAACGGCTTTCCGAACCAGTATTGGGGCTGGGGAGGGGAGGACGATGACATCGCAGCTCGGTGAGGATGGCAGAATACGGTTTATGATGCATTTGCATGAGTTATTTCAGCATAAAACAGCCTGAAATGTAGTACAGATCAAATAAACTGGCACATCTACATCCTATGAAGCATTTGTATTGCACATCTCTCCATTATCATTTTGTTTTCAGTTCACATTCTCATTGGTCTCTTGTCATTATTCTCATTTTCACTGCATCCGTCTATCCCTCATGCCCTCCCCCGCATAGCCACAGGAGGGACCAGTAAGTACATGCATGAATCACCAGTTTGGACTCAAGGCTTCCAACTATTTAGATGACAGTATTACTTCAGTGATTATTGCCTTTGATTCAATTATAAATTCAAGTATTGTTATTTCTTTGACAATGAGAAACTTAAAAGTCTGAAGTTGTTGAAGCCTTGAAACCAGAATGAGTTAGGTGAGTAAGGATTTGAAACACATGTTCTTTATAGTTTTAAACCCTAAAGATTATTTCCATTAAAAATTCTTTTGAGGAAGGTGTATTTGTAAAAAGAAATGCAAAAATTCAATGTGTTTGCATAGACTTTTTACTGACTTTTCAGTCTTTTTAGAGGTGACATAAATGCAAGACAATAATTGGCCTGAACTATATATAATAACAGTATTAATCAGTATTAAATAAATAATGTTTAGCTTCATGTTGTCATATGAACAACCAGTCAGTACCCACTGATTTAAGTCTTGTGTTAATTCACAAAAAAAAAGGCTAAATATTTTGGCTTCAAAATGGCGAAATTCAGCAAAAGGCCATGACTTTGGGGCACTAATAATTTTGTACCTACAATAACCTTGAAGTTGAATTATCAAATGTAAAAATCAACGATCCACACACAAAAACTAAATTAGGCTACATATTTTGGCTTCAAAATGGCAAAATTCAGCCAAATGCGATGAATTTGGGGCATTAATAATTTTGTATCTACAGTAACCTTGAAACTGAATTATCAAATGAAAAAAAATATTTTGGAAGTTGCATTCAAACTCAATTTGGCTCAAAAATCGCTTTGAATGGGCATGACACCTCTGCCTGCTGCTGAACGTCTTTGACAAGGCAGCACCTGAGTCTATAAGTGTTTTTTATATTCTTTGTTTAATATGCGTACACGGTTTGATTTACCATGAGCAAATTTTTAGGGTACAGATCAAATCTAGTTCTCGAAAAAAGTATTTTTAGTGGAGATAATCCAGGAGCCGGCTTTGTGTTTTGGGAAAACTGACGTTACGTGTTGTTGGAGATCATTTTGAAGGGCACATCAGCTCATGGTGATTTGCAAACCTGACTGTCGCATAATTAACCGTCAGTTAGTATCCTTGCTTGACTCAGATGACTCAGATGGCTGCTCCAGAGGCAAGAACCCAAAGTTTTAAGTATTTAAAAGCTGGATTAGACTCACCAACTTTAGATGAACCTTTTGGGGATTTTGAGTTGTGTTTAGAACCTTTTTACATAAGAATCCTCAACAACAGTAGTTTTCTAGTTAGTTCATATCCATCTGGCCCACCTTGCGGACTCTGCTGGAAATGGTTTTCCTGCTGTGCTTTGTGCTGCTCTCTCTTTTGTCTCTGTCCTTTTGATAATTCATACCATGTTTTTTTTTTTTTTCTTATATACTGTTTTACTATTTGTACTTGCCCTGTGGTTTTGCCTTTAGAGTCCGTCTCTCTGGGATGAAGATAATGCGTCCCCCTTTGGCCATTGGTCATTATAAGATGATCAAACATAAAGGAGATCGGGGTAACGAGCAGAACCCGAGAAGGTGATGTCACATGGCAAATTATATTGTATGAGTAATATCACACGAGTAGCCATGCGATATGACTGTATATCAAGCCGAGTGCCGTAGGTAATCACGGCGTGCTGATATATAGCCATATCGTAGTGCGATATTGTGTTTATACAACAGTTCGATGGCACGAGTGTAAATAAGAAACAACAATGGATTGCCTTTAAAAACCCTCTTTAGTGAGGAAGTACTTCCTTCCGCCACAAATTCAAATCTCAAGTTGACAGTTTAACAATTGAGCCCAAGCCTTCGTTAATAATTCTAAAACGTCACTTTAGAAACTAGTAACGAAGAATCATTGAATTGCTTCATTGAAACTCATTTTTTATATGTATATATGTATAGGATACAGTATTATGAGAGAGAGATCGATTAAGCAAGTGCATTACCTGCATCTAGCTGATATTCTTCAGATCAATCTTACACTCATAATCACAAAATCAGTTTGAATGTCTGCTGAGGAAAGCGATATCTTTGTCATTGTCCTTTTAACATTTAAGACATTCCCATGACTGTCGCTGTGTGTTGAGCACAGTCTTAGAATATTTTAGCTATTCGTTAAATGTGTGCCCGGCTTCAGTTGCGTCTTGTAAGATGTTTAAAGTAAAAACAACGTCCTTGGTTCCTTGTTTCAGTCCATTTCAATATAAAAGTCTTTGCGACTGACTGACTGACTCATAAAGACTTTGCCGCCATCTCATGCCATATTAATGTAACTTTCACTGAAGTGAAAATCACTAACAGACTCTCTCAATACCAAAAAATATGGCATGTTATTATATAAAAGATTATTAACAACATAAGCCATTATAACAGTATAAGTAAAATTGGAAATAAACACAAGCAAACAGTTCAGTCAAACGTACAAAAGCAGCGCTCTAGTTAGTGCAGGATTTAATTTCAAAGTAAATATAAAGTTATGAAACTTAATAAAGCCCTTAATCCAAATCTATTAGCTCTGGAACAATTAATAGATTAAGACCAAAGATTGCCTGTTTGATATACCCAAAATGAATTATACCTCATGTTTAAACACTATCTACATAAGAGCCAGTGGCAAATTCCCAAAGGACTGGCCAAGATGAAGCTGTTCTCTGTGGGTACGTGAGCGCTGATTCCTGTGGCAATACTGGTAGAATATCGCATGGCTGGAAAGACCTCTCAGCCAATCAAATTTGAGAACAATAATGAACTGTTGTATATATTATATTATATTATAGTATATTACACATGTTCTATAATATAATATGTTGTTATACATAGATTGATTGATTGATTGATTGATTGATTGATTGATTGATTGATCGATTGATTGATTTGCTATTTTATCCATTTGTTCAGTCTGTTTATTGAGTCAGTTCCTCTTCATGAATTGATTCTCATAGGTTTGATTTGCTGAAGCGCACAAGGCTGAACTGGCGCTCAGATGGACTGAACTCACTGACTTATGAGCTCCTGTCCAAAGAGTTGGAGCCATTGTACACCAATTTGTCTGTCAACATTGGGGATGATCCACACCATCCCACTTTGAAGGCTCCTCCCCGGAAGTCACAGCCACAACCTGCTCCAACTAACAAGACTAAAACTGAAAAAGTGGGTGTGGCCATCACTAATTCCACAAAAGTAGAGCCCACCCACTTGAAAGCCAGTAATGAAAGTTCAAGTGTTGTTAAAAAAGCTCCTGTGAAGCAAGAAGTAGGATGATATTGACAATCGAGTTTCCACAGACACTTCACAGGGTGAGTTATTAACAGACAATGGAGGGAATACCAGTTTGCGCTTTGTTTTATATCGTGAAGCATTGCTACTTGGCAAATAAGTTCATTCCACTGAAAGTTGACTGAAACTGTTCGGCCATCTCTGAATGTTGCTCAGCTGCTGATATGGTGACATTTGCACAAGTCTGGAATCATTTGCTGAAGATCTCGTTTTGCTGTAGGAGTCGTATCAGAATGGGTTAAGTTGTAAACACTCTCGAAAGTGACCTATCGACGTACCTGTGCAAGTCCCGTGTGTTTTTGAGCCGACCTGCTGCCAGCTGCTGCTCTTCATCCCACTGTGTGGGTCTGTTTTTCTGTGCCTTTTCTTACCCTTGAACCAGTCTCTTATCAACATGCCATGACTCAGCCAAAAGCATTATTACTGCACACCACTGTTATTAATACTAGAGTTGAGTGCTCATTCCACATGTTTATCTATTTTTCTCTTCTTTTAATATCTAATCAGCACACACTGCTTTGTGATCTAGTGCTTGAGCAGATGTGTATCACTGTGGTCTATTTTTGGTCTAATTGTACAAACTTAGAAAGGTGTGATCTTTGATAGTGAGCACTGGTTTATTTTCTCTTTTAGCTGCTCAGATACCTATTAATAGTTTTATGATACAGTGTAAAAGAGTTTCATTATTTTAGGTATTGTGTGGTGCCTTTGTTGGATTCCATTTTGGTTGTAGACAATCATTGGGATAAGCATATAAAGTGAAAAAATATTTACAATCTTTACAGACTTCTATTATTTGAATTCAGGAATACGTTTCTGTTAAACTGAATAGATTTGATGGTTTAGGTTGAAGGCGTGAATTTAGTGTACGATGTTAGTTGACATTTTAAGATTTTATAAACAGTAAATGGGTAATGGTTACTTCTTTGGTTAGTAATATAGCAGCAAGAATTTTATTTGTTAGTCAAAAATATTGGTTGTATCACCATCATAGCACTTTTTCAGTATATAAATGAAACTGCACTCTGTATTAAATACAATCCTTGAGTATATAAGCTACATTTGAAGAACAAAGATATCAGCGGCAGACATTTTCTTTTGAAGTTCTTTTGAAAATAAAATCGCATTGCACATTATATTAGCAGATCCACTGACATTTTTCCACTACATGCTATTAGGAAAGATTAAATAAATGTAAATGATAGTCTGAAGGTGCTCATGTGACACGGTGCATATCTTGCTGTATGTACAACATATTTCAAACCTAGATATACATTTCAAAGAGTCTGTTTAAAGATCAGTATATGTATTCTGATTTTGATACACAATTATTAGTATGAAGAACTGATAACATTTGCCTTTGTATTAAAACTACAAAAAGTTTAGCTTTTTGTAAATAAATGCATGTGGCAGGTAAATATATTTCATCCTAGCATATTTGCAAGACCCTGGTATACCATATATATAATTATTAAAGTATATAGTTTTCTATCGATATTTGGAATTAGTGTTAAACTACTTTGATGCCTAATAGTCTCCAGCTTGAAAACACTATTATATCTGATATTAACAGTTTAGATGTGACCTACTCTTGTCATGTCATTTTTGGTCAGACTATTTGTTGATTTGAATGTGTATTTTTTGGCTATGATGACTGTTTGCTTATATATATATATATATATATATATATATATATATATATATATATATATATATATATATATATATATATATATATATATATATACATAAAAGCATATATATATATATATATATATATATATTATGGATCCTCTAAAGCTCTGCATTTCCATCTGTGTGAGTTACATTGAAGTTTGCCACTAATATTACTATGGTTCAGTTATCTTGTAAATAAACACAAGACAAAAATTGACAAAACTGTAACATTGTGAGTTCACCATGCAGCTGTTTTATTACACGTTTATCAACAGAGAGTGGAAAAAAAGTTTTAACAAGGGTATTGGGCCTTCACCTAAGGACCTGTGACTGATTTAGGATTCATAAAGGGGTAATTGATCCAAAAATGTAAATTCTGTCATCATTTACTGACCCTCATGTTGTTCCAAACCTGTATGACTGACTGACTTCTGCAGAACACAAAAGCAGATATTTTGAAATGTTGGTATGAGAATGTTGGTAATTTTGGTGACCTTTGATTTCCATTGTAAGGACAAAAATTTGACATTTCTGAAAATACCTTCTTATGTTCCACAGAAAAAAGAAAGTCAAAGAGGTTTGGAATGACATGAGGATGGGTAAACAATGACAGAATTTTAATTTTTGGGTGAACCATCCCTGTAAGTTCAACTTTGGTTTCCCAAGCTTTCAGTGTCTGCTACCAAAATCACTCATTTGCTTCCAGGCACCAAAAACATTAACCGATGACTAGTGAATCAAGCTGATTTTGTGTTGTATGGGCCCTACAGGTTTGTCAGTGCATTATTGAGCAAATAAAGAAAAAATATTAAAAATCTCTAATGATGTTTTTATCTTTTTTAAGAATATTATTAAAATACAGATATTAAGGTACTCTGATATATTTTCTGGTGATACTTGACCCTGCACTCGAGCAGCATTTCATCTAAGCAGATTCCATTACAAAAGCCATTTAGTAAAACTAATCAGCTTTAGCTTCATTGAAACAATTCAGTTAATGTGTTCTGACACGCACACACATTTTGCACAAACGGAGAGGACAGTTATAAATCAACGGAAACACAAAAATAATATCTGTAAAGTAAGTGTTTTTCAAAGAAGTGTTACACTTATATAATGCCATTTCATGGAAGAACTTTTATAACTGCCCATGCAGGGGATCTGATTAAAATTGGTGTTATTTCTACTGAGATGCGGGTCTGCTGTTTTGGGTTGGTGGTCTCAACTCAGCTTGGCTTTCCTGAGTGGCTGGTCTGGATGGAGCCTGTTGGCTGTGGTGACTTCCTGGTCTAGACTGCACTTGGTTTTCATGAAGATTTACTGGGTTAGACTGGGCTTGTTGGCTAGTTGGTCTAGACTTATCTTGGCTATTCTGTGATTTGGGCCTCTCATTTTGGTCTGGGTCACTCACAGGTATTTCTGACTCTTCAGCAGGCTGTTCCACATTTATGTTTTCCTGTAAGGATATTGTTTTTGTCAGAATTCATAAACTGTGTCATTTTTTTATAACAACATCATAAGTAAGCGATATTAAATACCCACCAACACATTGTGAGTGGATCTGTTGATAGGCTCATGAGCCTGATTTGTGGCAAATTTAATCCTTCCCCAGGTCCGGAGGCGATCCTGTCCCTCTTGTGAGCGGGCAGTGGGGTTTATGGAAGCAGGGGGGATTTGGCGAGGTAAATCCCATGTGCCTTGGAATGCTGGCCATGCACTTCCACTCTAATAATGAAATTATTTATAAATAGAAAAATGTATGTTGCAAAAATCCATAAGCTTTATGATTACATTTAAATTCTATGCAACACATTTAAATTCTATGCAACTCATGTAAATCATCAAGCAAACCTTTTTTCTCAGACCAGGTAGAAGATGACCACGGTCTGTGGCTATAAATGTAGTGTGGCCTTCTGCTGCTGATGGTCTCTTGAGTAACAAAAAAGAAGTAAATAGACCAAACATGGAGTCAAATTAATGCATTTGCACAAAAATAATATGAACAACATCCCCTCCATTTTGACAGCTGTAACTATTTTATCTTTGATTTTTTCATTCAAACCTAACGAACGCTCATTTTATTCTGCGTTTCAACTGCGCTCACTCTTTTTCTTTTGCGCTGCACTTTTCTGTGCGGATCTCTTTATGCCTGGTTTGAATAAGAAACGGGGGCACGCCCCCGCGAAATTAGGGGAACGTTCAGCGACAGGTTTTATTTAAAAATTTTTTGTTTTTGTTGGTTTGTTTAAATGTTGTCGCCAATTACGACCCCCTCCAATGATTTCTTATAGTAATATGACCTGTTGCGCTCTGTCTCATGCCTTATCCACTTTTGTGTCCTTAAACATTCGTTTTTTGGGGTCGACAGCTTATAAAAACTTATTTCTGGGGTTTTTAGCTTGTTATTCACCTGTCACACAGCAGCTTGATTGTTCTGTTTTTTGTAATGAGTCGTGCATGTTTGGAGCGGTAGCATTTTTTTCCCCCGGTGGGCAAATTATAATAAATGTTTAATGTTCTGTTGCGACTGCGTCTCCTGTCGAGTGGCATCCACCCCCACGTGTTAAAGGGAACATGCAGCGCAAACGAAAGCCGGTGTGAGCGCACGCTTTGCCTAAAAGAAATGCTCAGTAACAGTAAAATATAGCCTGCACTACAGTTAAAACGTTTGGGTCAGTAAGATATTCTGAAAGAAATCAATACTTATCCAGGATGCATTAAATTAATCAAAAGTGACAGTTAAGACATTTATAAAGTTACGAAAGATTTCTGTGTGGAAAAAAAAAAGATCAAGTGCCTTTCCCAATGACGTTAACGTTAACGTTACCTCCTTGAAATGTTTTGGGATGGTCCAATTCTGGAGCTTTTGGCGACCTAAAGGCGCTTTCATACTGCAGAAATAATAATAAACATGTTATAAGTCAAGGTTATTCAATATCATACTCAAAAAAATAAAATAACATTGTAGAATAATGACCTGGTTTGCAGAGTAACTAGTCGACATCTTTCTGCACGGATGTGTTGGCAGTGGTCTCCTAGCAACCTCTTAAAATGTCAGTAAAATTATAATTTAAACCAGTTCCCTTTTTTGTGCTCTTAAGACTGCTTAAGACAGTTTCTTGTGAAAGTGGCTATTTTTAAGTGTCAAAATCAGCTTTTATATTTTTATATAATAGTTTAAAATAAAAATAAATATTTATTTTTTGTTTTATCTTCCCGTACGTTGGGGGCGCTGTAGTCCATTGGAGCACTACGTTGGTCTCTTAACGATCAGCCAAAGTAAAGTCTCAATCTTTATGCGCACGAGGAGTACTAATTATGTAGTTGTTACGTTGTAAAATGCACACACACAGTAAGTCTAAACTGAATAATACGCTTTGAAACTATAACCAGTTTGTCAAGACGTAAAATGAGCGCGCAGGCGTCAACATCTGCAGCTGTCAATGAGGCGAGAGGCAGAGGAAGTGCTGAATATGTCGAGGACTCCAAAATACACTTCAGAGTCTGCCGGTTTATCATCGAGACTGGTATTTGCAATTCGATTAAGAGATGTGTTTTTAATTTTAATAACTGTCAGAATTATAAGTATGTACTGCTTGTTCATTATCATTGTCAAAGGTTGAATTGCTCTCAGTTTCTAATTGGGTGCATCCAATGTTTTCCACATCTATAGGTGTGAAGTTAGGCATGAGATCTGTGCCAATGGCTACAGCATGTGTGCTGTATCACAGGTTCTTCCAGTCTGCCAGTTTGCAGGTCTATGAGCCTTACCTAGTGGCCATGTCTGCCATCTACCTTGCAGGCAAAGTAGAAGAGCAGCATCTCAGGACAAGAGATATAATCAATGTCTGTCACAGGTATAAAAGGGGATATTAAATAACTGTTTAGTTTTCAAGCTCAATGCATAGTAGCTCACTTGTTCTTTTTTTCTTCAATCCAGGTATTTTCACCCAGACAGTGAACCAATGGAACTGGATGGGAAATTCTGGGAGTTGAGGGACAGTATAGTACAGTGTGAGCTCCTCATCCTTCGGCAGCTTAACTTCCAAGTGTCCTTTGAGCATCCACACAAGGTAATGAATGTGATGGTTCTCAACTAGCCTAGCTTTATATCTGTTGTCCAGAGAAAAGTAAAGTTGTATAGGTTGAAATAACATGGGCTAAGTAAATGATAACAGAATTCATTTTTGGATTAAGTATTGAATGGTTTGCAAATTGAAGTCTATAGAATGTATACTGTACCTTGTGTGTGAAATAATACTAATGCTCTACTGTAATCAATTTACAATTATGAAGTAAAGAACTAGTTTTGCTAAATCAAATGCCACATTTAATCACAAGGTAACTGTAAAATGTATTGTATTGTGTATTGTTAACTAAAAACTTTTTCTTGCTAATAGAAATGAAGGTAGAATAAAATACAAATATAATGTGAAACCTTAAACTAAACGAAAATAAGTTGAAACATTAAAATGACTACTTGTGAATAAATTAAACTAAAATCAAGGTAAAAATGAATAAATACTAAAACTGAAAATATTAATAAAAACTATAATATATAAGTTATGCAAACTTATGCAAAAATCTGGTGTATGCAAAAATCTTTAATATTTACATTTATTCAATTATATTGTTTTTATTGATGTCTTTTATTCATTTCTTTTATACATTTTTCCTTGTTAAAGGGTTAGTTCACCCAAAAATGAAAATTCTGTAATTTATTACTTCCTTCGTTCATCTTCGGAACACAAATTAAGATATTTTTGATGAAATCCGTGAGCTATCTGTATTATGTATTATTAACGTGAACTATCTATACAGTCTCTAATAGACTGTAACACAACGGCCAATTTCAAGGCCCAGAAAGGTAGTAAAGACATCATTAAAATAGTCCACATAACTGCAATGGTTCAACCTTTATGTTATGAAGCGACAATTATACTTTTGTGCACAAAAAACGAACAAAAATAACAGCTTTATTCAACAATTTCTTCTTTTTCTCATCTTCTACGCAGTTGATGTAGTAAACACAGTGCGGGCTTCCGGGTTCTACATCAGAACGGCAGCTCAGTGTTGGCCGACGCTGTTCATGTTTACACCATGATGCATGTGTGCGATGCTGACGCAGGAGCTGGACAATAATGAGTCGACGTTCTGACGTAGAACCCGGAAGCACTGCACTGTGTTTACTATGTAAACAGTGTGGATGTTGTGTTGCAGTCTGTCGGAGACCAGATAGTTCTCAGATTTCATCAAAAATATGAACAAAGGTCTTACAGGTTTGGAACGACATGAGAGTGATTAATGACGGAAATTTCATTTTTGGGTGAAGTGTCACCACTGGCAGAAGTTTTGCACAATGCCAAGACTCAATGGATTGATGTATTATTTTCATTCTCAGTTGTTAACAATTTTATCAATTATATGTTGCAGCATTACTCTTATCTTTCTACCTTCTCTAACTAATGCTTTCAAAAAGTAATTTATATTTTTGCCCCTTCTAACAAACTTCTTTTTGCTGCTTCCCAGTACCTGCTGCACTACCTGCTCTCTGTGAGGAGTCTGTTGAATCGCCATGCCTGGTCTCGAACCCCCATCGCAGAGACTGCCCTGGCTGTATTAAAAGACAGTTACCATGGCTCTGTGTGTGTCCGCCATGAGCCTCAACACCTTGCCCTGACCTCCCTCTGTCTTGCTCTCCAGACGTATGGAGTGCAGCTCCCCAGAGGAGAACTAGAGTGGTGGCAGGTAGGAGTTTTACAGTTTCATGTGGCGAAAAACATAAAATGTCCGGGCAGCATTTGGGTCATGCTGTGTCTGCATTGAGTCACTGAGACTGAATGTTGACTAGTTTGAGTCTTATTGGTGCCAGAGCTGAATCAGGCATCAATTGAGCCACAATTGCAGTAACCTTTAGAGTGCTGGATGTTGTTCCCATGGCAATAGGGGCACCTAATGGTTGCTGCCTGGGCTGAGAGAAATAGCTTTGTCTTTCACACAAGTTCCCTTGGTGACACCCCCAAGTAATATTAAGAAAGAACCAAACCATTTCATATGTTTCAAAGCCACTTGATTTGCTTCAGTTTCCTAGAATTCTGTTAAGTGCAATCACAAGAATTCAATAGACTTTGTATTCCCAATGTAAGGCACAATTTGTTTTTCTAGACAATCATAGAAGCTATGTAGACTTGCAGCACAATTCCTGGTACTCATTTGGTCTTATTCTTGCCAATAATCATATTTTTAGACAAGAAGAGAGCATCTGACTGGCATATAAAGCGGCCAACCTTAGTTGGTTTTGCTTTATGTGTTGTTTAGTGCAGGTATATCTGACTTGTGCCAAAATAATGATGTTGAAAATGGATTCAAATAAGTCTGGTAGTGTCTGTAAATGGTTGTACAGAAAACTCCATTGCTCTTAGAAGCCAGCCAATCACATTAGAATTTGCCACAGCATGTGCTTTTTGGTGTGCAATTTTATCCATATACAGTATTGTGCAAAAGTCTCAGGCATGTTAGTATTTTCACACACACACACACACACACACCAAAAAAGAAAAACGTTTTAAGCCAATAATTTATATCTTTTGCTGTAGTGTGTCAGTAAGAAATATCAGTTTAAATTTACACACATTCCTTTTGCCATTAAGTATTAAGTGTAATAATCAGTGAGATTTTTGTATGCAAAAGGAGTCTGACAAGAGCCAGTATGCTCCACACAGATTTTTGGGTTGAAAAAACTAACGTGTCTAAGACTTTTGCACAGTACTGTATATTGGTGGTCATGAATGTGATTTTTTTTTTTTTTTTTATGTTATCATTATTTGTCTGATAAAATAGGTTATTATATTTAAAGGTGCCCTAGAACCAGTTTTTACAAGATGTAATGTAAGTCTAAGGTGTCCCCTGAATGTGTCTGTGAAGTTTCAGCTCAAAATACCCCATAGATTTTTTTTAATTAATTTTTTTAACTGCCTATTTTGGGACATCATTAAATATGCACCGATTCAGCGAGCGGCCCCTTTAAATCGCGCGCTCCCTGCCCCCCCGAGCTCTCGACTATAATACAGTGCATTTACAAAGTTCACACAGCTAATATAACCCTCAAATGGATCTTTACAAGATGTTCGTCATGCATACTGCATGCATGCGTCGGATCATGTAAGTATAGTATTTATTTGGATGTTTACATTTGATTTTGAATGAGTTTGAGGCTGTGCTCCGTGGCTAACGGGCTAAAGCTAACATTACACACTGTTGGAGAGATTTATAAAGAATGAAGATTTTTGATTCTAGGGCACCTTTAAGCCATTAAATTAAAGCGTAAACCAAAAGTGAGGTCCCGCTTAGGAAAATCGACATCTTCCCCCTTTATTCAAATGTTATTAAATTTAAAAAACTGTAAGCATTTTGCATAGTTGTGTTTGGAGTCATTTGTTTTGTTTGTGATAACGCAATGAAACATGGCAGAATATGCAGATATAATTCTGGCCAGGATGTCGTACAAAAATTGAATTTACCTTGGCATAGTTGAATAACAAGAGTTCAGTACATGGAAAAGACATACATTGAGTCTCTCCTTCTTATGTAAATCTCATTTGTTTAAAAGACCTCCGAAAAACAGGCGAATCTCAACATAACACCGACTGTTACGTAACAGTCGGGATCATTAATATGTACGCCCCCAATATTTGCATATGCCAGCCCATGTTCAAGGCATTAGACAAGGGCAGCCAGTATTAATGTCTGGAGATGTGCACAGCTGAATCATCAGACTAGGTAAGCAAGCAAGAACAATAGCGAAAAATGGCAGATGGAGCGATAATAACTGACATGATCCATGATTACATGATATTTTTAGTAATATTTGTGAATTGTCTTTATAAATGTTTCATTAGCATGTTATTAATGCACTGTTAAATGTGGTTAAAGTTACGTCGTTTCTTACTGTATTCACGGAGACAAGAGACGTTGCTATTTTCATTTTTTAAACACTTGCAGTCTGTATAATTCATAAACACAACTTCATTCTTTATAAATCTCTCCAACAGTGTGTAATGTTAGTTTTAGCCACGGAGCAAAACCTCAAACTCATTCAGAATCAAATGTAAACATCCAAATAAATACCATACTTACGCGATTAGACATGCTGCATGACGAACACTTTGTAAAGATCCATTTTGAGGGTTATATTAGCTGTGTGAACTTTGTTTATGCTGTTTAAGGCAGTCGTGAGCTTGGGGGCGGGGAGCACGAGAATTTAAAGGGGCCGCAGCCTGAATCGGCACATATTTAATGATGCCCCAAAATAGGCAGTTAAAAAAATTAATTAAAAAACATCTATGGGGTATTTTGAGCTGAAACTTCACAGATTCATTCAGGGGACACCTTAGACTTGTATTACATCTTTTGAAAACACGTTCTATGGCACCTTTAAACATAATAATTATCACAGTCAAAATTTCCATATCGGTGCATCCCTATGTGATGCCATCTGAACCTAAAAACTACCAAATTTTAGGCTTTTGGTACTATTGGTAACTTGTTTCATGGAACATTCAATCTAGTTCATTAAATGTACATTGCCCCACTCTCTGGTTTTGAACACCTTCCTCTCTCTCTTGTTGGGTTTCCTGTTTACAACGACCTATTTAGAATAGAAATTTGAGGTAAAAATATAGCCACTGCAAGTCCTCTTAGAGGAAACTGAAACTCGTCATACCATGTCAACTTAACCAGAGGTCCCTGCCTCCCTGGGTAAAAAAATTTATTTATTTATTTTTATTTATTTATTTTTTTTTAACATGCATAAATGAAGAAGAAAGAAAAAATATGAAATGCATAGATGCAAACTCCTCACCTTTCAGTGAAAACTCACCTTTTTGAGATCAAATAGGTCACTTATGGTATTTGCATAGATCCAATGAGAAAGTGTTTTTATGGGGTGGGGGGGTCTGAGATGTGGGAACGGTGAAGAGAGAGAGGGCAAATAGTTGCAGTTTAGCTCAGTATTGCCATCTAATCAGCCAATATTGTCTTAAATAGCCATAACACTTCATCTTTTTATAACATGAGGTTTTGACCAAATTTAGCCTATTCAATCTTGATATTGGTGAAATGTTGCAACAGTTTTTTTTTTTTTTTTTTTTTTTTTGTGTGTGTGTGTGAAAAATTGGTTTTGGACATACAAAATCCCTTAAAGTAACTACAAATGAGCATGTAAAGCAAATATCTTTAAAAAAAATTCTGTTCGGAGCATGCCCCCGCCCCACGCAATGCTCTCACCTTTTTTCCCCCTTACCCGTTTGCATCCCTGTAAATGTCATGGATGAATATTTACTGAGAAACTCAATATTATGTAGAGGGGGATGAAAATGATCATTTGCACCAGAGATTTGGAGCCAAATTACAGGGTGGTAAAAATTAGTTTATAAAGATAGCAGCATCATTTATTTTTACACAGAGATTGGTAGGTAGCAATCTTTCTTGTATTATATGCCAATGATGATGGTTCAAAAATGGGAAAAAAAAAAAAAATGTATGAATGCCAATAATATAAATCAAGAAGTATTAAAGATATCTGAAAGATTCTGGTTCTTAATAAACTTCTTTTTTGGAGTCTTCATTTTAAATGCCCTATATGGTTCAATCCAAGAGATATGGGGATCCCAATGTGCCTCTATTCAAATTGTAGAATTTTACCAATTTTCAGTGGTTGAAAACTTACTGACGTCTGAGGAACAAACATTATTAGAAATGTATCTTGCTTCCCTGTATCAAAACAGTTGCATAGAACATACCTGTCTGAGTGCCAAAAATTTTTGATTTACCTGCCTTTAACTCAAGAAGTGTTAAAAATATCTCCATGTTCAAATTGTTGAATTTTACCCATTTTCAATGGTTGAAAACCAATTGTGATTTTGTGTTTATCCAGTCATGACTGTTGACACTGCATATATGCAAATAAGACCAGTAACTCAGACTTTCAGTATGTATAGTATGACATGTCAGATTATGAATAACCAGGATTAATTGTTAACTCCAGGTAAAGTATGAACAGTGTGAAACATGAAATAAGAAACCCAGGATCACATTTACCCGGGTTTAGAATTACCCAGGATGAACTATTTCAAGTGTAAGAGACCCTAAATTTTTAAAAGATTGAGGTATAATCAGCGATTCCACCAAATATGCCCTTTAGCAGTGGATACTACTCAATCTATGACTATGCTTCACATTGTAATATCTTAGACTGAGACTACTGAGATCAAGTTAATGTGCCACAACTTGACTTTTTTAGTGTATTTTTGGCACTCAGATGGGTATGTTCTACGCAAATGTTTTTGATCGAGGGAAACAAGCTACATTTCTAGTTTCAACATTTGAACATTGAACATTGAAAATGTGTAATATTCAATAATTTGGACATTCCTCTTCCTCTTTAAAAGGAAAACAAGTATTATCTGTATGCAAAATGACCCACATTTGGTTTTTGACAATAGAAAATTTGTACAATTGAAAAATGTATTCTTTGACCCATATCAAGATCCCAATATCTCTGGAATTAAACCATCTTGGACCCATATGAAGATCCCAATATCTCTGGAATTAAACCATATATGGCCCTCAAAATGAAGATTCCAAAAGAAAAGTTTTTTTAAGAACCAAAATCTAAAAGGATGTTATCTTTAATACTGCTTGAGTTACAGACATGCAAAAAAAAAAAAAAAAAACACTTGAAAACTGATTTTTGAATGGGTACCATTGGCATATAATGCAACAATGATTGCTAAAGTGAACAGATGTAATTAATAGACCAACCTATGTGTAAAATAATGTATATAATGATGTTATAATATATAATAAAATAAAATATTTTTTTATATATAATAAAAATAATGATGCTGCCACCTTTCTAAAGTCATTTTTACCCCCCTGTAATTTGGCTCCAAATCTCAGGTGAAAATGGTAAATTTGACCCCGCTCTACAAAATAGTGGATTGCTCAATCAATATTCATTCATTACATTTAATATTTTAGCTATTATCACTATTTATGTTTGACTTTCTTCAGAAAAAATATATATTAAAAAAAAAAAAAAATCAAACATTTGAGCGGGGGAAGTTTCCGAAATTTGATTTGACATGGAATGACCCAACAGTTGTTTCACTAAACACCTATTATTAATTACCTCAGAAATAATATTTAGTTATGCATGCATATTTAGGGTGCATGTAGACCAGCTCTGGGATCTGCATTGATGGTTGATTTTGTTTGCTTGTTTCCCTGCAGGTTTTTTGTGCAGACATCACCAAGACTCAGATTGAGACCATCATGAGTGAATTGTTGCAGCTCTATGACATGGAGGCCAAGTGTACCTGAGGGACAAAAAAATGAATCTGGTACTTAAACACTGATATGGAAACAAAACACTGATCACTTGAGATCTGTGACATCTGGACTCAACCCTCTTTCTTTTGATGTTGTGATGTAACCTAATGTAAGCTCTACACGTTAATTACATCACAGAACATGAAGGTTTAAAAGGCTCTTCAAGAATTAAGAATGATGAGGGGAATTTAGATGTATATAGGAACAGGCTTTTTTAAGTGGAAGTATGAAAATCAGACTTTAGCAACACCACATCAATCAATTCTCAGCCACCGACCTACTTTCTTCTCCTACCTTGTGCTATTTTTCCCCTAAAGAGGGGGAGAGAAATTACAAAAGAGATGAAATAGCTGGTTTAAGGAAGAATGAAACAAAAGAAGAGCCATCCTGCCCCCCGAGCTAAATTGTGAGGTAAAACGTCGTGAGATCTGGGCCATTTCTTTTATATTTTCTAATTTAATTACTCTCCTCCTCTCCCTACAGAACTTGTCCCAGTAGGCTTCTTTATGTAGCTCCCAACAGCAGAATTATTGTATGCTGTAAAGCAAAGCACCATCATTTTTTTTAGACACCAGACTTCTATTTCAAACTTTAAAAAAAAAAAAAAAACCTTTTCATATTCTCAGCTTCTGATGAACATGAACTGACAGACGAATAGTTCTAAGGTCTATATTTAAAAATGTAATTTCTAATAAACATTTTTTTGCTCTTGTTTTTTGAAACAGCACCTTTAAATAGTCTTTCTTTGTAGTTTTTTCACCATCTATGATGTTCTACTTCAAATTTCTGGATCTAGTTAGGTCAGGACATCGCTCTAGAGTGGATCTTAATAAGTTACTATGGCAACTGCTATTGTGGAGGTAGCCTTTGAAACATACAAATGTGAGACTCCATTATAGCACACCTGTCAACCTCAGCACATCAAATAATTGCGGTCGGGGAAATGTACTAATTTAGTCATTATTTACCAAATCAGTTATTGCTAACATGTTAAACAGCTGTTTTTCCCTGTTGCTAACTGAATTGTGTTCACCAGTGACTGCAACTGCTCTTTAAGAGATTTCAGTATGTGCAACATTTATCTGTCATCCAAATCCCTGAACAAGAAGGATTATGAAATCAATATGATTTAGAAATTGTGGATTTAATCACTACAGAATATTACAATCATGGCGATTTGTTTGCATAAATTTTATCAGCTCCAAGTTATTATATACTAACATTACATAATGCATTAAGCATCATGCATTAACAATGTCACAGCATTTATTCATCTTGATTAATGTTAATTTTTACATGTATTAATACATTTTTAACGTTTCAAAGTTAATATATTGTGAACGAACGTGAAATAACAATGAACAATTTTAACATTATTAGACTAAATTAATAAATGCTGTAAAAAATTGTTAATTCATGATACTTAATGCATTAACTAATGCACTAAAAATCATATTGGAAAGTTTTAGTGTTCAAATTGTACAGTTTATCGTTTGGGGCGATGCAGATGGATGAATTTTCTTTGCAGTAAGTAGTTTTAAGGATTATATTTGGGGAAAAATATCTGAACATTCCTGTTTCACTCTCTCTCTCCTTGCCACATGCACACAGTTACATGTACACACACACACACACACACACATCTCTCAGCAGGCAGGCCCTAATGCTGGGCATCATGAATTATGGAGAGGGTACATGTGCAGCCGGATTCTCTTCCATCAATAAAACATCAGCATGGCCCTCACTATGGGATGGAGTGCTGGGAATAGGAAGGATGGGATTGATTGAGACTCAAACCTAACTCTCTTTGCCATTTCTCTTGGTTCTCTACTTTCAATCTGTGTCCCTCATTCCAAGATTTTGTCCTGTGTGAAAACAAGCCTCTTTGTTACATCCTTGGCTCTGTGCTTCCCTCTCATGGAGTCCATCTCGTAGTCCTTCATCTCTTTCCTGTGCTCTCTGCTCACTGTCTCATACTACAGATACTCAGCTCTTTTCTCCCATTCAAGGTTTCTCTGCTAATATTTCTCTCTTCTGTTTTCCTCTGCTGGTGCTGGATAAAGTATTTTTTTTTAATAATTCCAGACCTTTTTTAATGCATTGGGGGTGGGGAAAAACAAGATTTAAAATGAAGTGTTTCTTAAAGGAACAGTTCACCCAACAAATGAAAATTCTGTCATCATTTAATATGTGTCATTTCATACCTATATTGCTTTCTTATGTGGAACATGAAAGAAGATATTTTGGAAAAGGTCTGAATGTTTTTTGTTAAAGATATGAAAGTCAATGGGGCCCGATGTTGTTTGTATTAGCTAAAAGTTATTTTGTTAACACTGTATTATATGGTTAAAATTAAATTCATTAACATTACTTAAAGGAGACTTATATTATGCCTCTTAGGCCGTGTGTCCACCAAAGCGTTTTTAGCCATCTGAAAAAGCTAGGCGCTCTGCTTAAAACGCTTTTCTGTCAGCGCCAGAGAGCGCTTCAGCTACGCAGCGTTTTTTTCCGTTGAGACGCTTTGTTGCTATGATACAGAATATCCGCGGCACTGTTACTTATAACTGATTTTGCAGGTAATTTGTTTCAGACTAAAAATGTTGACACAATGTGAAATTACTTGCTATGTATTTTCGGAGACCAGCAAAATTAATTTCTCATTCATTTTGTTCCGTTCTCTGCTTGTTAATGTCGTTGTACGGTTGTGACAGTTGGCCGGTGTAGTATTTGTCCCGCCCCTCCTCCACTCTGATTGGACGGCTGGCTAAAAAGTGACAGTGATGAGCGCAGCGTTTTACTCAAAGTTGAACATTCTTCAACTTCAGTAAAAAACGCCAAGCTCTCAGCGCTTGAGCGTGAAAAAGACGCTCAGCGCCTCGTTACGCTCCTGGCGTTTAAAAATGCGGCGTTCCCATTGAAAACAATTGAAAAAGTACGCTAGCAGCTGGAAAAAACGCTTTGGTGGACACACGGCCTTATACAAGATGTAATATAAGTCTCTGGTGTCCCCAGAATGTGCCTGTGAAATTTTAGCTCAAAATACCCTACAGATAATTTATTATAGCTTGTCAAATTTGCCCCTATTTGGGTGTGAGCAAAAACACGCCGTTTTTGTGTGTCCCTTTAAATGCGAATGAGCTGCTGCTCCTGGCCACTTTCCAGAAGAGGGCGGAGCTTTAACAGCTTAAGCTGGTAACAACACTACTACAACAACTCTCCTCTTCTCAATGGCCTCGCCCCCTTCGTTGTGTGTTCTCAGGGGCATGGTTTATGTAAATTGTAGGGTTAGTGATGTCTCTAACCCAGGAAGAAACTCGTTGTAGTCCTTAAACTAAATGAAAATATTTCCCTTTGGGCATTGTAATTCGTTGTTGACAGATGGTTTTTATGCTCTAAAATGGCAAATTTACACACTAACTAAAGTTAAAAAAGTGAAATCATAATCAAACACCCCTTTAATGCATTAGGTATATTCTTCGCTAACAGTTTTACAGCATTTATTAACCTTGGTTAATGTTAATTTCTACATTTTTAATATATCAAGTATGACTTTTTTATTTATTTTGAACAAGCCATTCAAACTGCAAATCACTGTACAGGCATACTTGAGCAAGTACAATTGTTTTGTTGCATTATTCCTCAAATTGTTTAGTTTCTTCAGTACACGGCCCAACCTGCAAAGAACCCAATCCCCCTTAAAATAATCTCTTCCTATTTATGTATACGAACCATTTTGGAAGTACTACAGTATCTTTTGCAGACCAAAGATGTAGCATTTTTCTCTTCTTGACACCAGAACTCCTGCCAGAGTCGGGACCACAGCCAAATCAATCAACTCTCAAAGGGGCAAACTACTGATGTTCAATACAGAGAGTGCTTAAGGAAATCTAAATGAAAGTGTTGTAATGTATCTTTCTGTATTTACAGCACAATGAGAAATGGAAAGACGTGCAGGGGGATCTAGAAACAAGAGTTAAAGGTAAATTGGAATAGAAATGGGTTGATTAGCCAATGTAGCATTTAAGGAATAGTTTACCTAAAAACTTCAAAAATATCATTTTTTTGTGTTCCACTAAAGAAAGAAAGTCATACAGATTTGGGACAACATGATGGAGAGTAAATGGTGACATAATTTTGAGTTAATGCTGGTGACAAAATGTTTTCTGCTCAAGAACTCTGCTGAAGTAGCTGCAAAAATGGTGAGCGGTTCAAATCTATTCTCCACCCCAGAATTGAGAGCCTTTAGATGAAAAACATTCACGTCGAATCCTGGAGATGTGGGTTAGAGTTCACAGACATGGAACGGTCTTACTCTGGTAGCTTTTGTACGGAGTTCCTCAGTAAAGCAGCGAGATGTAACACGCGATTGGGCAGATTGCATTTTGACTGACAGTGAGACTCCATCTGTTGGGTTGGGCTCCAAGGCTGTGATGCACTACCTGCAGGGCTAATGCACAGCAGCTCCCAGAGGGACAGCCATCTCCTAAACCCTCACCTCTGAATTATAGATATAACTCTACATCTGAAACTTTCTCTTTACTTTCCCGGACATGCCTCACAAATATTTCAGTGTGAGCATGCAATCTTGTGTGCACAAGTAGGGAAGAAAAGTGTAGTGTTGAAGAGAGTGCAATTGGAGGCATGCAAAATTGGCCCTCTTTTTTTTTTTTTTTTTTTTTTTTGGCTGCAAAGAAACATGGATTGTTGGTGTAAAAGTGTCAAGCTTAGCCTAGGAAGTATACTCAAAGTCCCTTTAAGACAAGTCATTTCACTCAGCGGCCATCTTTGAAACGCCTCTCGGGCATCTTTGAATGGGGAAACATTAAATTTCATATTTGAAATCACCAATGAAATCTGACAACAACTGTCTCATAAATTTTGTTTCTAAATGCTCGAATCATGACAAAAAACTGTATTTTTCAGGTTGGATCAACCTCATGCGCAGTCCTAAATGCGCGTCTCTTGTGCTTCATTTCGGAGGCATGCGTCTGACTGTTTCTATAGAAACCGGAGCTTCTAACGGCCGCTGCAGTGACAAGATGACTTTACCAATCGGCGATTGGGTCTTATTTAGAAGGCAGGACTTATTCCGCCATATTGTGCGTTGCACTTTCTCCCATTCATAATAATACGAGTGACACGTCTTGTGTTATTCTATAGTCTTTGGTATACTATGGACAACTAGGTGCAACCTACCAAAAACTGTGATCCAAGTCTTGGTATTTCCCTCTGTGCTTTTGAGTTAGCGCGAACGTCTGGGGAAGAGCATTTTGTGCTTGTGTGCATGTGTGTTTGCATATGAAGGCTTCAGGAGAGCCACACTTGAGCACTCGTCAGCACATAAAAGCTTTTTCTCGCTGGTCTGAGAGGCCTCCTGCATTAGGGCTATTAGATTTGAGCCCTGTATGCTTGGAGACAACTAGAAGATTACACCTGCGTGGGTGTGATGGGTCATCTGAATTTATGAATTAAAAAACAACGGGAAAGTGAGAATATCTATCTATCTATCTATCTATCTATCTATCTATCTATCTATCTATCTATCTATCTATCTATCTATCTATCTATCTATCTATCTATCTATCTATCTATCTATCTATCTGTCTGTCTGTCTGTCTGTTTAATCTTTATATATATAGAATGATAGAATGATAGATCAGGCATAACATTATGAGCACTGACAGGTGAAGTGAATAACACTGATTATCTCTTCATCACGGCACCTGTTAGTGGGTGGGATATATTAGGCAGCAAGTGAACATTTTGTCCTCAAAGTTGATGTGTTAGAAGCAGGAAAATTGGTGTAAGGATTTGAGCGAGTTTGACAAGGGCCAAATTGTGATGGCTAGACGACTGGGTCAGAGCATCTCCAAAACTGCAGCTCTTGTGGGGTGTTCCCGGTCTGCAGTGGTCAGTATCTATCAAAAGTGGTCCAAGGAAGGAACAGTGGTGAACCGGTGACAGGGTCATGGGCAGCCAAGGCTCACTGATGTACGTAGGGAGCGAAGGCTGGCCCACGTGGTCCGATCCAACAGACAAGCTACTCTAGAAGTTATTGCTGGTTCTGATAGAAAGGTGTCAGAATACACAGTGCATCACAGTTTGTTGCGTATGGGTCTGCATAGCCGCAGCCCAGTCAGGATGCCCATGCTGACCCCTGTCCACCGCCGAAAGTGCCAACAGTGGGCACGTGAGCATCAGAACTGGACCACAGAGCAATGGAAGAAGGTGGCCTGATCTGATGAATCACGTTTTCTTTTACATCACGTGGATGGCCGGGTGCGTGTGCGTCGCTTACCTGGGGAACCCATGGCACCAGGATGCACTATGGGAAGAAGGCAAGCTGGCAGTGGCAGTGTGATGCTTTGGGCAATGTTCTGCTGGGAAACCTTGGGTCCTGCCATCCACGTGGATGTTAATTTAACATGTACGACCTACCTAAGCATTGTACCATGTACACCCTTTCATGGAAACGGTATTCCCTGGTGACAGTGGCCTCTTTCAGCAGGATAATGTGGCCTGCCACAAAGCAAAAATGGTTCAGGAATGGTTTGAGGAGCACAACAATGAGTTTGAGGTGTTGGCTTGGCCTCCAAATTCCCCAGATCTCAATCCAATTGAGCATCTGTGGGATGTGCTGAACAAACAAGTCCAATCCATTGAGGCCACATTTCACCACTTACAGGACTTAAAGGATCTGCTGCTAACATCTTGGTGCCAAATACCACAGCACACCTTCAGGGGTCGAGTGGAGTCCATGCCTTGATGGGTCAGAGCTTTTTTGCCAGCAAAAGTGGGACCAACACAATAAAGGTGGTCATTGTTTATGCCTGATCTGTGTATATATGTGTGTGTGTGTATAAATAAAAAATTTTAACTTTGATTTCATATAGGCCTTATTATATTTTGTACTGTATTTATTTTATGTTAGGGGCATAGTTTTTAAATATTTATTAAAAATATGTACAATTCCATAACTAATAAAGTCATCATAATAACATCACCATGAACCCTTTCAAGGACAAGTATCTCCTTTTTTTTTTAATCACTTTTGTCAGTATACGATGATCACCAACAGCGAACCCTATTTACCATGATTTTGTAACTGATTATTTACAAATTTATATTGTAGAAAAATGAACGGTAAACTGTCTTTCCAATAAACACTTAGAAATAAAATTCTAATAAACACGAAATAAAAGATGTGTGACCTTGAGCACAATTCAACCCTGCTACCATCAATTTTGTTACGTAGCCTATAATGTAGGCTATATGTAAATATATTTTTTATTATTATTTAATTTAGCTGGAGATGACAGTGCAGTTTCTTAGAACTTTTTAAGGCTTTGAATATATATATATATATATATATATATATATATATATATATATATTTAAATATAATTCACTTTAAAAACACCTTGTGGAAATGTAGGCTAAATTGCACCCGTTTCGTGGAATGACCTGGTCGCACCTCTCCGTTCTTGCATTATCTCGGAGGTTTGAACTCGGCGCATGTGGCATGTTGTGTGAGCTGACGTGATCGCACTGTAACAGAGCAGAGTGGGAGGGATTTGAGGGTGGGAAGAGAGAGAGTGTCCCCCCTCCCCCGCGCCTCCTCCTTTCCGTCCTCTCCATCCGCGCGCATAGCAGCCCGCGCGGATGCTGCGTCCACGGTCCTCAGCGCGCAGCTCAGCGAGGGGGCTCTCATCACACATCGCATATAAAATCCAAATACTGCATCACCACGCTTTACCACCTTTTAGATTTACACGTTCAAGAAGAAGCTTAAAAACAAAGAAAATACATTTGCCTTTTTTGATACATTGGTCAAGACGGACATCTCAAAACGATGTCTCCATCTCTAATTTTTTCCTCTGCGGAACCTCCATCTAACCAGGCAACAACTGCACTATTTTAGGATCCATCATCTCCATCCGTAGTAAACACACTGCTGAACACCTGGGTGATAAAGGACGACATGATAACAGCTACTGAGTGAATCCAGCCGCTCTTGTGTTTCTCCAGGATATTCCCTTTTCCCAACAAACCACGGCAATGTCCTTGGAGCATGGCCTGGTGAGTATCTGATATTTACATCAATCGGGATGTGTTTGCCATGGTAACAGTTGGCAGTTCGTTTTCATTAATGACCGCTCTCTGTCATACTGTTAAATTGTACCTGCATATGTTTTTCTAATGCAGATCTCTTTGTCATGTATTTTGATAGCTGTCAGGAACGTTAAAACTACTGCAGTGAAGCCTTAATAATCTACTAGTTATCTAATTATTCCCAATGACACGTTTTCTCATCTATGAGGTGTTTTGTTGACTATTTACCATCCCTTGTCTTTTAATTGTGTTGGACTGGATGACTTCCCAGGGTATTCTGACGTTTTCCTACATAGAAAATGCTCTCATTTTGTTAGTAAACCAACCAAGTACACGTACATCCAGCTAATAGTTGTGTTGTTTTTGTCTAACATCTCTGTGAGCGTGTACATCTCGCACTGGTACCCACACTGGTCACCTTGCGGAGGGGCATTGCGCTTATTCCGGATGCGAGTGGCGCACCATCCTCTCACGAGCAGCATCTTCGCGCTATTAATTCAATTAACATCGCGAGCCGCTCACGAGACTCAAAAGAATCGCGTTTTGTTTGTAACTATCCGGGCTGTCACACTGGCTTTTTTTGAGAACCGGTCGCCCTCTGAAGGTGACCAGTAAAGGTCATTTTATTGTGGAAAACAGCGCGATGGGAAACACACCTGACTTATGGAGCGCGGTGTGGGAACTTCACTGTCTGAGTTGCTTAAGGTGCTCTGCTGTCATTTTCCTTGGCAACCGTGCGGACTTTTCCTCCTTCCTGCTGCAAGGTGTGCGAAGTATGCTGGGTGTGGGACGAGGAGAGGAGGGGGTAGTTGTAGTCTCGCATGGCTCAGACAGCCCGGTGACCGTGTATGAGTCCGTAAATCTATACTCGACTCTGATTGGCCATTTACGTATGACCGTCAAAGCAGGATCCCAGTTCTGGGGGTTTACATAATTTCAGAGAAATTGAGACTGTTGCAGTGTAACTGTGTAGAATAAAGAGACGTTTAGAAATAGTCACTACTGGCTGATCAATATTACCTTTTTCTTCCTTTCTTTCTTTTTGTACAAACTGATGGCTGTAGAGCAGCATTTGATTTCTCAGGCTAATCAATATATCAGGCTTCTGAAAGCTTCTACGTTCTTTGTGTTTGTACTGTATGTTTGTTTGTTTGCTCAATTTAGAGGGATTGGGCAGTGTTATAGCTTCTGAATTATATCAGTTTTACTAATTACAAATGACCTTCAGGGGTGAAATCAACCTCACAACACCATCCTCTTGAGGTAACAAAAGAAGTTGTTCGACTTGGTGTAAGAATATGAGGATTTGCAGGACAAAAATCATTTTTGGATCATTTTACATCTGGTTTATTTAGATGATGATTATGCTAATGAATGTTAGATGGCACATTCTCATTTTTTAATTTCATATGCAACATCACACAAGTGTATGTGAACCTGGACCACAAAACCAGTCATAAGTCGCACGGGTATATTTGTAGCAATAACCAACAATACATTGTATGGGTCAAAATAATCGATTTCATAAGGATATTAAGTAAAGATCATGTTCCATGAAGATATTTTGTAATTTTTTTGTGTAAATATATAAAAAATTTATTTTTGTGAGTGGATATGCATTGCTAAGGACTTTATTTGAACAATTTTAAAGGTGATTTTCTCAATATTTAGATTTTTTTTGCTCCCTCAGATTCCAGATTTTCAAATAGTTGTATCTCGGCCAAATATTGTCCTATCCTAACAAATCATATATCAATGGAAAACTTATTTATTCAGCTTTCAGATCACATACGTTCGATTGATTGACCTTATGACTGGTTTTGTGGTCCAGATTCACATATGTATAAAATATAAATATTGCCTATATATTTTATAATATATTAATAATAGCATTTACAATAATATTTATTATATTATATATTAAAATTATTAACTATATATATATATATATATATATATATATATATATATATAGGTAAAGTAATGAGTAGTATATGACAGACAGACAAATATGAGATTATATCAAGGTTTCAAACACATCAAGTAGAAAAATATTTAAGCAAAATCTAATATTCCTTTGTCTCCCCTAACAAACTGATTTTCAAAGTTTATCTTATATATTGCTACTGATGTACAGCTGTACGTTTTTTGCATTGATTATTACAAAGTCAGCTTTAGTGTCATTAACTGACTTGACTGTTTTGTTTTTTTTCTTCCCTCATTGCGAGTAAATTTATATCTGGTAGCCTGTAAACTTCATAGAAAGAAAAAAAAAAGAGTTATTGGTGCTCTAGTTCTCTGTCCAGGTTGCCCCAGTTTGAATGCTGCTGTTGCAGTAATAAGGAAAGTTGACCTAGAAGATGTCTGGACAAAACCGCAGCTGTCTTCTATGGATAAGAAATAATGTAAAAGTTGCATTGTTTATTTAAATTTTATAAGCTGTATTTATAATATAAATAAATATTAAATACATTTTTGTACATACTTTATAGTTTTTGTCTTTTTAACTAAAAAAAACAACTGTGACATCCTGCAAAGAATGATTATCAATAAACATACACTCTATGAGCATGTATAAGACAATGATATTTCCTGTGGAGCATGTAGTGTTGCGGATGCGTCTTGACACATGAATGGCAGAGCTGATGCTGGGTTAGATAACATGTGTAGACCCAGGCATGGTGAAAACTAATGACCCATGGGATGGGGGTTCATGGTTATATTTCATCTCCATGAGATAAACATGACTCCAGCCTGTTTGCAATGCAATCATACCATCCTTGTGCATTCATCAACATCACACAAATGTCTGGACCGTGAGCAGGTATTTAGAATCAAAGCCGAGCAGCTTATGTTACTCCCTACAGGCTCTTACGCCAATGCAGTCCATGTCTCGCTTTGAAAGCCTGAAACCAGTGTAACGAATACAGGCCACTGCAGTGAAGGTGGATGGGAGGAGGTAAAAATGGAAGAGCAAAGAACAGATGGACAGAGAATAAGATTGAAGATAATGGAGTGTGCGTGTGGAGGGGGGTGGAATCTTATGAACTTATAAAGAGAGGAGGTAATGTTCACTTAGAGTAGCATGCGCTGAGTGGTTTTGTGCCCACATGAGAAGATCAGGGAGGCATAATCTTAAATGAGGTAATTCAAGCAGGTTTTGTTAGGGAATGTGCATAAAAAAGTTCAGAAAACACAAACAACCCTGCATGGCAAGCTAATTTCATATCTCAGCAGTGTGTTCAGACTCTGTGTCATGTCAAATGGGTATGTGGATGAATGGCAGAAAAAAAGCATCTTATACAACACTCTCCAGTGTTCAGAGTCATTCTGACCCAAGGCTTTTTCTCCAGTGAGTTGTTGCCTGTTCTTAATTATTACCTTATAGCATATTCCAGAGGGAGTGTGTCTGCTGTGTCCTACTTCGTCAATTTGGGAAAATCACCTTTTTCTCTCCCTCAGTATGACAGCACCTTCATTACCACCACTGTGTTTGATCCTGTTAGTAAAGCCCTGTCAGCAGCAGGGCTGCAGGCCTCTGTGCTGTATTTACCCTTGTCACTGAGACACTACATAAACAGGGAGCTCATGGGAAGAAGAGTTTATTTTCTGCTCTTAAAAAAAAAAAAAAAAACTACCGCTTGACAATTAGATGAGTCCTGTAAAGTGTAGCTGAATTTGTCATTCTGCAGAAATAACTCAAGCGATGTCTTTCCGCTGACATCAAAGCAGCATAGGGCTGGGCTGATTTTTCTTTCCTTTTTTATTCTCTCTATATAATTTCTCTTTGTTCCATTTTTAGAAACTGAACAGAAGGACATTTTTTTTTCTGATTAAAGAAACTCACTGACATTGAATTAGTGTCATAGTTGTAATTTGTTAAAGGGACAGTCCACCCCCCCCCCCCAAAAAAAATTACAGTTACTTACCTGTAAGACTTTCTTTTTCGCTTGGATCACAAAAAGAGATATTTAGCAGATTGTCCAAGCTGCTCTTTTCCATACAATGAAACTGGATGGGGAAGTTGGTCCCTGTTCACTTTCATCATGGCTTGGATGATCTGATGTTCCACGCATGAATGAAGAGTCTCACAGCACACCAACAACAAAAAAAAGAAAAGAAAATTCTGACATCACTTACTCACCATCATGTTGTTCCAAACCTGTAAGATTTTCTTTCTTGTGTGGAACACATACACACTTAAAAAAATATTTAGCAGATTGTTTTATAAAGCAACAAGCCCCAAGAAGCTGTGGTTTATAGTGAATTTATAACTACGCGGAACGGAGTGCTTAAAACCCCCTTAGCTGTTATAAATTCACTGTAAACCATGGCTTCACTGGGATTATTGCTTTTATAAAACAGTTACCACACAATACAAATTTAAAGCCAAAAAATATGCATCAATGCAACTATCATGAAGTAAAATCACTAAAAGTCTCCTTCCACTTGTCCCTGACCGTGAACAGCAACAGAAGTTACATCATTACGCCATTAGATGGCGGCAAAGATTGTCTTTATGAGCGAGTCACTCCAACAGTTGTAAAGACTTTTATATTGAAACTTGTTTTTTTTTTTATTTTTTTTTTTTTATTAAATGCTTGAAAGAAAAGGGAAAAGGAAAAAAGAAAAGAAAAACAGTAACAACAATTGTCATATAACAATAAAACGCCAGAGTCCAACAGTCTTTCAGTCCAGATAAAGTGCCAAGTCCTTAAACACAGCCACTGTTCTCGAAGCTTTCAGGTTTTTAGAAAATTCAATAGAGTCAAAATACATTTTCATCTCATGTTTAAATATTTAAACTTGTTGTAAACATGGAACATGACGCAAATGACATATGCTTTGACTAGCACTGTCAGTGTCAGCGCGGCCCGAGAAAAGCCATTAAAAGTTAAAAGGACAAGATCGCAGCAGACTTTCAAATGGATTTTTTATCATGAACGTAGGACTGACCAGAAAGGAAAATGCTAAATCTGAATGCAGGTAATGCACTCGCTCACTCGATATCTCTCTCACAATGCTCTTCTACACAATGCAGTAAGCTTCATTGAACAAAATCAATTGCATTCCCATGCATTCACTTTCATTGTATGGAAAAGAGCAGCTTGCAGAATGTGCTAAATATTTCTTTTGGTTTTCCACACAAGAAGGAAGAGTCATACGAGTTTGAAACCACAGGAGCGTGAGTAAACGATGACAGAATTTTCATTTTTGGGTGAATTATCCCCTTAAGACATCTCATGTTCAGATTCAGTTTGTTTTATTCTCTAAAAGCTTCTTTTGCCTCGGTCACAATAGTCTCGTACAATTGGTGTTCATATCCGTTTTCATTTAGTAGGTGTTGAGTGAATATGTGTCTTTATTCCCCCATAGAAACTGTCATGCCTTGTTAAACAAGTCCTAGCTGACGTCTGGATGCGAGTGGACGGAAGTGCGGCTAAACTACTTCGCTCAGTGGTTGGGGTGTGTGTTCGGACTCTGTCAGTGGTCTGTCTGTGTAATAAGCGTGAAGTGAGCAACGCACTGACTCATCGAACCTTGCTTGCTTTTTTATTTATTTTTTGTGCCGCAGACCTCTGGATTGTAAATGTTGCCGTTCAACAAAGTAATCTCCTGCATTGTTTCACAGCGTCAGATCATTGGCTCCTGGTGTGAATGTGGTGGATAGACTGGTGTGGCCCTTATTTAATGTTTGAATATGGGTTAGAGTTTCTTCTAGCTTTAGGGGGTTGTGTTTGTGTGTGTGTGTGTGTCTGTGCCCATGAGTGGGTGTGAGCGCGAGTACTTCTCTGTTAGTTACTTAGACACATTACATAAGGCGCTGAACAATTTATGTAATGCTTGGCCCTCTGTCTCTCCCTTTTAACTTTAGCAGATTGGGCTGGGTTGTGGTAGTCAGGGCCGGTCTGAGCAAGGCAGTCCTGAGAAAGCTCAGCAGAGTATCAACAGTGTCTTACCGAATGGCACTAGAGCACACTTGCTGAAAGGTTTGGGAAAACACGGATCAATATGAATAATCAGCATAATCTCCAGACCATCTGCCTCCTGCACGCTGAACATAACTGCACGGTTAAGCAGTCTCTTGGTGAGGGAAATCTGCATAGACCCATTACTGAATGTGACCCCAAAAGACACAAATGTGCTCAAGCACATATCATGAAAAAAAAAATCTGCAATCTGATTGGCTGCTTTCATGTTTAGAGGGTACTGTGTTGATGCAAGAGTGTTTTTTGAAGGAGAATGTTAGTGCCATTATGCTAGTTTTGCTTTAATCAGATATCCATGTCGAATTTGACATTTTTTGGAGACACTATAGCGTTTGAAAGTTAGGGGACCGAAAGATTTATTTTCTGAAGGAAATTAATACCTTTAATCAGCATTAAATTGATCAAACGTGATCAATGAAATCTATAAAGTTACAAAAGATTTCTATTTTTTAAATAAATGCTGTTCTTTTGAACATTTTTATTCATCTAAAGAAAATGTAGCATGGTTTCCACAAAAATATTGCACTAAATATAGCACTGATCCCCGTGTACATATTATGTATTATTATAGTAATTACAATAACGTTGTAATACTAAACCTGAACCTAACCTTAACCCTTAACCTTGTAGTTACCTTATATTACCCAGTAATTTCTTAGGTAAGTATGCTTTAAGTACATGTGCACAAGTGCATACTGTAAATAAAGGGCAACCATGACATGTTCTTGAACTACAAATCAGCATATTAGAATGATTTCTGAAGGATCGTGTGACACTGAAGACTGGAGTAATGATGCTGAAAATGTAGCTTTTGCCATCACAGGATAAATACATGCATTTTAAAATATATTAAAATAGAAAAGTCTATTTTAAATTGTACTAATATTTCACAACATTACTGTTCTTACTGTATTTGGATTAAATAAATGCAGCTATGGTGAGCATAAGAGACTTTTTTCTCCAAAAAAACTGACCTCATATGTTTTCTGTACAACCATCTCACCACCATTTAGATGATATCTTTTTTGGAGGGTGTAATCTTTTACAGATAACACCTGGCCCTAAACAACAACTAAAAAATAAACTGTGGTTGGTCATGTTACACGGCGCTCAGTCAGTATTTTCCCATCTAAGTAGGCGGTTCTTGGCCAGAAAAAGCTGCAATGAAGAGCAGACCAGACTTTTCACTGTCCTGTTTGGGTACACTAGACTAACACATACTCAGCTCGTTGTCTGTTAATTTATGTTGTACTTCAGATAATTTGCTTTCAACTCCCAATAAGCGTGCAGTAACCTCAGCTCCGTTTTATACATTTTACCATTTTCCCCCCTCAAAATCAGTGCAGAAAAAGTGAAAAATATCCATAGATTGTGTCTGGGCCTACACATGACCCCTGATTATCTCTTGAGTCTTGACTGTGCGGAACCTTCCTGTTGTGCATATATGCAGTGCATCAGAGAAGAAGAGGAAAAGGAGGGGGAAAGGAAGGCTGGGGTTAGTGAGTCAGCATGAGAATGATGACACTCCTGCACACTGCCTACACAAATACTCACACAGCACGCTGCATACCCCAGACTCATCACCATATTTAAGCAGTCTTGCATAGCCAGAACTTGACTAAACCGCATACAGCCTGGTCCACGTTGGAACCGTGAACTTAGATAGGAATGGATTGCCTGACCAACCACATTTCATTTCATAGTTCAGTTCAAAATGCTTTTGCCGCAGTTTGGGATGGATGTTGGTCATTAAATTTTATATAAAATTTTTAAATATTTAAATTAAAGCCATTTTCAAACTTTATATATATTCATTTATATTTATAATATTTAATTATATTTATTTCCAGTTCATTTTATTTGATTAATTCCAACTTTTTTTTTCTGGCAGAAAAAAAACTCACAGGTCCATGATGAATCACAGTTCATTTTGGGTTTTTTTACTGCATTTTGCCAAGTTTTTCTGAAATAGTTTATACCACAAACATAAAAGATCACAGATTATACCACAAGTGTGAAAAGACAAGCATAAAAAAATAATTAATTAATATGAATTCTTAAAATATTACATATATTTTAGTTAAATAATTTTCTATATTTAATATTTCAATATATTTATTATTCCGATACCAAAACACAACTTTGTTTCCAGACGGACTGCTAAAAAAACCCTGTCTTTTACTCCTGGATGTTGAATAGAGTCAGCCAATCAAATTAGACATTGCCAGATTGAGAAAGTTCTTTCCAGTTTTGTGTGCTGTGTGCATCAGACGCTCAGTGAACGGACCGTGGGTGGTCTGTGGGCGTGCCGTCTGAGGCTGAGACTGTCATCTAAGAGAACATAGGGACAGATACAGAGGCATGCTGGGAGATGGAAAGAAAAAAGAGAAAGATGAAGTCGGAAGATGGTATTAGGGGCAAAATTAAAGAGATAGAGAGGAAACTCTGTGCTAGCGTCAATGTGATTGTGTTTGTGTTTGTGAGCGAGTGAATAAGAACCAAAGTGTGTGTGTGTCGGGATATAGCGAGGCCGAAGGAGCTTTGTGGGAGTCAGATGCATCTGTAGGTTTCCATGGCAACTATGGGCCAATGCAGTGGTCTGGATTGCTAGGGATACAGTATATGCTATATGCATCACCATCTGTGAGAGCACACATTTCTCGTACTGTATACCTCACTGTATGTCCGGGAATATTAGTTGTGTTGCGCTTGAAATGGACTGACCTCTCTGTTTAGCATAATTGCTGTCGCAAAAACCTGTCTAATACCTTATTAACGAGATTAAGGGAAATGTGTGACTCAATTAGAACACAAAAGACCTTTGAATTGAGGTGAAAATGTGCTGATACGTTTGAAAGAATTAGCTTGGAGCCATCTGACTGTATGCTCGCTCTGTCTCTTAAGGAATGCCCACTATATTCTGAGTTGCTGCCCACATGAGCACTTTAAAGACTGTAATGTGTTATTCTGTCTGTGTGTCTCTGCAGGCTTCCTCGCCAATCCCAACATCCTGCACCCTTTGAATCTTAACGCATCAGCGCTGCAAATCTACAAAATATCCCCCTCTTTGCTCTCATTCTCTGTGTCCTGATGGATTGGAAGCGGCCAGATCCCTCGTTCTGTTGACCCTCGGGGTGAGGGGGTTGAGTAGAGAGGACAGAATTTCTCCAAATACACTATAAGTGTCTGGCTGCCGTTGTCCCAGTTCCCTCCTCTGATGGAGAGTTAGAAGAACTGGAGGAACTACCGGGGAGGGAGTGGAGTGGAGGAGCAAATTCGATCCCAAAAAATCTCAAGCCAAGAATCATCACTAAGACTAACCTCACGTTGCTGAAACCTCCTGGACGAGAAGAAGTCATATAGTTCAAACATCGTGGACCGAACACCTTAAGGCTCAAGATGTCCACCACAGCGACTATGGGTGAGATGGCCAACAGTGCAGTGGAGTTTTACCCCAAGCGGGGTGGAGGAAGTGCAGAATCCAACCATGCTGGTGACTTTGGGGTGTCGTTGGATGAGCTCCGGTCTCTGATGGAGCTGAGAGGAGCCGAGGCCTTGCAGAAAATTCAGGAGAGCTTTGGAGATGTAGAAGGCCTATGCCAGAGACTCAAGTCTTCCACCAGTGATGGTGAGAGAAATGTTTTACTTATTTTCTGTCTTGATTTCTTGACATCTCAGTCAGTTTAAATGTCCCCCTCTCCTACACTAAGCTTCCAAAAAAGGGATTTTCACTGCAATGTCATAGAAGAACCATTTTGAGTTCCCCAAAGAAACTTTCAGGGAACAGTTCTTAAAGGATTAGTTAACTCCAGAATTAAAATTTCCTGATAATTTACTCACCCCCCATGTCATCCAAGATGTTCATGCCTTTCTTTCTTCAGTTGAAAACAAATTAAGGTTTTTGAGGAAAACATTCCAGGATTTTTCTTCACATAGTGGACTTCATCAGGGACCAACGGGTTGAAGGTCCAAATTGCAGTTTCAGTGCAGCTTCAAAAGGCTCTACACGATCCCAGATGAGGAATACGGGTCTTATCTAGTGAAGCAATCTGTCATTTTCTAAAAAAAAAAAATAAAAATAAAAATTTATATACTTTTTAACCACAAATGCTTGTCTTGAACTAGCTCTGAAGTACCAACCCAGTGTTTACAAAGTGAAAGTGCAAACACCCTTTACCAAAAAAAGGTTTTTCCAACACTTTCCAACATGACTACGTAATGCATTAAGTCTGCATTGCAGAGCTAGTGCAAGATGAGCATTTGTGTTTAAAAAGTATATACATTTTTATTTTTTTTTAGAAAATGACAGATTGTTTCACTAGATAAGACCCTTATTCCTCAGCTGGGATCGTGTAGAGCCCTTTGAAGCTCCATTGAAACTGCAATTTGGTCCTTCAACCCGTTGGTCCCTGATGTCCACAATGTGGAGAAAAATCCTGGAATGTCAAAAACCTTAATTTCTTTTCGACTGAAGAAAGAAAGACATGAACATCTTGGATGACATGGGGGTGAGTAAATTATCAGGAAATTTTAATTCTGGAGTGAACTAATCCTTTAAAAGAACTATTAGAAAGAACATTTTTATAATCTTTTTCCACTATAAAGAATCTTTTATGGAATGGAAAGGTTCCATGGATGTTAAAGGTGCTACATGGAACCATCGATGCCAATGAAGAATCTTTATTTTTAAGAGTGTAGCTCATTATTTCTCATCAGATGTAGATGTTTATCTTTAAGCTGCGCCTTCAAATACGCCTTCAAACCCCAAATATTTCCCTTTCTTTCCTCCTTTCTCTTTATTTCTCTCTCACCTCTTCACTCTACTTGTCCACCACCTCTTTCTCTGTCTCACTCGGCCAACTTCCCACTCTGGGTGCACGCGTCGTGTTGGGTTGCTTAGCGACGGCGCTGTCGGTGGTGAGGTGGGTGTAGAGAGAGGGGTTACTGGGTAAACAGAGTTGGAGAGACTCACTCACTAGAGTCAGTGACTCGAAAGGTCCCTGCAGTGATCACAATTCTTGGCATATCCATCCATCCTCTTCTGACTCGTAATTGAATGTGTTGCTGTGATGACTGCAGATGAGAATTTAGATAGCAGAGGAGATAATGCTCAGTCATGAGAAACAGATAAACTCCATAAAACTCAAATTGAATTGTACTGATTGAGAGTATTTATGGATTTATGATGAAGCTATTGCTTGTGGTTCTTTCGTCCCTTCAGATGTCTTCTAATATGTGTTTTTTTGGAATGTTTATGGTTAGTTTCTATGGATGCACTGATGTTAAAATTGTAGCCAGTTTGATAAGCTCATAATTAATTATGATCATTTTTACTTGTATGGAACAAGTGAATTTTGGCCTCAGAACATTATAACGTACACTATGAAAATTGATATTCATTTTGAGACATGCTAAAGATTACATTTAATAGTGTTATTAAAATAGTGTTTTTAACATTAACTTTAAGTGAGTGTTACTGTCTATGTAAAAATAGGGAAAATGGAAAATGAGCATGCACAATTAACTATCAAATACCGATTAAATAAAAAATGATCTGATATCAGCAGATAATCAATATGGTATAGACATATTGTGCATCCATATTAGTTTACTTTGTATGTTTTTGTTTTTTTAGAGGGGTCATGTTGTGACTTTTGTAAAAGCACATAAAAATTACCATCAGGAAATTAGCTGAGAAAATTTTTATTCCTTAGAGGTTGCTTTTTCATAGCTCATTAAACTATTAGTCTCTGATGTTTATTCTCCGATTACTTAGGAAAAATGCAAAATGTTGGCATATAGTAAAAGAACAGAACTGTGAAATTAATCAGAATCAATGAAATCAATCATTTCATTCTGAAATCTCTATTTTTGGTATTGACTTTTTGGCAAATCTGAGCACAGATTGTGACATTGCTTGAGGAGACACATGTGAGATTAGTAAGCAAAAGTTTCAATTTGCTCTTCATTTCATCGCATTGGTGACTAGAAACATCTGAGATATTATTGAGATTTCATGTGTGATTTTCTTCCCTGCAGGATGTCAGTGAGGGATGAATGCCTACTGTGCAGTTTTTGCTTAGATTTTCTAGTACTGCATCCTGCTGTTGTGTAAAGACTATCTCACCCCCCACAACCACTTTAAGGCCAGAAACATACTCTTCGAACATATGCAAACACAGACCCAGATGTTTAGCCAATTCCCCATTGTACACACTTACACACATTATTGAATTACTGTGGCACTAAGAAACCTCAGTGCTCAAGGGGGCAATGGAGTTACCTTCAAATATCTGTGTCGTTAAAATGAATGTTTCATTTTTCTGGCTTCATCTAGCTAGAAACATGTTGGCATGCTCAGTTAGAGTCTTCTCAAACTGCTTCGCCATGACAGAAGTTTACCTGAAAGGGAAAGATGATAATAGAAGACAATTTAGCATAATGCCCATTATAGCGCCTATTGTGGCGATACTGAGAGAATGTAATCCATAGTTGTGTTAAATATGAATGGACTCTATGCCAGCAAGTGCCTACATATTTCTGCTTAAATCTAATCTTTGCAAGATTTCAGAATAGAAGTGGTTCTCAACCTTTTTGACTCCAAAGGCCATAATTGTCCACAACAATAATCGAAGGCCCCATTTATAGATGGCTTCCTCTCCATCTAATGTTTATATAATATATTTTATTGCTAATTTATCTTTATCTGTTATTTGGCATAACTGGAAAATGTCCATGGAGTTTTAAGATTTTATTAATTTAGATGACTTTTCCAAATCTAGAATTCGCACACTTTTAAAATGAGTCTTCCTCATATATCCCAGTTTTTCAAGACAATGAGAATCCTGGTTCTTCAAAAAAACAAACAAAAAAAAACACTGCACTGCACTGTGGTGACAACTATAGGCTAAAGCAGAAGCGATCATGCTTAGTCTATTGCTATCTAACACATTTTGGGAACACAGTGATGCATGAAATTGAGCTTGTGTAGCTGGAAGCATTTGCGTCTTAAATAGTGAATATTGTTACGGCCTTGTCTTCCACATTCTACCTCTTGGGGGCAGTATGATGTTAAAATGTGATTGGCTGGAGACTTAATTGTTAATTGGTTAACATGTGGGTGGAAAGTATAAAAGTTTATAGTAGTCGGCTCAACAGTACTTCCTCTGGTGGAACTCGGTTCTCCAGAGAAGTCATCTGCTCCATCTCTATTTTCTTTTGATATTCATCAACATTTATTGCCCCATTGAATCATTATTTTCTTTTATTGTTTAATCCCTAGACATGGTGTTATTCTTGTAACTTATAATTTACTTTGTAAATAAATAATCATATAATTCAGTCTGTTTGTGTGTGTGATCCTCTTTATTTGATGGCTAGGAACGAGTTAGCCGTGACAATATGCCTTGACAATTTTTCTTGAGCTGATTGGTCGACCATATAGTTTGGAAGAAGATCAGAAGTATAAAAACATAACAAGCCCAGTTTAATTTGGTTATTTTTATAGTTAATAGTATATTATAGTTATAGTTAATATATTATAGTTTGGTTATTTTTATAGTTAATAGTATATTATAATTAATAATCAAAATCCCACCATCAGTGCCATTAAGCAGGAAGACATCTTCTTGTGTGAGTCTTTTAAACTTCATCCTACTTGAGGACAGAGCAGAAACTAAAAAGCACCATTACAATATTACATATCACTCAATACATCTCAGCTGATTGGAATGATTTATTTGATTAAAGATCAGAATTTTTTTTAAAAAGTGCTAGAATCTATCATTCACTAGACATTTTGCTTAATCAATCAATCAATCAATCAATCATTTATTTATGAAGCACTTTAAAAACCGCAAAAGTGCTGTACAAGAAAAACATTTCAATACATACACAAAATGCTAAAAATAATAATAGCAATTAATTAAGATACATAAGTAAATACCTATAAAACTAAACATCAAACGCCTGTGAGTACAAATAGGTCTTAAGACGTGATGTGAACATCTGCAGAGAGGTTGAAGAACGCACAGAGAAGGGAAGATCATTCCATAGCCTAGGGGCCACAACTGAGAAAACGCGATCACCTCTACACTTAAGACATGTACGTGGAACCATTAGCATAATCTGCGAGTTAGATCTTAGCAATCTTGAGGAGGATTGAATTTTCAATAAATCCTTGATGTACTCTGGGGCCAAGCCATTTAAGGCTTTAAAAACGAATAACAAAACAGGTTATTTACCCCAAAAATGTAAATAGTCATCAGTTACTCATTCTCATGTTGTTTCAAATCCATAAGACTTTCACTCATGTTTGAAACACAAATGAAAATTTTTTTATGAAACCTGAGGGATTTCTGTCCTTCCATTGAATGTGCATTACATCAAAACTTTGACTGTTCAAAAAGTTGATAAAAACATTGCAAACAGAATCCATGAAACAAGCTGTTTTATCCAGGTCTTCTGAGGAGACACGATCACTTTATATGATGAACGGATTTAACCCTTAAATGCATACCTCGGGTCTTTAGTGACCCGGGACATCATTCACTACCCTCCTCCTTGTTCATTTTTTAAAGTTAGACATCAACCTTCTTGGTATTCCTCAATCAATTCATTATAAAGTATATAACAAGAAAAAAATCATAAAATTATAAAAGAATGCTTTTTTTTGTATTCATTTTTTGGAAAAAAAATTGTATAGGGTCGCTAATGACCCGAGGTGTGTATGAGTGTAGGTATATTTTTTCTTCACAACAATAATTGAATCTTAGATGACGGAATAAGTGCAATTCACCTTTATTCCACATGGTGGCAATGTCTGACACAATGCTGAAGTGACGACTCATTCAGACAGAAAACGAAATAATAAGAAAAACATGAAATGGCTCAGCGATTTACTGCAGAGCAAGTATGGACGCAATCAAATATGACTGTAACTATTACTGGATTGATCTGGTGAAGCTGTTAGCGATCGAAATATTGATTTAGAAGATGTTGAAAATTTATATCGTTTTGAGAATACGTTTGAGATCGCGAATGGGCTCATATTCGTGACCTCAAACATAAAACTAGCCTATTATTTGCTGAATTTACTGGGAAATGAGCTCTGACGAGGACAGTGATGATGGCATAAATCATCTGCTCAAACGGAGCCCTTTCAAGCTCCAAAAGGTAACAAAAATGCTTTATTTTATTTTTCTGTAATTGTTACTCTAATATCAGAGGAGTTTTATATAATCGTGATAGGTTGAGATCCTTCCGTGTTAGATATAGTTCCGGGTCGATAAAGACCCGAATATGTAAGAATGATTGGTGAAACTGTCATGCATTTAAGAGGTTAAAGGCATAATTTACCACTGGTAAGATGGGTTTTTAATAAAACTTGGCTGTTTATGCAGTAAAAGCTACATGACTTGAGAAAACAAAAAAACTTCAACACCCATAATGCACAGGGCTCAATCTGCCTGTCTGTGGCCAGGGATACAAAAATATGGAAGAATGCGTAGTTTTACCAAAAACACTGGAGCTGATAAATAAACCAAGAGATCTGGGTGCAGGGGCCCGTTTCAGAAAGGAGGTTAAATGAAAACTCTGAGTATGTTCACGCTGAAATGAGGGAAACTCTGGGTTTTCCGTTTCAGAATGGGAGGTATGTCAAACCCGAGAAAGAAGGTTAAGTCAAGCCTGTTTCTGAAAGAGAGGTAACTCTTACTTAGAGTCAGTTACCCTCTGTTATTATTGCATCCTGTTAAATTATTTTTTTCTTCTTCTTTTTTTTTTTTTTGCACGTGGGATACCATGATAATGAATATTAGTTCAATAACTTACCATTCTACCAGTTTTCAACTCTGATATTTTAACAGTGATAAGAATTAAACTTGCATTGACTCAGAAGTATGGGGACGTCCTTTTGTCACGTGCTGTTGCCATGGTGAATCGTAATATCGGAGCTCCATTGATGATGGTTTTTCATAGTCGTGGTGCACGCGCTTAACTCCGAGTCAACCTACTCAGAGTCGATTGAACTAACTCAATTCAGCTTTTCTGAAACTGAAAACTCAGAGTTTCCCATTTGAGGGTAAGTCAACTCAGAGTTCAAGTTTTAACTCAGAGTTGGTTGAACCTCCTTATTGAAACGGGCCCCAGGTATCATTGAAAAAGAGTACACATTGTTCATTTATATATACTATGACACTTTAAAATAGTGCTTGCTTGACACGTGATTCATTTGTATATCTTCATGAAGGTTTTGAACAGTCAAAGTTTTGGTTGTGTGGACTTTAAATGGAGGAACAGAAGTCTCTCAGGTTTCATTAAAAATATATTTTTTGTATTTCGAAGATGACGGAAAGTCATATGGGTTTGGAACAACATGAGAGTTAGCAGATGATGGCAGAATTCTCATTTTTGGGTGAACTATCCTTTAGTAATTTTTGTAGCGACAGTTGGAAAATGTGGTTGTTAGATGTTGCCCATCTGTGTAAAAGCCCTTTCAGGAGTTACACCTAAAAAAAACAAACACAAAAGGTTTTGAAACTTCCATCGGTGTAATGGTTGAGAAGATGTGAAAGCTTTCAAACCAGCTATATGTATGGAGATAGCTAACAGCTGTCATCAGGAACTGCTCTGTTGACAGGTGATAACAAAACCTGATGCTTCTGATGCTAATAGTCATACAATAAATGGAGTTTGCCTCTAAGTGCAAGTAGAAGCAGAACTAATCCTGTTACATGGCCATGACAAAGCAGAGACAACAGGAGAGGAAACCAGAGGGGGTGGAGATGAAGTGATGCTGAATAAGGCTGACACTGTGAAGATGAGGCCCTGAAAATGGAAGTCCATTAGTGTCTCTCCATCCTCTCCAGCAATGCATTTCAGTTGAGCTTCAGTGTGCAGACCGCAGATCCACGAATCTCAGCCTGCAATAAACACTATTTTCAGTGCAGGGCGTGGACGTATCAATCTATCAGCCTGAACGTACACAGATACCTGTTCTGCTGCAGCAGGACATGGAGATCCGAGAGCAATGGGGGTGGAGGGTGGAAAGAGAATGAACAAGAGAAGCGAGAGAGAGAGAGGGAGGTTAGGAAGGAATGGAAGGAGAGAGAAGGAATTCTGGTACAGCTTGCCGCATTGTCAAGGACACACCAAGGGGAGATGGCGAGAGAGAGTGAGAGTGAGTGAGTTGGGTGGGGGGGAGAAGGAGGGGGGTGTTTGAAAAGCAAGAGATTCTTTAAAGCGAATGGATGCGGGCATGGCTACTCAGCAGTTTTTCTTAAAGGGACAGTTCATCTAGAAATGAAAATCTTGTCTTCGTTTGTTCACCCTCCTGTTGTTCTAAACCTGTATGACATTCTTTCTTCTGTTGAACACAAAAGGAGAAATTTTGAAGATGTGCTGGTCGCTCTTTTCCATGCAGTTACAATGAATGGGGACTGGAACTTTAGAGCTTTAAAATAGACACAAAAGTATCATAAGAGTGGTTCATTTGACGTTTGCTGTACATTATGGAGTGTTAAGAAGTCATACAATAGCTTTGTGAGAAACAGACTGAAATGTATTGATTTTGCTTTATAGGGGGGAGTTTAAATTATTTTTCACTGATAATCCCCTCTAGCAAGCTGCAGTTACTGAGTAAACTAGATTCATAAATGAATCATTCAGTTTTGTAACCCGGATCAGTCCGAATCATTTCGATTGGATATGTGAATCACTCAGCCAAATGCCTGAAAATATATGCTTCGGGAAAACAATTCCTTCAGAAATCAGACATAACTGATTTTCAGATGTGCCAAGGTTGGCTAGGTGAGATTTTCAGTAAATAATAACTTAAATTTCAGTATTTTTCTCTCTGCTGTTTACCGTAGCAACTAGTTAGTGAGCAAATTAGATCAGTCTGATTCATGAATAATTCATCAAACTCACCAAAAAGATTATTTTAAAACAAATGATTCCTTCACAATTCAGCTGCTTTTCTCATGAATGTGCCAAGAAGACTAGAAAGATTTTCAATGAATAATCACTTTCAGAAATTATTTTTCTCTCACCATTCTATCACATGACTTCAAAAAGACTTTGAAGATGCACTTTGAAGTGCATGATTTGTATGGACACTTTGATACTTTTATTGTGCTTTTGTGTCCTTGTTGAATCTTGAAAGGTCCCCATTCATTGTACTTTAATGGAAAAGAGAGACAAACATTTCTTTAAAAAATATCTCTTTTTGTGTTTCACAGAAGATATAAAGGTGCGTGAATACTTTTCGGTAAAGTTTTACAATAAGGTCTCAGTTGTTAACATTAGTGAATGCATTAGATAACACACCAACAATGAGCAATATTTCTTAAGGTGAAACACTGCAGGTGAATACGGTAAAAAAAAATTAACTAATAGTTATAGTTAAAGGCCCAGTTTCACAGACAGGGTTTAGCCTAAGTCAGGATTAGACTTTAGTTCATTTAGGATATTTAAATAGCTTTTATAAATGTACACTAGAAAAAAAAAACATTACTGGTGTTCATCTTGAGTCAAAACAATGTCACTGACATATTTTAAGATATTTCAGTACAAGTTGCTTTCAGTTAAAACAGCTCTAACATGCATTTTAGTTTAGGACTAGCTTAAAGGGTTAGTTCACCCAAAAATGAAAATTCTGTCATTTATTACTCACCCTCATGCCGTTCTACACCCGTAAGACCTTCGTTAATCTTCAGAACACAAATTAAGATATTTTAGTTGAAATCCGATAGCTCCGTGAGGCCTCCATAGGGAGCAATGGACGCTTCCTCTCTCAAGATCCATAAAGGTACTAAAAACATATTTAAATCGGTTCATGTGAGTACAGTGGTTCAATATTAATATTATAAAGCGACAAGAATATTTTTGGAGCGGCAAAAAAAAAAAAACTAAATAACGACTTATTTAGTGATGGCCGATTTCAAAACACTGCTTCATGAAGCATCGGAGCACAAATGAATCAGTGTATCGAATCTGCTGTTCGGAGCACCAAAGTCACATGATTTCAGCCGTTGGCAGTTTGACACGCGATCTGAATCATGATTCGATACACTGATTCATTTATGCTCCGATGCTTCATGAAGCAGCGTTTTGAAATCGGCCATCACTTTATAAGTCGTTATTTTGTTTTTTTGGTGCTCCAAAAATATTCTCGTCGCTTTATAATATTAATATTGAACCACTGTACTCACATGAACTGATTTGAATATTTTTTTAGTACCTTTATGGATCTTGAGAGAGGAAGTGTCCATTGCTCCCTATGGAGGCCTCACAGAGCTATCGGATTTCAACTAAAATATCTTAATTTGTGTTCTGAAGAACACAATGGCTCAGTGTAGGAGAAAAAACTCATTTTGAGAAAATGGCCTTTAAAAATATGTATTGTAATGGAAATCTATACACAAATAGATAAAGTGCCAAAAAATAAATGCTTAAAGGTGGGTTGTGGATGTTTTCTTATTACTAGTTGGGGAAAAAAACACTGTATTAAAACTAGAAGTCAAAAAGCCCAAAATCTCAAAATTGAAAAAACAGCATTTTAGCCTGTAGTGTCTCGCCTTAAAACATTTATTAATCTTTGTTAATGTTATTATAATTACATTAATTTAATAACACCACACTGTAAAAAATCAAAAGTTGAGAAAATTAAAAAGTTTAAGGCAACAAACTTGAGCAGATTTTTGAGTTTTCTCAACTTGTTGTATTCAGTTTATACAACAAAAAGTTGAGAAAACTCAAAAATCTGCTGAAGTTTGTTGAAAAATCTTTTAGTATATGATCATGAAATTATCATTAAGACAAATAAAGGCTGTCAAAATTGGGTTCTTTGTAAGTTCAGGTTAACTAATGTGAATAAATGGAACACTGTTGTATAGTGTTACCGCATGAGTTTGTCATCTTCATTCATCTTCTGTCCTTCCTGACTCTCTCTCTCTTTCACTCATACGTCCACTTCTCATTTAGAGCGTTGTATAATCATGCATTCAGTAATGGTAATAGCAAGGTTTAGCGCTGAGTGCGGGTATGGAGTGACTGCGATCAGTGTATAACCCTCAGGTGCTCTGGCCAACAGTTGACCCGATGCTCTGACTCAGTCATGGTATACATACCAGCCCATACATTTCTCCTTTGTCCACTTAAAGTATTTTCTGGTTGGATTGTCCTGTCCTTATCAGTCCCTGAAGCATGTTCGCCGCACACACACATGCACATTCATAGACTGACGTCAATAGTGCCTCATTCAGCTGAGCTGTAATGCTGGGTTTCACTCCAGGTGACTCTACTGACTTCAACACTGACTGAAAATATAATGAATTTTCTCTCCAGCTCTAAAAGACTCACTGTCTGCAAAAACAGCTTTCACAGCGGACCAATCAAAAATCTATTATAAGTTTCGCATGGACTGCACCGAATCGATGACATCATCTGTAGCTGGGCGAAAAGGTGCCCGAAGACAGGAAGTTGAAGTATGGCACAATTTGTGCTTGATGTCTTCATCGCCATGGAAACTGCACAAATCTATGAAAGAGTGAAAGAGAGAGTAAGAGAAAGACTCAGAAAGACTGAAAGACATAGATGGCTATGGAAAGAGGAAGTAGGGGGGTGGGCACATTATATGCAGTGTGTCTCATGTCTTCATATCTATTTCTCATCATGCTTCCTGTTTTCTCTCAACCCCTCGTTCTATATAGGAGCCTTTTGAAATGAGCAGAAATATGCGATTAATTATTTACATCAGAAATTCAATATATGTGGCTCAGTCTGACTCGCATCTCCTCTTACTTTGGAACAATTTGCTTTAACAAACCGTTACGTTATAATACATTTGCGCTTGTCAGTTGGTTATGTTCTGTTGTATCGTACACACATGTGGTATTAGTGACCCTCATTTGAATCTTTCAGATTGTAAGATGGCTAAATGTGTTTTTGAAATGCGTGGTGATAATTAGGAAAGGGAGGCAGTGCATATGTTATTAAAGGTGTCAATTAGCTCCATGGTGTATTTAAAGCTAGTGTGTGTGTTTTTGTGTGAAATGGTATTGGAGTTGTTCACAGTAGGAACCTGAACTCTTGGATTAACACTGAAAACTAGGGCAGCATGATTCTCTGTGATACTTTATTTTTTGCAGAAAAGCACCAATATGTTAAAATGTGGTGACTTTGGGAACAGCATTTTTACATTTTCTTGAGCTGACTGTAGCTCTAACCTAAACAGTTGTACAGGTAATATTCACTTGATCCTGCAAACGGTTGGAAACTAAACAAGTAGTTTACTTTTTTATACATTAGTTCAGCTGCATCTTTCCCACTACATTTGTTCATGTATTTAGTGACCAATATATGTTAGCTAATATGTTGACTTTTTTTTTCTTGACATTTCGAAAAGCACCCTTAGTTTTCATGACGGAAACTCGTGTGTCAAATCCGTATCTACTTATATCTAAGTATTAATTGTTAGGAAGTTTCATTCTAGTCCTTATGATTTGCTGTCCTGTTCGAATGTCCCCCTCTAAATATAAGCTAAAATACTTCCATTATGCATGCTGTAATTATGACAAAACTGATTGTTTTCAAACTTTCTTATTAACAGAAATTTATATATTAAATTAATGACACAATTCGTTTTGTGATTCCACAAGTTTCAAGACCTGTATGTTCTAACTAAAACTATAGTTACTGATTTTTAGTTATTAGTTATTGATTTGATAGTTTTTAATATTCTTTTTATAATTTTGATTTAGATTAGTTATATTATTTTTATATATTAAACCTTTTAATTTAAGTACTTTTAAGTCATCTTGCGCGTCCTAGTTGGCCCTGACCCCCTGGTTGAGAATCACTGCTTTAAAGGCTGGAATACACTACACAAATTTTGCCCCAATTTTAATCTGGAGGAGCCGGTTGTAGTGCTATTTGTCAAAAATTCAGATCCAGTCTGCAGATTTGAGTTGACAGATTTCACAGAAAATTGCTTTGTGTACGATGGACAGAGACTCCGAGGATATCAAACATGTTTAATATTTTGAGTCGATTTTAGAAAACAAATTGTTTTAATTTGTCATGTGCCTTCTTTCAATGAGGCGAATGTGTCTTTGTAAGTTTGTTGCATTCAGAGCGACTTGAAAGAGTGTTTTTCCTCTGGAACCGTTTTCAGAGTCTCTAAGTGCCTAGTTTTAAAATATGTTTATATTTTAAAGTCATTAGTGTAGTTAACATTCACTTTAATGGATAAGTCCACTTTTAAATACACTTTTCCTGCTAAATTTACTCACCCCCATGTCATCCAAGATGTTCATGTCTTTCTTTCGTCAGTCGAAAAGAAATGAAGGTTTTTGATGAAAACATTCCAGGATTATTCTCCTTATAGTGTATTTCAATGGCTACCAACAGATTGAAGGTCCATATTACAGTTTCAGTGCAGCTTCAAAGGGCTTTAAACGATACCAGATGAGTAATAAGGGTCTTATCTAGCGAAAGGATCGGTCATTTTCGAAAAAAATACAACCGTTTATGCTTTATAAACAAAATATCGCCTTGAACGTACTTTCCGCTTCCGCATTCTTCATAACGCTTACGCTGAATGTTCTACGCCTTCCCTATTCTACTTGCGGAGCGAACGCGGCGCCAGTTTCGTTTTTTTCCGTAACTTGAACAGGGAAGGCGTAGAACATTCAGCGTAAGCGTTATGAAGAATGCGGAAGCGGAAAGTACGTTCAAGGCGATATTTTGTTTATAAAGCATAAACGGTTGTATTTTTTTCGAAAATGACCGATCCTTTCGCTAGATAAGACCCTTATTACTCATCTGGTATCGTTTAAAGCCCTTTGAAGCTGCACTGAAACTGTAATATGGACCTTCAATCTGTTGGTAGCCATTGAAATACACTATAAGGAGAATAATCCTGGAATGTTTTCATCAAAAACCTTCATTTCTTTTCGACTGATGAGAGAAAGACATGAGCATCTTGGATGACATGGGGGTGAGTAAATTTATCAGGAAAAGTGTATTTAAAAGTGGACTACTCCTTTAACATTTAGCCTATTTTTTAAACCATGGAGATTATTATTTCCAATAAATAGGAATGCGCTTTTCTCAGATGGTATAAAGGGACATAAATATCAAGGATTTATTTATCAGTAAAACTTTATAGTGCCCTTGTCAAAAGACTTTAGCTTGGTCCAAAGATGCTTCTTGCCAAAAGACATTAGGGCTAGAGACTGTTAAAATCTAGACTGCGAGGCTGCAGACAGCTAACACAAACATATCATTCTAAATGGCCTTTTAAAAGCAATGTGTCCTGCATTGGGTGAAGTTGAATGCACAGGATGCTTTGAAACTCTGCAGGAAAGTCCCAGGCCCTGTGAAGAGAGCGGCACACTATGGTCCTCTGTGGCAGTGTTGTTGCAATCCGGGGCACGGAGTGCCTGAGGAAAACTTGTTGTCCCGATTCGATATCTGCGGTTAGATGATATGTTGTCAGGCTATATGTCAGTGTCATTATTCTAACGTTATTTTCATAACTTGTTACGAAATAAAAAGTCTCTCACTTTTTATTATTAAAAAACTTTCCTGTCCTGTCAGCCATTATACTGTGCTCGTAGTGTGCACTCTTCAATTGCATGCGCAAATGCAATGGCGCTCACTGTCTATTACTTCATAAAGTGCAAGAGAAACTACAAGCATGGAACGTTACAGTGTAAATTAGTAATGAAAAAAAGTAAAGTACCAATAAATCGCATAACTGGTACAGTGGTGTGTTAGCTGGGAAGGATTTGCATGCAGGTATGATGTTCATTCTTTTCATCAGGATCAGTTTCCATGTTTCATTAACGGTTCATGTTAGTATTGTGTATTTACAATGGCATGTATTGTTTCTGTAACCCCAAAATGACACTTTATTTTCACTTTGTATTATTATGTAAATTTTTAAATTACTGTCTGTGGTGGCCAACTTACCAACTTTATTTGATTAACAAAAACTAGGGACTGGGGCTATTTAATAGCCTTACCTTATACTGTTTATTCATCATTATTAGTCATATTCGTACAGTAATAATATAATACACACCACTTATGAGTGTCAACAATTTTATATATAATATATATATAATTCCTAAAAAAGTGGGTCGTGACTTAATGAGCATGGGAAAATGTGGGTCCCGTGGTCAAACCAGTTGAGAACCACTGCTCTATGGTACAATTTATCCTACTCATTAGTCTCAGGCTGAATGTCTGATGCATAGGGAAAACAAAATTGGAAACACTTCAGGAGTTTCAAAGTCATCATCTGATTGGATGAATTTTATAGGATTTCCGGGAGACGTGTGTTGCATTCTTTAATGGTTCGCCTGGAAACAAAGCTGCTGTGAGGCCAAACCCCCTCATGGAAGAAAAAAGCCATCGTCTTTACAACTGTAACAATTAGCATTTAACAGGATCAACTACATGCTGGATTTTCAAAAGTGTGTGTAGTTTACAGCATAGACTTCATCCAAGAGTTTTAGACGGCAATCTGTTATTGTAGGGACAATTGAAATTACGTTTTCATGCCCATAAACATGACACTGAACAAAACAAACTGTGATTGGTTGCTACACATGTCAGTCAGACGGCCTCAGGGCAGTTGTTGGCCAACGAAAGCAGCTATGGAGTCCAGACTTTCTGCCGACCGTCTGAAAGTCTGGCTACACAAAACTATTGACCCTGGTTTGACTCTTCTTCCTTTCCTTTCAGGTTTGTCAGATAACCCAGCAGATATGGAGAAGCGCAGACAGGCATTTGGACAAAACTTCATACCCCCGAAAAAGCCCAAGACCTTCCTTCAGCTGGTGTGGGAGGCATTACAGGACGTCACCCTCATCATCCTGGAGATTGCAGCCATCATCTCCCTCGGCCTGTCCTTCTATCAGCCACCCGGACACGAGGCTGAGGGTGAGAGAGAGAGGGAAGCTAGACAGAGAGAGAAAGACAGGGATGTTAGAGGGATGAGGTGTGTAGAGGAAGGGAGTTAAAGGGATGGTGAGGATCGAGGGAGGAGGGAATGACGGATAGAGAGTGGGAGGGAAGAGAGAGAGAGCTGAATCAAGGGAGTGTGGGAGGAAAAAGGTGAGAATGAAGGTGAGAAAATGGACTGAGAAAAGAGGATGTCAAGCAGGAATGTAGAAAGAGAGAAAACAAGAGGGAGGAGTTTAAGGATGCTGGGGGAAAATAAACAGTACAAGATGTAGCTTTGTGGAAAGAATTCTGAAAGTTTTATTCAATTACGTAATGAGTGCTGCATAATGTAAACGTCAATTCTGCATAAGGAAGGGATAATGTACAACAGGCCAATCATTATAAAATAAAAAATAAACCCTGGAAGGATGATCACATCTCTGAAGCAGTCAGTTTTTTAATTACTGTACATTATCCAATTAATTACATGGCTGTTTACCAATTAAATTAATAAAGGGATATTAAGTATTGATTTGAATTGAAATAATGGCTGCATTTATTTGATCAATAAATACAGTAAAACAGTAATATTGTGAAATATTTTTACAATTCTTAATGTAATTATTTCCTGTGATGGCAAAGCTGAATTTTCAGCATAATTAGTCCAGTCTTCAGTGTCACATGATCCTTCAGAAATCATTCTAATATGCTGATTTGCTGCACAAGAAACATTTCTTACTATTATCATAATGTTGAAATCAGTTGTGCTGCTTAATCATTGAGCTGAAAGAAGGCGGCAAACTTGCATTGGTATAAAAAGAGTGAGACAATTAGTTGCTTCTGCAATATATCTTATGTTTAAAATGTTTAAAATCTATTTTATGCCTTTGATGCAATGTTTAAAAGACATTAATTACCATATTTCGATGATGAAGAATAAATACGTAAAGTGATTTTCTATAATTAATAATTAGGCACTTAAAACAGTGCTCATAAATAGTTGTGGGGTCCATGTAGAATAGGAATAGGATCAACAATGGTTTGGTGCTATGAGCAAAGATGAAATATCCATTTTTTTCATCATACCAAAATATTCATTACTGCTATTGATCAATCAGAATCAAGTATACCAGACAGCCATGAAATAGCGACCTTAACCCTCTGCAGGTTGTGGGAACGTGTCAGGAGGAGCTGAAGACGAGGGAGAGGCAGAGGCCGGATGGATTGAAGGTGCAGCCATCCTGCTATCCGTCATTTGTGTGGTGCTGGTGACCGCTTTCAACGACTGGAGTAAAGAGAAGCAGTTCCGGGGACTGCAGAGTCGCATCGAGCTGGAGCAGCGATTCGCTGTGGTGCGCAATGGAAACGTCATCCAGATCCCCGTCGCTGAGATGGTGGTGGGGGACATGGCACAGGTCAAATATGGTGAGTTTCCTGTTCTGCTGAGCCCAGAGAATGGAATGAATGCTGAGATTAGGCTTAACTCATCTAATATATGAGGAAGGTGTGGATTAACACAGAAGGATTTTTAGAGTGATGTTTACATGTCCACAAATCACAATGGAAACTCATTTGTTGATAATGTAGCATTATAATACAGCATTATTGGTAGGAATGCTTTTTGGGATATTAAGGATGCCCCGTTGATCACGTCATATTTATTTGTCCTACTTTCATTTCCTCTCTCAGGTGACCTCCTACCTGCTGATGGGATCCTGATTCAGGCAAATGACCTTAAAATCGACGAAAGCTCTTTAACCGGCGAATCAGACCATGTGCGGAAGTCAGCCGACAAGGACCCCATGCTTCTCTCTGGTAAGCGTGCATACATGTGTGGGTCATAGATGTTGCTAGACCCTAATTAATAGGGGATTCAGCATCTCAGCCCCCTGAAAAATCACCTGTGATGGTGTGATCTGCAAGATATCTTACGGAATTTCACCATGATTCTTCTCCGTATACAAGTTAGAAAACTTGGTAACACTTTGGTATGGGGAACACATATTCACTATTAACTACGACTTTTGCCTCAATAAACTCTTAATTTACTGCTTATTAATAGTTAGTAAGGTAGTTGTTGTAGCGTTTTAAGGATTAGCTCACTTTAAAATTCAAATTAACCCAAGCTTTACTCACCCTCAAGTTCTCTCTGTTCTGTAAAGCCACTCTGAGATGCTGAAATATCATATCATGAGCTGCACACATGTTTAAACTGTATATGTATGTATTTATAATTTTGTTTAATATTTTTATTTAATAATAGCTACTGTAAAAATAATAATTGTTATTGTGCTGCAGGGATGAGGTTAAATTCCCTCAAGATTTTCCTGTGGGTTTTTATAATGGGGCTTTTCAATTTATGAGTTTTTCAATATGTTATGATACTTAGGCGTTTTATTCTACAACATAAAACTATCGAAAACATGAATTTTGAAGCTGTTATATTTATTTTTTAAAATGTATGTGAAGTAACTAGATAAGGACTAATAAGTAACTAGATAAGAACATTTGCAGTGTGAGTGTGTGAGTTTACATTACAAAACGTTTAAGTATCGTCAAGTTATGTTTGATGTCACAGACCTTATTTTACTCATAAATTGAAAAACCCCATTATAAAAACCTATAGGATAAAGGATGGTTCACACACAAAAAAAGTCATTTTAAGCTTTTTAAAATATTTAGATGCCCTCACTTTACAAAATCACAATTCTAGAATAATTCATTCTTTCCAAGCTAGCTATTTAAGTTTTTCTTAATATCGCAATATACTGTACTGTATATCACAGAACATATTGGAATGTTTTTTCTAATATTGTGCAGCCCTAGTTCCAATGACATTTCTAAATAAAGTTAAACCAAATAAATCACCATTACTGATGTACATCTTACTGACAGATGCCATTTTATTTGATTATTTTAAAAAATTGTCAATCACACAATCTCTTGTGACCTTGAGTCACTTGGATTGATTGAACTGCTTACAGCATCTTTAAAGGTGCTAAAGAGGATGTTTTGTTTTATACATTTTTGCAATATTACTTGAAACTGTCTTCACTAACTGATAAAAGACTATTTATTAGGTGCACTGAAAGGAATAATATTAATATACATCATCTGTGCACGAGGTAGGGCCTTAAAAACATCAGCCAATCGTTTACACGATCATTGCGTAAACGATTGGCCCTCTGGCTTGTCAATCACTGCCATTACGTTCCTTGTGAAAGACGTGCACGGATTGGCCCTCTGGCTTGTCAATCACTGCCATGACGGTCCTTGTGCAAGACGTGCGCGGCTGCGCGCTCCAGTAACTTTCCACACTCCACAGGCGCCACATGCAATGTTTTTGTCAGGAGACAGGAGTAACAACTGCAGATTATGAGTTACCTGCGGTGAGTCCGACATAATGAATCCACTAACACGACACAGCGAATGCCGGTGGTAAAAACTCGTGTTCCAATACTCGTGCACGAGTTTTGGGAGGCGTTCCCTCGAAATGAGCTGTGAAGGAGGGGGGTTGTTCTTACGTTTGCGCTCATTTCAAAAACTCACTAACAGTCTTTGGTTTCTCAGTCGACAAAAAGATCCTCTTTAGCACCTTTAAGTAAGCAATAAGGTACCCAAGGCTGTGTTGTATCGTGAATAAGTCACGGCTGAAGGGCGTTGTTAGGGACGACACAAAGCCATTAGATGGCGACAAAGACTGTCTTTATGAGTGTGTCACTCAGTAGCGAAGACTTTTACATTGAAAAGACTGAATTGTTGTGAACACGGAACAAGACGCAACTGACAAATGCTTTGACTAGCGCTGTCAGTCACGGGAAAACCCCTTAACTGTTAAAAGGACAAGATAATACATCAGACATTTAAACAGATTTTTTATTACGAACATAGGACTGACCTGAAGGAAAATGCTAAATCTGAATGCAGGTAATAAACTCGCTCAATTGATATCTTTCTCACAATACTCTTCTACATAATACAGTAAGCTTCAATGAACAATATCAACTGAGAACATACAGTTTACATTGCTAAGAGTGGTTGCTGTGGGTGTGGTGATACACAGAACCGTTGGATGAAGCGGTAATAGCTGTGTTTTATCCTTATGGTTTTATCGTAAATAAAACACAGCTATTGACCAATCAGAATCAAGAACAGGAACTAACCGGCTGATACCTATAATTCTATGAGAATGGGGAAATCCACACCACAGCTATAACAATAACAATTGTTGGAATCACTTTCAGAATGATTATTTTTCTCCAGCTGATGAATGATAAACACATTGACCACCAATCATAATCCATCCTGTTTTAAAGAGCTCGTGCATTTAAAGCGGCAGACGACATAATTGCAGCTTGCACTATAAACAGAATGTTACCGTGTGTTGATGTGGATGCTAATATAGTTATCTTTATTAGGGGCCTTTTATGCTGATCGCAAAGAAGTCACTGTGCATTAAAAGTGATGAAATGACATAAGTAAAATCATTGTTTAAAGGTTGATGCCCATCACTCTACTTGAGACTGGTCAGCCTTTCATGAAAAGTGTATGAAGTGGCTTTGTATTCTGCTCTCGGCTGCGCTCCTTCAGCTGTCAGTCAGCGGGCACAAAGCATGCTCAGAGCATCCGCATTCTGTGTGTCAGAATAACTGAGATGCTGCAGTGGCATCCAGATGTTGTTAATTAGATCTGAGAATCTCTGTTTCCTGCTGTGAGCACTGGTGCATGCCATCTCCCTTCCTTCATGCTATTCTTAGACACTTGGGATGATAACTCCATTCTCTTTATGAGGCTGTCCTGCTCTACTGATGATATTATTGAATAATGTCCCAATGATATTTTTGTGAAGTTGATGTATGGAGGCTGTTGTTGTGTGCGGTCTGGTGTCTGCGTAAGTCAAATGCAAAAGGTGAACTCCAGCAGACCAGCTTGTCTGTATTTGTAGATGTATAGTCACTGTATAAAAGAAATTGTTGAGAAAATGTGAAAATGATCAAGGAAAATATGAGTTGCAACAACTGTCTTAATAACTGCCTTTATTAACACTTAATTAACCAATTTGAACTTGTTCATTAAATGTAAAATGTCTCATTCAGCCAGCAGATTCTTGTTAAGGTGATTATTGTTCAGAAAAAAAAAAAAAAAGGTTTTCTTGAAAAGTAACCTTGAGCTTTAAAAACGTTATATAAATTAAGCTAAATTATTATGATTCTTTTTAACAACTTCTAAAGCTCTAGGCCACTTCACAGGAAAATGTAAATTTTATTTATTTATTATTGTTATTATTCAATTATTATTATTCAAAGATTTAAATTTAAATATTGCTATTATTATTATACTAAATTGTAATTTTGAAAAAAGCTACATAAATTAAACTAATGTTATTGTTGTCAATAATAACAATAATATTTAATTTATATAACTTGAGGTTGTTTTACAAGAAAAATATTTATTAGTATTGTTTTTTAATAATTTAGACATTATTATTATTATTATTTTAATAATTATTGTCCTTTCACAACCCAGTATATTTAAGTATATATACTGGCATAAATATAAAAGGCATACTTTTATTCTTACATATAGTTTTACATGACTTCTAATATAAAGTGAAGTCTACAATCTTTGAAAGGGAAGGGGAGAACATTATTTATTGATGCTGCACTGCATGCTGGGAGGTCACAAATCAGCAACATTGTTCAGTGTGAAATCGTGTTCTATCAGGCTTTTTTTTGGGGAGAAATTTGTTCACGTCTTTCCAATGGTCTGCAATAAAATATCAAACGTTGATGTGTGCCTCTGTCTATGTCTTTCTTTCACAGGTACCCATGTAATGGAGGGATCAGGGAGGATGCTGGTGACCGCAGTTGGAGTCAACTCTCAGAGTGGCATCATATTCACTCTTCTGGGAGCCGGGGAAGGGGAGGAGGAGAAGAAAGAGAAGAAAGGTAGGTGTGAGAAGGAAAAGCATCAAACTCCAACCAAAACACGCACCGTAATACTGAAGCTAGTGTAGGATGTTGTGAGAATGACTGCACACTAACACGTTGTGAGTAGCACTACCAGACAGTAGAGAATGGAGAGAGAGGGGGTGGGAGATCCTTACATAAGAGAGGATGGGTTTGAATGGAAGACCAGTGGGCTCAGAGCCTGCAGGAATATTTATGAATGGTAAGACGAGCAAGAGAGACAAGCAGAGCTCCACTGCTGCAAACTTTATGGCCCATGTCATGGGTAATTTAACCTGCAGCCAACAGAGAGGAGACTGAAGAGAGGGGAATAGAGAAGGATTAGGAGTTATATTGGAGGAGGCTGATTAATTATTCAGAGAAAGGGAACGAAAGAGAGAAACAGAGAGAGGGAGAGAGAGCAAAGGTTGGATGTGGGTGGATGAAGGATGAAGTGGCGCCATGTTCTGTTACTGTCCCACTGAATCGCTCTATATGTGTCATCAGCCACGGATGGACTTATAACTGCCTCATAATGACAATTGAATTATCATTTGGTTATGCAAAAATTGATTTGTAATATTTGTAAATCTTTTCTGATTTACAGATTAGTGTGTATAATTTTATAAAAATGCACATGCCAACAGGCCTATTTTTATTCACCATTTAAGACTTGAGGTTAAAATCTATATGAATGTATAAGGGATAGTGTATATTTTACAAGGGACGAGGCATTATTTAAAATTGGAATTTCTCTGGATTAACAAATCCTTGGGAACTTTTGGGATATAAGTACACAGCTGCATGAAATATATCACACTGTGGAAGTGATTTTTGGATATTTTGTTACAAAAATCTTACATATTGTGCCTTTAACTAGATTACTAATTTACAATTTTTTCTTGAACTTTGACAGCCCTAATAATTGTTATACAAGAATTAGGAAAATTCTCTTAGATGACTTGCAGGAAAGTCACTCTGTGATCAGTGTTCTCAGTACTTCAAATTTCATACTGTATCTACCTACATGCAACCTTTTTCAGTTTCCCCTTAATACAACGCGATCATCATTGATTTCTCTTTTTTCTTACCTCTACCACCACCCAATCCTAACAATTTCCCACGATCCCCCCTCCTCCACACCCACATTATCCTTTTGTTTTGCTATCCAATCAGAGGACAGTAGTAACTCACTCACAACCATGGCCAAACCAAGCGGCATCACCAATGGTACGTAATCCACAGCCCTGTTGATTTAGTCCAATGGAGTTACAGAACACCTTCAGCGTAGATGAAGTGACTACAGTCAGCACTGATTAGAGACGGATTAGCCCAGAATTGTGGTGGAGTGTATTCACTGGTTTAACATGTCATAGTTTAAGAGCGCAGTTCAATGTGTGTGCTGCATGTTTGCGTTTGTGTGTCTGTTTCCATAGTTCTGTGCGCTCTCGTTTTCACCACTCAAGAACACTGTGTGCCCTGTCTCTCATTCTGTCTCTGTCTGTCGCTTTTTATTCCCTTGTTCCCCCTCTATCTCTTTCTCTCTCTCTCTCTCTGTCTGTCTTTCTCTCTCACAGGCAAGCAGCCAGAGGCAGCTGTGGAGACCAATCAGAATAAAGGTACCACAGGGATAGTGGAATAGATGAATGAAGAGAATGAAGGGTTAATTATTTTCTTGCAGTGTGAACTCCTCAGCTATGTTGTTGCTATATGAGGATAGCAATGGGAAGCATTATTACCATGTATGCACACAGCTACATACATAAAGAGGAAGAAACACACTCTTTGTGTAACGTCAAGCACACGTTTGATCAACGGCATACATGACGACTGCTTCCTGTGTATCGTAACTGTAGTTCATCGAGGAAAAACACCCAAACACGTTTCGCTGAATAGAACTCGAGAGGGGTGATACTTTTGTGGTCTGACTCCAACCATTGTCAGTGTTTATGCTGTGCACGTGTCCACATTTGTCTTGCTTTCCTTCGTTATGTGTCTATGTGTGTATGGCACTTTGAGCATAACTGTCGAAATATTTGATGTGTGGCATGAAGATATTCAGAGCTTTGAATGAGTCTCGTTCATGCCGGAGGCCTCTCATGTTGCCTCTGAGTTGTGACACGACAGATTTGTTGTCCATATGTAGTGACGCTAAATCATGTCCCGCCCACCAGCCAAAAAGCAGGATGGAGCCGTTGCCATGGAGATGCAGCCTCTGAAGAGTGCGGAGGGTGGAGAAGTGGAGGAGAGAGAGAAGAAAAAATCTAGTGTGCCCAAGAAGGAGAAGTCTGTACTGCAGGGCAAACTCACCAAACTGGCTGTACAGATTGGCAAAGCAGGTGCGTGGGACTTCATGTGGCCAATTACGAGGTGATATCATATGGAAAGATAAATCACCTCACTCTGACACACTCACACACTACTGTGCTGATCCTATTGTTTTTTTTAATTTTTATCCTCATACAAAATATATCCAGAGTTGGAGAAAGTTACTTTTAAAACTAGCGTTACAATATTCTGTTACTTCTTTAAAAAAGTAATTAATTGTGTTCTGAGAGGAAGCTGAGAGGAATCACTTGCTAAATGTGTTACACTGCTACTTTTTAAAATATTCTCACCATTGAGTGGAAGCGCTGATTAATTGTTTTACTTTGTTACTTTTTATGGAAAGTAATGTTAAATTTTGTATTCAATTTTCTCACTGTTAACTGAGAGGAAGTACTTGCTAATTACATTGTTACATTTTGTGTAACACATTGTAACTTTTGTGTTACATTTTCTAATTGCATTACATTGTTACATTTTTGTGCTAAATTTTCTCACTCTTAACTGAGAGAAATCACTCACTAATTGTGTTACACTGTTACTTTTCATGGAATGTAACACATTGTGTTGCTTTTGTTACATATTCTTACCATTAACTGAGTGGAAGTGCTGACTAAATGCATGACAGTGTTACTTTATATGTAAAATCAGATGTTAAGTTACTTTTGTGCTGCATTTTCACTCTGTAAACTGAGAGGAAGCACTCAATAATTGTTACAAGTGTTACTTTTTATTACGGGTGTAACAATATTCAAACTGAACCAAAAAACCGCGATACACCACCCATGGTACGTACCGCAATACTCCCATGGTGTACCAAATGCGCCCCGCCCTGCTCCCTACTGCTCCACCCAGCCCTGGTTCGTTGGATTTACACGACGAATGTAGTGCTGTAACCTAACCACCAATAATAAGCTCCACGTTTTGTTACTTTTGATAAAAAACAAAGTGTCATCTTTCAAATTCTTTCCATCTTATCACGACATTCAAACAAAAAATGCCGCTTTGACGCACTTTAATGTGGCGTGACAGATATTAGCACACAGACGCCTCATTTCACATGAACGCGATCATCTCTTCCTCTTTAATACTTGTTACAGAATAAACATGAATGAACATCTGAAGGTATGTTGAAAGATATAGTACGACTTACTGAAACATAATATCTCGCTCAATCAGTGTTTCAATGGCGGAAAGACGTCAACACTGTCACATAGCATTTACCTCAGGCGAGTCCACAGCTTAAGTTAGTTCGCCAGATAAATGAACACTTTCGCTAAATATATGCACTATATTAGCCTATATATTCATTATATTTTACTCAACTTGTAATGTCTTGATTGTTTAATGTATGTTTAAATAAATCTGTCATGAAAAGACATGCCACTGTGTAAATGATTATATTTCAACAACGAATTGGAGTAAAAACATCATTTTTTAATTAGATTTAAAAGTTAATGCAAAACTTCTTTATGTGCAGTAACAGTTTACAAGTTTGCTAATAATAAATAGCAACTGAATAGGTTAATGGGCTCTGAACCTTTAAATTTTAGTAATGTCCAAGTAAGGGATCCCTATTTTACAGCATTAGCAGAGATCATTTTGATTTTTTGAAAAATTTATCCCAAAGAAACATTTAATTATAATTGAATTCATTTAAAGACAGAGACACAATTTGTTCAGTAAACTACTGTTTAATTTTTTTTAAAAAACAAGAAATTTTGTTTAGGTTTTTTTCTCCTGCTGTACCAAACTGAACCGTGACTTTACAGAACCGTCAGTTTTGTGTACCGTTACACCCCTAATAATGTAACACATTGTGTTACTTTTTAGTAATATTGTTACCATTAATTTAGTGGAAGTGCTGACTAATTGTGTGTTACTTTTTTCTCCATCAGTTGAGTTCACATAATTTTTTTTTTTAAATAGCCCTTTTAATTATTTAAAACAGTTTAAAGTTTACCCCTATTTTTTTAATTTATAAAAAAAAATATAAATATAAATACGTTAATCAGATATTATGCTGTAACTTCGATAAGAAATGAATTACTTTATTTGTTATTTATAGTCATCACTGAAGACATTCTGCAAGCTGTGTTCATACATAATATTATTAGAAAATAATTTCCTGAGGATTATTTAGTCTGCTGTTTTTTTTTTTTTTTTTTTTTGTGTAGGTCTTGTGATGTCGGCCATCACAGTTATCATCCTGGTGCTGTACTTTGTGATTGAGACGTTTGTGGTGGAGGGGCGGACCTGGTTGCCAGAGTGCACGCCAATATATGTGCAGTATTTTGTCAAATTCTTTATTATCGGTGTGACTGTGCTGGTGGTAGCTGTGCCTGAGGGTCTTCCCCTTGCTGTTACCATCTCCCTGGCCTATTCAGTTAAGGTGAGAGAGACCAGGTGCACAGTGTGAGCGTGTGTGTAATCAGCAAATCAAATGTATTGTAGAGCTAACAGATTACATAAGCATATTTGAGCATTTTTTTTCTGGATGTTTTTTTTTTTATGTAATATTTTCTGCATGTTTTGCTTTTGTCAACACTGTTATTTTTTCACCATCCAAATCTTCTACTGTTGTTAATTCAGAAAATGATGAAGGACAATAACCTAGTACGTCACTTGGATGCCTGTGAGACAATGGGCAATGCCACTGCCATCTGCTCCGACAAAACCGGCACCCTCACCACCAACCGTATGACTGTAGTGCAGGCCTATCTAAATGACCAGCACTTCCGTGAAGTCCCGGACCCCAGCCAGATTAACCCCAACACCCTAGAAGTGCTTGTCAATGCCATATCTATCAACTGCGCCTATACCTCCAAGATCATAGTGAGTGACTGGATATTGTGCAAATAAATAACCTGCTGAAAAAAACTGCTTAAACCAGCCTCAGCTGTGTTGGCTAGAACTTCACCATAAGTTCATCACAAGTAGCTTTTCCATAAGCTGAAGTAACTATTTAATATACTAATATACACAAATGCAAAACTCTATCATGGTAACACACAACACTAAAATAATGCAATAAACAAAATAAGATATAACACAAAACCAAGTGTACATAATTGATAAAAACTAACAAGAAATATATTGATTAAACAAAATACAATCAAATGCAAAGTCTCATGCAGGAAAATCATTCACTGTAAATCATTCTTGTTTACCGTAGCATTTTTACTGTATTTTACCATTAAGATTAAAAACATTTTTTACAGTACAGGCTGGGAGACCAGCTTGCCAGCTTAGGCTGGTGTAAGATGTTTTTTCAGCAGGAAAGCACCATTACCCTATAAAGAATTCACTGTTGCACCCGGTTCTCAAATATAAATGGAAACTTTTCCATTTCAAGTCTTTTCATTTTTTCTTCTCCCTGTCCCTTGCTTCATTTCAATTCTCTTTCAGCCTCCGGATGTGGAAGGGGGTCTGCCCAAGCAGGTTGGTAATAAGACAGAGTGTGGTCTGCTGGGCTTCCTGCTGGACTTGAAGAGAGACTATGCCCCTGTGAGAGAGCAGATCCCAGAGGAGAAGATCTACAAAGTCTACACTTTCAACTCTGTACGCAAGTCCATGAGCACTGTGGTGCAGATGCCGGATGGAAACTTCCGACTCTACAGCAAAGGAGCCTCTGAGATAGTTCTGAAAAAGTGAGTAAAGCATGACAAGATCTAGGCCTTAAAATTGTACCTTTTTTTTATTGGTTGTCATTGTAGACCTCTTTTTGATCTCACTGCTGTCTCTTCTACCTCAGGTGTTCCTCCATACTTGGTGCCAACGGTGAAGTACGAAACTTCAAGCCACGGGACCGAGATGAGATGGTGAAGAAAGTGATCGAGCCCATGGCGTGTGAAGGCCTGCGAACCATCTGCATCGGTTACCGTGATCTTCCCTGCGACCCCGAGCCTGACTGGGAAAATGAAGCTGAAATTGTCACCGATCTGACCTGCGTCGCTGTCGTCGGAATTGAGGATCCCGTTCGGCCTGAGGTATGTACAGTAAAGATCATGTATTCTGTATCCTCGAAGTGCATTATCTCTTTTTAAGTTTTTTTTCTGCTCCTTCGCAGGTCCCTGATGCCATTCTGAAGTGTCAGAGAGCAGGCATCACTGTGCGCATGGTCACCGGCGACAACATCAACACAGCACGAGCCATTGCTGCCAAGTGTGGCATCATTCAGCCTGGGGATGACTTTCTGTGCCTGGAGGGTAAAGAATTCAACCGCAGAATCAGGAATGAGAAAGGAGAGGTTTGTGAAAATTGAATCTCAGACCTATCAGCACGAAACCAATATAAACTAAACTGAATCATGGATGTCCATGCTCTGTGTATGTGCATGTGTGTGTGTGGGTGTTATAGATTGAGCAGGAGAGGATTGATAAGATCTGGCCCAAGCTCAGAGTCCTGGCGCGTTCCTCCCCCACGGACAAACACACTCTAGTAAAAGGTGAGATGCTCTTTCCATCTACTGCCATCCTGACTCACTTGAATCTTACTGTACATGTACAGTAGAGCCTGAGTGATTTTATCGGCCGATATGAACCTGTCGCAGATATATCTGCATCGGCGTACATGCCACAGATATGCCGCCAATATGAAGCACACACTTGCACCGCGGTTCATCTCAAATCTGTCGACGCATCTATAATATAGTTTGAAAATAGCAACGTCTAAAACAGACAGACAGAGTTCAGCTATTGTATGTTTCAGTCGATGAATAGGCATTCTGGCTTCCCAATACGTTACAACAGCGATGATCAAAAAGCGTGGACAAAACAATCACTCTTTGTAAACTTGGTTCACTGCGAGTGCCGTATGCTCGAATAAGAGCAGTCATTTACACCGTCATCACCCAAGTGTTGATAGCACGCGAGTGCATGTGAGACATGAACAGCACACCTTGCTATCTGTGTTTAAACTAAACTCATTTAAGTCATTCATTGCTAATTTAAACTTTCATGAGCAAGTCGCGAAAGAGAACTCGCGCTCTGTGAGAAGATTTGTGTGTGCGCTCATCCGAAGCGTGCAAATACTGAATTCTCTTTCAAGTCTTGCGCTTGAATGGACAAATTCACACAAAAATTATGTCAACATGCCCATTTTGGAGAGTGTCCTAGCAAACATAGTCGGTTATGTCTTAAGTGAACATATAAAAATGTTTAAAAAAGACAACACATGTGTAACAGTATATGTACTGGATCGTTCATTATTTCTTAAAGGTGCCCTAGAACATTCTTTCACAAGATGTAATATAAGTCTAAGGTGTCCCCTGAATGTGTCTGTGAAGTTTCAGCTCATAGATTTTTTTTAATTAATTTTTTTATTCTGCCTATTTTGGGGCATCATTAACTATGCACCGATTCAGCGCGCGGCCCCTTTAAATCTCGCGCTCCCTGCCCCCCGAGCTCTCGACTATAATACAGTGCATTTACAAAGTTCACACAGCTAATATAACCCTCAAATGGATCTTTACAAAATGTTCGTCATGCATACTACATGCATGCTTCGGATCATGTGAATATAGTATTTATATGGATGTTTACATTTGATTCTGAATGAGTTTGAGGCTATGCTCCGTGGCTAACGGGCTAATGCTACACTGTTGGAGAGATTTATAAAGAATGAAGTTGTGTTTATGCATTATACAGACTGCAAGTGTTTAAAAATGAAAATAGTGACGGCTTTCTTGTCTCCGTGATTACATTTAAATTATACACATTTAACAGTACATTAGCAACATGCTAACGAAACATTTAGAAAGACAATTTACAAATATCACTAAAAATATCATGTTATCATGAATCATTTCAGTTATTATTGCTCCATCTGCCATTTTTCGCTATTGTCCTTGTTTGCTTACCTAGTCTGTTGATTCAACCGTGCACAGATCCAGACTGGCTGTCTTTGTCTAATGCCTTGAACATGGGCTGGCATATGCAAATATCGGGGACGTACATACGTACGTTACGTAACAGTCGGTTCAGTTATGTTGAGATTCGCCTGTTCTTCGGAGGTCTTTTAAACAATTTAGATTTACATAAGAAGGAAGAAACAATGGTGTTTGAGACTCACTGTATGTCATTTCCATGTACTGAACTCTTGTTATTCAACTATGCCAAGGTAAATTCAATTTTCCATTCGATGGCACCTTTAAAGGGAAAGAAGCCTAATATTCCTGCTGTCTGTATTTTTAATGTTAATCAAACAACAAATGACAAAGAAATCACTCACTGCTCTTGACTGAATAGCTTTTGTAGCTTCAATAATGATTAATCTTTACTTAATTTATACTGTGTGAAGATAATATGTAGTGTTATTTCATATTTGATTATTTTCTGTACCTGAAAACTACTGATACCTGAAAAACCTGTTGTTGCTTGTAGTTTGATTATTTGTTCTTATTTTCTTTATTTTGAATTGACAGTTGTCCTATTTTCCCTGAACATAGCACATACCGAACCATACCAAAACCGTGACCCTAAAATCGCGATAAAAACTGAACTGTGTACTTTACATTTTGGGACTTTTTGTTAGAAATTAAAAATGTTCTATCTACAAAGGAGTATGGAATACAATAACTTTGAAGCTCAACATCTCAAAGCTGCTTAGAATGCAGATAGAACCTTATAATTCCAAAGTGGTGAAATATATTATATTATATTATATTATATTATATTATATTATATTATATTATATACTTTTATTTTAAATTATTTTTTATTCTGCTTTTATTCAATATTTTTTAATTCATTTTTAATCACATTGTAAATTTTGACTTTTTTTTCAAGGTTGCAACCCACTGAAATAGCTCTTCACACTGTAGATCAAGCAGACATCTAGATGAAAAGATTTTAAGACCATGAGAAACACACTTCTACCATTCAAAAGATTTTTTTGTAAGAATGTTTTTGAAAGAAGTGTTTTAGGCTGATCAAAAATGCAGTAAACACAGTAATATTGTGAAATAATATTACAATTTAAAATAACTTTCTTATTGCAATATATTTTAAAATGTAATTTATTCCTGTGAAGGCATCATTACTCCAGTCTTCAGTGTCACATGATCCTTTAGAATTCATTCTAATATGCTGATTTACTGCTTAGGAAGCATTTCTTATTATTATAAATGTTGAAAACAGTTGTGCTGAATAATATTTTTGTGGAATTTTTTCAAACTTTAAAAGAACAGCATTTATTTGAAATAGAAATCTTGCATTCTTGCTGAATAAAAGTATTAATTTCAAAACGCCGAAACTTTTGACCGGTAGTTACATTCAGTCAAATGTGTCCAAACTGTTGACTGGTGCTATAGTGTATTTATTTACAATGTAAATTTGACACTCTGTAGGCCACACGTACAGTGAATTAAAATGTATCAGACAGATGAATTCATGTTCTGTGGTGACAGTAGTTGTATTCAGTGATTGGTCAAGGTTGTGTGCTAGCTGGTAATTGTTTGCTGGGTGATGATGCCATTGTGTAGGCATCATTGACAGCACTGTGTTGGAGCAGAGACAGGTGGTGGCCGTAACTGGTGACGGGACCAATGACGGACCGGCTCTCAAGAAGGCAGATGTGGGCTTTGCGATGGTAAGCACATCTGAGGAACACTTCCCTCTAATCTATTCATGTATTCGTCCTTCCATCCAAGAGGTTGTTAAGAGATGAGTAATGACGAGACATGAAAATTGGTTTATTAGAAGCTCCACTTATATCCTGTTCATCCAACAAGGGTGTATGATAACATAGGAAGATCTCTGGTGAATAAAAACCCATGTTCTCCAATGAATCTGAATTGGATGCATGTATCTCTTGCTCTTCATCTTTCTTGCGGTCTCTAGGGTATAGCAGGTACTGATGTAGCTAAAGAAGCCTCTGACATCATCCTGACCGATGATAACTTCTCCAGCATTGTGAAAGCTGTCATGTGGGGGAGAAATGTGTACGACAGCATCTCCAAGTTCCTGCAGTTTCAGCTTACTGTCAATGTAGTGGCCGTCATCGTAGCTTTCACTGGGGCCTGCATTACACAGGTAACACACACACGTTCACCAGTGTTATTTTAGTATTATTAATATGCTAATGTAGTCTTTGTGCATATTTTGAATTAGCTTTTATTTTTCATATTTTCAGTCATTTTTATTAGTTTTTTATATTTCTATATAGCTTTAATTAGCTTTTACTTCAGTATTAATATAACAAGTGGAAATTAATTTTTGTGGTAAGCAACGTCATGACACAAGTGCTGTTGATTGAGCTTAAATGGTTAGTTCACCCAAAAATGAAAATTCTGTCATTAATTACTCACCCTCATTAATTACTTATCTTCAGAACACAAATTAAGATATTTTTGATGAAATCTGAGAGGTATATGATATGACTCATCCTTAGATAGCAATATAATCAACACTTTCAAGGTCTAGAAAGGTACTAAAGACATCATAAAAACAGTCGATGTGACTGATTTTATGAAGCGATGAGAATACTTTTTGTGCACAAAGACAAAATATTCAACAATCTCTTCTCTTTCCTGTCATTATCCTTACGCAGCTGATGCAGTAAGCACAGTGAAGGCTTCCGTGTTTACGTTCGAATGCTGGCTCAGTATTGGCCAAACCTGATCACGTGAGCAGCACGACGCATGTGTTTGATGCTGACGCAGGAGCTGGGCAATAAAGTCGGCGTTCTGACGTAGCACTGCACTGGACGAAAACAACGTATGAAAACGAAACAGAAGAGAAGTTGTTGTTGAATAAAGTCTGTGACGTGCATCTGAGTAAAATGACTTCTCAAAGAAGAACAAATGTAGGGCGAGATTTTGCGCATCGTTGGATTGTTGTGGTTTGCTATTTGTCAATCTTATGTGAGTGACAGGTTGTCCCGCTCTTGTGCCAGTAAACACGTTAACAGAGAAGAGATGTTACTGCAAGAGGGAGGGGGAGTTATTTTGATTAAAGATTATGAGGGAAAAAAATGATGATGTGCACAGATAAATCATTTATAATAAGTACTGCAATATTGTTGTTCAGTGTTGGTTTAAAACAAATGATCAGGCAGGGCAAGGGCAATTCACTCAATTTAAACATTGCGTCCCCTCTAAATCTACTCCTCGAATCAGTGTCATTTGTCTTAGCCCATAGTGTTGCAGTAAATGTGAAACGGCCGCTCTAGATCGCTGATAGCTCTGTGTCATGCAGGTTAGGGGAACTGACTGCATTGCACCTCTCAAGCTCTTAGCAAAAGGAAGCTGCAATTAAACCAGGCACTGAGCCCCCTGCTGGAGACTGGTGGTACTGCATACACTTCACTGGCTAAAACGGTAGTTCAGTACCTTCATCTGTAATCTGTGTGTGTTTGTGTGTAGGACTCTCCATTGAAAGCTGTACAAATGTTGTGGGTCAATCTGATCATGGACACATTTGCCTCTTTGGCTCTTGCTACTGAGCCGCCAACCGAAGCTCTGCTGCTTAGGAAACCTTACGGCCGCAACAACCCCCTCATCTCACTCACAATGATGAAGAACATCCTAGGTCATGGAGTCTATCAGCTCGTCATCATCTTCACCCTGCTGTTTGTCGGTAGGACAGAGAGTTCAAGGATCAATATGTGTTGTTTTGCATTATTGATATGATGTATAATTAGTATGAAACTTTACTGATCAAGTAGCAGCTTACAGCTCAGACTTTATAGTCATTATAGCCCTTTATTCATTTAGCAGATGCAATAAAAGCATGAGTGAGTGAAAACAATGAGTACATACTGAGTGCACCTTTGTTAAGAACAGTTTAATTTTGTATGACTTCATCTCTTTTATCCTACCAAGGAGAGAAAATCTTCAACATCGACAGCGGCCGTAATGCACCTTTACACTCCCCCCCATCTGAACACTACACCATCATCTTCAATACCTTTGTCCTGATGCAGCTCTTCAACGAGATCAATGCTCGCAAGATTCACGGTGAAAGGAACGTGTTCGATGGCATCTTCGGGAACCCTATCTTCTGCAGCATTGTTCTGGGAACATTTGGAGTGCAGGTCAGAGCTACTGTAGTTTGTGCTGTGCTCCATGAGAAGGGCCTCCAGATTTCTGCAGAATTTGAACACCGTCATTAACAAAGTTCTGCATATCTCTCACCCCTTGTGTGTTAGTTTATTAAATACTCTGCTTTTCTTAATCAGTATTTTTGTTTTGTTTGCCCTTAAAACAAAACTAAATATCTTTTAAACCAGATTAATTTATTTGAAGTGGAAAATTGCATAAGATATTAGGACTAGTTTTTAGAGAATATATCTTGAATTAATTAAATTAAAATTAATTAAATTAAATTAATTAAAATGCCCCTATTATGCTTTTTCAGATATCACCTTTCATGTTGTGTAATGTAGCTGTTTGTGAATGTAAAAGGTCTGCAAAGTTTCAAAAATCAAAGTGCATGATGACACTCAGACACTGTAGTTGTAGCTGAGGCCTGGAAGTAGTGCGTGTTGTCGACATTTCGAGAAGACACTGTTTTCTGCTCCGCAAAAGCAAATCAACTTTGTATGCACTTCCAAAGGATGAGGACTCGGCCTTGAATTGATACGGTAAAACCTACAACATCATTTGTTACAGTTCGTAGTACTGTGTACAAGTGCTGAGGAAGCCTCTGGAGCTGAAATTCAGATATGTTAAAGGGGACCTATTATTCCCCTTTTAGAAGATGTAATATAAGTCTCTGGTGTCCCCAGAATGTGTCTGTGAAGTTTCAGCTCAAAATACCCCACAGATCATTTATTATAACTTGTCAAATTTGCCCCTATTTGGGTGTGAGCAAAAACACGCCATTTTTGTGTGTGTCCCTTTAAATGCAAATGAGCTGCTTTCCAGAAGAGGGCGGAGCTTTAACAGCTCAATCTTTGGATACTCAACAACAACCAAGCTGGAGAGTAGAGCTGCACGATTAATCATATCGCAATCGCGATGTCAAGCTTGTGCGATTATATGACGCAAAATGCTGCGATTTTATTAAATAAAATAATAATAATAATAAGTTAATAAATAAATTAAATAAATACATGTGTGGACACAACAACCCATTACCTGAGAGCTGTTTGTCCATTTTTTACACCGCTAATAAAAAGAAGACCAGTCAGTTTCAGTTTAGGCAGTGGCATGTGTGGCGCGCACGGTCATGTCATGACTTTTTCCAGTGTGCAGCGCAGAGAACGGGTAAAGATGGATGCGGAGCAAACTGTCACTGAACTGGTGGCAAGAAAAAACGCTACCTCTGTTATATGGCGATATTTTGGCTATAAGATTATAAACCCAGATTAGTAGTGGTTGATCCGAACGGACCAAGGCCCACGGTTCGGGACGCATGTGATTCGCGGATCAATTGAAAGTTTAACCGCAATAGAGTGAAAGGATATCATTTGAACATGCTTGTCTTGATAGTTTACACATTAAATAGATATAAAAACCATTCCAGCGCTAGAAGAGGCAAAAGAGGATTTAATTCGGTATCGCACGCAGCGCTTTTATCGGTGCGCACATGACGCACATACATACAAGGCTCGCGCGCACAGAGAGAGAGAGAGAGAGAGAGAGAGAGGCGCGTTATAGCTCGCGAACTCCAAATTGATTTCTCTTTCGCGTCCTCAATGCACTTGGATGGTCACATACACGCATTATGTCAGTCAAAATACCCCTCTCAGCAAGTATTCATGTGAACAGATTCATTTATGTCTTAATTGAACGAGGTGAGAATTCGGACGTGTATCTATCTGATGTGTGCGTGCATAGGGTCTTACTCTTAAAGTGACAGCAACCTATAAATACCTGCTGTTGTCTGTCATGTAAATCAAACAACAAAACACAGCTTTAACAAAGATTAATCTATATTGAATTTATACAATGAACAGTGTCATTTTACATTTAATTATTACATTTCTGTGCATGAAAATTAATACTACAGTTAGACCTTATACTTTATTTGTAACTTTATGTTGTATTTATCTATGCTTGTTGTAATTGGTGTACAGTATTTGTTCTTTTTACAGTCTGTTCACTTGCCTTTAATAATGTATTATTTAGGCTAGTAGTTTATGCTGTGGTATCAGAATAGTTTAAGTGGGCTAAGTAATAAATGCAAAGTTAAGTTACCCCTATCCAATTTTTTTTTTTTTTTGGTGCTGATCTGAAAAATGATCTGATCCGTGACGTCATAACCGTGATGTGATCCGAACCGTGAGTTTTGTGATCCGTTGAACCACTACAGATTAGTAAAGAAACAAATATCTTAAATGGGATTATAACAAGTTTGCAGTAATACAAAGATGTTATTTAATTTCATTTTAATTTGAAAACGCTGTGCATTTGTTTGTTGTTGTTGCTAGTTTGAGTTGAGAAATACACATTTCAGCATTATCAGTAATCTGTGTGTGTATTTTCATTGAGAACCAAGCAAGATGACTCATGATACTATTTGTTTATTATATCGCAAATCGCAATCGCAATATTGACCTCAATAATCGCAATATGACATTTTCCCCAAATCGTGCGGCCCTACTGGAGAGTCTCTCACGCAGCCAAAATGACCATTGTCAGTAATGGTGTTCAGCCTTACATTGTTCAAACTGGAATCAGACACAGATGGAGAGACAAATCCAGCAATGAATTGACCCTCGTTTGTGAAGCAGTCGGCGTAAAATGACGGCATGGTAACAACACTCTACTACAACAACTCTTCCACTTTTCTAAAGTAGCCCAATGTTGCCTCACCCCCTTTGTTGCTTGTTCTCAGGGGCAGAGTTAATGTAAATTTTAGGACAAGTGATGTCACTAAGCCTGAAAGAAGCTTGTTGTAGTCCCTACCAGCCATTTGTTGTAGTCCTTAAACAGAGATTTCTGTAAAAGAAAACATCTCCATTTGCATTGAACTTTGAGTGTCGTAACTTTGCAGAAGTCATTTATGCTCTAACAGCAACATTACACACTAAAGTTAAAAAAGTAAAATCATAATCAACCGCCCCTTCAACGTCCATTTTTTCGACACGCACTGTAAGAGCTAGACCATTACAACTGACTAGGCCATCTGACCAATCAGAGCAGAGTAGGCTCTCAGAAAGGAAGGGTTTAGCGAGACTGGTATCTTTGAGCAAGCCGTTTCAGACACTGTGAGAAAAGAGGTGATGATACATTGTATTTTATGAGAAAATGAAAGTGCATGTAAACCTATTGTAGGAGACCTTCAAAACAAAATTAGGAACCTTAAAGGAACACTCCACTTTTTTTGAAAATAGGCTATTTTTCCAACTCCCCTAGAGTTAAACAGTTGTGTTTTACCGTTTTCTAATCCGTTTTCGTGAGAGGCGCTGCGTAATATCATTGCGCCTGCTGCACCCATGGTACGGTAGCAAAGTTCCTTGATTATTATGCTGGAATGAGAGTATAGCTCCTAGCTATATCGGCCTAGAAAATCGCAACTTTTAATTTTCCGTCGGTCTTAGTACACGACTTAACTACAGAAGAGTCAAGTTTTAAATAGGAAAAATATCGAAACTCTTTGGTCATTTTTTTGAGCGAGATGCTATTGGTCTCATCCAATTCAATGAACTATGCTAAGCTATGCTAAAAGTGGTACCGCCAGACCCGGAGATCGGCTGAATGGATTCGAAAACGGTAAAACTCAACTGTTTAACTCTAGGGGAGTTGGAAAATAAGCCTATTTTCAAAAAAAGTGGAGTGTTTCTTTTAAAAACAGCATAATATGGGCACTTTAATTCTACTATTATTTAGTTTATATTTATAAACTATTATGTAATGTATTTTTCTTACCCCTTTGGAAAATAGTTTTTTTTTTTTTCTTGTTTTAAGAATAAATCTTACAAAATTAACTGAGGATTATGCTTTTTTTTTTTTTTTTTTTTTACTGTAATTGTTTGTAGTGTATTTCGACTAATTTGATGCTTGCAGCTATGAATAACAGTGTATGACTCACTTAAATGTGTTTTTTTAAACCATAAGCCAAATCCCACCCCACCGCCGATTCTGTCATGTCAGTCACAGTTCTTGTTTCCTACATAATGCTTAAAGAAATACTAAACCCAAACCCTAACCTTAACCTTAGCATAGTGTTATAGGTGTCATATAGATAGCATTGTTGTTTATCACAATCAGATCCATCCATGATTTTCCTTAAGTCTGCACTGAATCCACGAAGTCTGAACTTTTGGGCTGTGGGGCGAATTTTGCACTTAATTTGTTTGGAACCTCTTAAATCCATTTAACAAATTCCATCTGGGACTGTCCATGACATTGTATGAAAAGTAACATGAGCGGGTGACTGATGTGTTAGGTGCCTAAATTTCGGCTGTGCCGAGTGTTGATGGCGTTTGCTTGTTTGCTGTTGATCTGTGTGCAGATTGTGATTGTGCAGTTTGGGGGCAAGCCCTTCAGTTGTGCCCCTCTCAATATGGAGCAATGGCTGTGGTGCCTCTTCGTGGGAGTTGGAGAGCTGCTGTGGGGTCAGGTAGGAGAGTAAGAGACAAAAAACAAATAAGGAGAATGACTATCAAAGATTGTGTGACTGAAGGTGTCGAATATTTTTAAGATTCTTTAAAATTCTCACAGATATGACTTTTTTCCTCCAAAACAAGCACCTGATTAATTGGAAAATATTTAGCTATTTTAAGATTATTGCATCAGCTGATTAATGTGCCAGATTGTCTGGTAAACACAAGTGGTTATCCTACTGTGTCACAAAATGTATTTAGTGAACTTTAAGAAAACTTTGTTTTGAATAAATCTTCATTATTTTGTGAACATCTTATTTGCTCTTTTTAAATTGTATTATACAGTATACCACATGGCCAAAAGTATGTGCACACCCAAACTCTACACTCACATGCCATATGCGTTTAATTTCAAACCAATGGACATTAATTTGGAGTTAGTCCTCCTTTTATTGCTATAACAGCTTCAGGGAAGGCTTTTTTCTACTAGATGTTGGAACACAGCTGTGTGAATTTGCTCCCATCAAGACACAAGACCATCAGTGAGGTCAGGCACTGATGTTGGGTAATGAGGTCTGGCTCATCCCAAATTCATCCCATGGGTGTTCAATTGGGTTCAAGTTCTTCCACACCAGACTCAATACAGCATTTTATTGGTGGATGTGCTCTCTAGTTCTCATCTTACTGCAAATATTTGTCCAAGGATGTATGCTTGATTTTATGCACCCGAATGTCTCATGAATTGGTGTAGCCAAAATAGACAAAACCGTTAAAGCGATTTTTAATAGAATGGTTCTCATAAAATATCCCTATTACCTAGCAGATATTATGGGCCACAGATTCTTATTCTGGGCATATTTTATTTACTGTATATCAACCAATGGCCACAGTCATATCGGTCATTCCACTCCTCTTAAACTAATTCTTCTCTTCATCTCAGGTGATCGCCACAGTGCCCACTAGTCACCTGAAGTGTCTGAAGGAAGCGGGCCATGGGCCGGGCACAGACGAGATGACGGAGGACGAGCTGGCCGAGGACGAGGAGGAGATTGACCATGCTGAGAGAGAGCTACGCAGGGGGCAGATCCTCTGGTTTAGAGGCCTTAACCGTATCCAGACTCAGGTGCTGTGCACGAGACCCCTTACCTCTGGTCAATTAACCCCTGTGGTAGAACTAGTTAGAGCACTAGTCGCGTAAGATGGTTTCCACAGACAGTAGAATTAGTCTCCTCAAAGAATGCTCTTTTGCTTTTCCTTTCGTTTCGTCCCCTTCTCCCTCTAGACCCTCTCTGAGTCACCAACATTAGCTCATCCTTGCCTTCTCCTTTTCTCTTTCCTCCTCTCCCTCGCTACTCTATCTCTGTCTCTGCTGCCCACTGTTGGGACCCTTCACTAAATGAGTATAGATTTCCCCCAGCAAGAATCTATAACATTTCCCCTCCCATGCTCAGAGCTCTGTTTTGTCACTCTATTGTGTAACTTGAGTCCTCTAAAGTCCTAATTTATTTCTTTGTAACTCATTTGCCTCAGAGTCACAGCATAGAATCAGTCGCATCCTGTTGCGCTGCATGGGACTTGAGAATGTTGCTCCGCAGACTTTATAGAGCTTGATAGATTTGATGAGGATCTGAGCATTGTTTGACACTAGGGATGCACCAATTTTAAAGATCTTGCTAAAATGATAAGCTGATAATTAGTTTCATGTTATGTTATTAAACCTAAAATCAGTTGTTTTAAATGCTAAACATGAATTTAGGCAGCATACAGTATGAAATCTGCGGTTTTAAATGGTAAATGTTTTTAGGGGTCTTTTATGCTCAGCAAGGCTGCATTTATTTGATCAAAGATACTGTAAAAACAGTCTTTTTAAAAAAAAAAAAATTTTTAACAGGGACAATGCAGTTAAACATTGCTACAATTTCAAGCAGCCGATGCTCCACATACAGGCTTCTAGCCAAAGGCTAATTTGCAGCCCCAGTCCCTGGTTAGGCTTTTTTTTAACAACAATTAAACAATAATCACACTAAAAAAAATCCAGACAATCGCACAGTAAGATAAATGCGAGAAGACCATTGCATGCATGTATAATGTAGCTGCTTTTAGAGGTATATGTGGTCTAATCATATAAAAACAATTCAGGTTTGTTCTGATTGTTCTACACAGTCTCTTCACATGCACATCAAATTTGAAATGAGAATCTAAAATAACACCTAAATATTTAAAATTGTTAACTACCTCTATTGCCTTTTGATTGATCTTAATTATAAAATCATTCATTTCCTTCCTCCTAACTGAAAAACATATTGAGACAGTTTTTGAACAATTCAAGGTCAAACAGTTGTTTTGCAGCCACTGTGACACGACAGTCATTTCATTTGTTAATATATCAGCCGCTAAGCGTGGATTCTGTGCTGATACATAAATGACTGTGTCATCTGCATATAGCTGACATTTAGATTCCTTACAACAAAATCATTGACATATAAGGAAAACAACAGTGGACCCAAAATTGACCCTTGTGGGAGACCCATCTCATTGTTTCGTAAAGCTGATCTTGAATTATTTATTTTAACACACTGATTGCGAGATTCTAAATATGATCTAAACCAATTTATTGCCTGCTGAGAGAAGCTAAACAAATTTAATTTATTTAAGAGAATTTCGTGATTCACAGTATCAAATGCCTTTTTAAGGTCTAAAAACACTGCAACTACCACATTACCATTATCTAAAGCTCCCTTAATACATTTTATTTATTAATTTTATAAATTTTATTTATTTTCTAGATAATTTTATAGAATATTTATATTGTCAGATATTATTAAATTTTAAAATAACTGTTTTCTATTTTAATATACATTAAAATGTAATTTATTTCTGTGAAATAGCTGAATTTTCAGCTGATTTGGTGCTTAAGAAACATTTCATATTATTGAAAACTGTTGTGCTGCTCTATGTTTTTGTGGAAAATGTCATATTTTTTTCAGGATTCTTTGATGAATAGAAAGAACAGCTCAAAAGAACAGCATTTATTTGAAAAAGAAATCTTCTGTAACATCATAAATGTATGTATTTTCACTTTTGATCAATCAAATGCGTCTTTGCTGAATTATAGTAATTTCTTCTTACTGATTTCTAACAGTAGTGTATCTAGCGATACAATAAAAAAACTGATTTATAGTGCATCCCTGTCTTACACATCAAGGCTTGTAATATTATTATAATAAATGGGTCCACCTTAGTTACAATATAGGGTGACTTTAGCGAGAAGAATAAATTAGAAATACTTATTGTTACTTGAACATAGTCATGTGTCTAGTATATTTGTGTGTTCATCTTGCCTCTATATTTTGTTCATTTCAAGGGCTCTGCTGAAAACTCTTGATTTGGTCTGATCTGTTATCTACAATTAACCAAATGTTTATTATACTCTCTTGTTTCTCTATCCATTCCTTTTCACTATCTCTTTCTCTACAATTTTCAATCTTCACAGAACCTCAGCTCACAGTTTTTTTTTTTTTTTTTTTTTTTACAAATTATTGAAGTAGTTTGATTTGAGGCCAATGCTGAATGAATTTCCTTGAGTGAAATTTGTACTAATGCTAATCGTACTTCTCAGTCTGATTCTATTCATTAATTTTGTAGAAGGATCTGTTTTGTGGTGGACTTTTTTTTCCTGAGCAGAACTACGCTAGTAGGCAAATGCATGACATTGAACTTTATCAGACGTAGAGGAAGTATGCTGTGATGCCTGTTGGTTTATGGCACTGTAACTTCAAAGAAATAGCTTTTATAATAGAACACTCTCAAAGCACATGCACATGGATGCGCAAACACTTATGCTCAGCACAATCTAGCACTCACTGTTTTTGGCCATGTTCTTGCTAATATGCACCATCAGTGAGCTGACTTGATGGGATGGTAGAGCATTATAAAGATATTTCTTTAAAATTTGGAGTGCCCGGTATAGATTGCTGAAGTGCTTGTAAAGCTCCTTACAAGGTTTCCATCGATTCCCTCACTGCTCGACACTGAGTAGGCAAAACACGACACACATTATAGCGGCTGGCCTCATATCATCAGTCAGCCTAATCTAATCACGGCTTTCATCCAGCGTGGCTCCACTGAGCAGAGCACCTCCATTTCTCAGTGTTGTGTTTTTGACACAGGGTATTTGCAGATTAATTATCAATGAGGTCTTATGCAAGATGATTGCATATTCTTACGGCATTTCCCATTTTGGTTTGGCCTGGTTTAACGTGCATGTAAAATTGATTCAGTGAGTTTTAGAGAAGTGAAACATTTCGAGTGGCACGGTTGCAGAGGTATGCATTTGTTGTTAGCTTTTATTGCAAAATGATATTTAGAGAACTTATCTTGTGCTGTCTATTTGATCATTTAAAGGAGCCATTTAGAAACAAAAGAATACCGCAATGACATCCGGCCTTGATATGTGTGGGGGGAAAATACATTAGGGAACAGAATCCTGATAAATTAACTGACAAATTAAGGGTGTGTGTTTCTTTAAAGCGAACATTTGCAACCCATTTACTTATTCTTGAGTGAAAGTCATATTCAGTATTTGTTTTGTTTTTTCATGGGAAATTATTGAATTGTGGAGGGTTAGTTCACCCAAAAATGAAAATTCTGTCATTAATGACTCACCCTCATGTCGTTCCAAACCCGTAAGACCTTTGTTCATCTTTGGTACACAAATTAAGATATTTTTGATGATATCTTTGGGCTTCTGAACCACACATAGGCAGGCAACGTCATTGTACCTTTTGAGGTCCATAAAGGTACTAAAGACATCGTAAAAATAGTCCATATGACTACAGAGGTTCAACCTTAATGTTATGAACTTTGTGTGCGTAAAAACTAAATAAAAATAACGACATTTAACCATTTCTTCTCTATTCTGTTATTCTCCTACGCTGTTGTCACAGTGAAGGCAGTTCAGCACTTCTGCGTTCTACGTCAGAATGCATCACAAGCATGCGTCGTGCTGCTCACATGTACAGCGTCGGGCAGTACTGAGCCGGCATTCATACGTAAACACTGAAGTGCTGCACTGCATTCACTGCGTCAACAGCATAGAAGACTGTCAGGGAAACGAAAAAAATGTTGAATAAATTAGTTATTTTTGTTTTGTTTTTGCACACAAAAGTATTCTTGTCGCTTCGTAACATTAAGGTTGAACCACTGTTGTCACATGAACTATTTTAACGATGTCTTTAATACCTTTCTGGACCTCAAAAGCTGCCTATGTGTGGTTCAGAAACCCTCGGATTTCATCAAAAATATCTTAATTTGTGTTCTGAAGATGAACGAAGGTGTGTGGAACGACATGAGGGTGAGTAATTAATGACAGAAATTTCATTTTTGGGTGAACTAACCCTTAAATGTGACAGTTCTTGGTGGTCAGCAAAAAGTTGTTTTAGTGGCAGAGCAATTGACTACATTTTGATGAAAGATCATAAAGACTGTTTTCTTTGTAATGATATGCATAATCTTAATAAGACCAAGACTATGTACTAAGAAAGTAATTTGGGTCAATTTTGATTTCATCCTGACTTTGATTTCATCTTGATCATGGTTGCAGGTTTTAAAAGGGATAGTTCACCCAAAAATGAAAATTCTGTCATCATTTACTCATCCTCATGTTGTTCCATGTGTGACTTTTTGTCAAGAATAATGATGTCAGTTCATGGTGACCACATCCTTACAGCTAAAAAAAGGACAAAACCACCATAAAAGCAGCATAACAGCAGTCCATACAGTTCAATTCCAAGTAGTCATTCAGCAGCTTTGTGTGAGGAACCGACTGAAAAAAAAAAAAATCAATTTTTATGTTCCACAGCAAAAAAATAACCTCATATGGGCTTGAATGACACAAGGGGGAGTAAATAATGTAAGAACTTTCATTTTTGGATGAACTATCCCTTTTGTTGAAAGTTGTACACCGTAGTACACAATGCCAACTTAGCTTTTTCTCCTACTGGGTGAAGTATAATCACAAGCATATTTTCTTCTCGCTCTGCTCCTCTTTCTCTCTCTTTCTTACTCTGAAGTGTGTATATGATGTGGTTCTCTCTCTCTCCTGCAGATGGAGGTAGTGAGTACGTTCAAGAGAAGTGGTTCGTTTCAGGGTGCAGTGAGACGTCGATCCTCAGTGCTCAGCCAGCTCCATGACGTAACCAATATTTCTACCCCCACTCATGTAGTTCTCTCCACTGCCAATGCAAGCGCCGCTCCCGGGAGTGAGTTCCCTGCTTTCCCTACCTGTGTCAGACACTCAAAAACACTCACAAAACATGATCTCTTACAAACACACTCACACATGCACCAGGCATTCCTCCTCACACACAGCAGCACATGCAACACCCCACCGTGTGTGCCGTGGTACTTCTGTTCTGTATTTGAAACCTTCTCTGTAGTCGTCTCTCTGTGATTGAGTGGCTCTTTGCAAGATGGCCTGTCTGGCTTTGACTGATCCTCTATGGGCCGCCGTTTGTGTCTCCTTCCCGAGTCCCTCCTCTCCTTCTCTCGATTTCTGTGTGCTGTCTTGCTGTGTCGGGCCTTTTCTCTTGCTGTTGGGTTCCTCTTTGTTGTCTGAAAGGTGTTGGTTTTGTTTTCAAATCCCTGTTTCTCGATAAGCCGTTCTCTGTCTTCTCTCTGTCCAAAACTAAACAAATAATCTGCAACAGAAGATTTTTTTTTTATTATTTGAATTTGGTTTATTTTTTAAAGCTGAAGTGGTTGTTGGTTTTTTTTGTTTTTTTTTGTTGAGCAAATGGTATTGCAAAAATGAGTGATGAAATTTCATGAACATAAATCATTGGTTGGACAAACAGATAGTCCCGCCCCCAATCCCATGCTATTGGTTGAGACAATATTGTTTAAATTGCACTTCAGAGACACATTGTTTGTATTTTTCAGACAAATTAACCAACAAATGACTTGGTTATAATGTCTATAGATGATTGATGTAAATTATATAATTGCATGTAATACTAATAATAATTAATTTAAACCATAAAACATCTCTGGACATTGATTATTGTTCCGATGTTAAACCTGAATTTAGTCCAAACATCCACAGAGAGAATACAGAGAGTCCATGGCATTCATTTATTTTCCGAGAGGCTTCTGTTGTCAAGCGTGGTTTGCTAAAAAGATGAGGTTTTACAGTAAGCAGAGGTAGTCAATGTGCTGCACTGCTATGGCTTTTGAGCCTACACAGGGGTAAACCTTCGAGTATAAGCCCTATAAGGTTCTTCTCCCTCTGACACTTCTCTCTGTCTCTCTCTCTCTCTCTCTCTTCCATTCTCTCTCCCTCTATTACTTTTTTCCAGATAATGCATCTTCTATTTTCCATCATGAGACTGTGTGAAAGCATCCTCTAATGTCTCTGTGCTACTGACTGCATCTCCCTTCCACAGATCCTCACAATCTTTCTCATGGTTCACATGGTTCATGGCTCAAATCTATTTTTACCTGTCTTCTGTTCTCTCCTCTGTAGGCATCTTCTAAAACTAACAAACAGTCTTTCATTTTTCTATCAAACGTAGTACATCACCATATGTCTAGATATCATTCTTTAAAGGAATCAAAACATGGGTTCAAAACAAGTTCAGCTCTATTGATAGCATCTGTGTCATGCTGTCTATAAAAATAGATGCTGTCAATAGAGTGATAGTTTAGTCATAAATTAAAATTCTGTCCCAAAAATATATTTACTCACCATCCCGTTGTTCCAAACCTGTATGACTTTCTTTCATCTGTGGAACACGAAATAAGATAAGTTTTAAAGAATGTTCACACTGCTCTTGCATACAATGAGAGTGGATGGTGACCAACTGCTTCATTAAAAGCAACATAAAAGTAATTTAAGGGTTAGTTCACCCAAAAATTAAAATTCTGTCATTAATTACTCACCCTCATGTCGTTCCACATCCGTAAGACCTTCGATCATCTTCTGAACACAAATTAAGATATTTTTGATAAAATCCGATGGCTCAGTGAGGCCTGCATCGCCAGCAATAACACTCCCTTTTTCAATGTCCAGAAAGTTACTAAAACAGTTCATGTGACTACAGTGGTTCAACCTTAATATTATAAAGTGACTAGAATACTTTTTGTGCACCAAAAATAACAAAATAGGGACTTTATTCAACTATATCTAGTGATGTGTGATTTCAAAACACTGCTTCATGAAGCTTCGAAGCTTTACAAATCATTTGTTTTGAATCAGACTTCGTTACGTCTAGCAGTGTTTTGAAATCGCCCATCACTAGATATTGTGGAATAAAGTCGCTATTTTGTTATTTTTGGCACACAAAAAGTATTCTAGTCGCTTTGTAATATTAAGGTTGAACCACTGTAGTCACATAAACTGTTTTAAATATGTTTTTAGTAGCTTTCTGGGCATTGCTGGCAATGCAGGCCTTACTGAGCCATTGGATTTTATCAAAAATATCTTAATTTGTGTTCCGAAGATGATCAAAGGTCTTAGAGGTGTAGAACGACATAAGGGTGAGCAATTAATGACATCATTTTCATTTTTGGATGAACCAACCCTTTAATTAAACACAGAAAATCCTGAAAAAAACCTTGGAAGTCCTTCTATGGTCACCATTCACTTTCATTGAGTGGAAAAGAGCAGTTTGAGCTTGGACTTGGATCAGCTTTGTGTTCCATGGAAGAAATAAAGTCATATAGGTTTGGAACGACATGAGGGTGAATGAATGATGAGAGAATTATAATTGAATATAAAGAACAATAATTATAATTTGAGTGATTTTTCAACTTGTTTTGAATCGAAAATACTTATTTAATAACCTCTAATAGCACTTTAATAGAGATTTTAAGAATATATAAGTATACAGTATGTTTTCTTTTTCTGGAATTAGTGGACTAAGGGCTTCTTTATCAATAATTATAGATTTTTTTCCCAGTTATTTCTCCATCTTTGTGGTATTTTTTTTGTTTCAGGCTAGAAATGTTAAAATTACGACTACCATATATCATTGCGGCTGACTGCTCTGTGTCGTGCTTCATGTGTGTACATTTGTCATCACATTTTTTCACTCTGTGTGTGTGTGTACTGTGCTCATGTGGGTGAAATGGGCCACTCTACTCACTTTGTCTTTTTTCAGCTCTGTACATCTCTTAATCTTTGTTGGTCTCACTCTAATTTTCTTTGACTTTGACTGAGATTTGTGGACCAAACATTAACTTTTTTTTAACATCATTCTGTCATCCTCATGTTAGAAATAAGACTACAAAAACATTAAGTTGATGTTAGTGTGTTGATATTCTTTATGATGTATATTTATATACATCATCAGTAAATATCTTTAAAAATCATTTCATACCAGGGATGTAGCTCTTCAGAGAAGAAAACACTTTATTTAGATCAATCATTCATCACAGCTCTCCAGAAACATGCATTTTTTTCCCCCTCACAGCTGTCTCTCTCACACACACAAAAATGTTTGTTTAAAAATATTTGACAGATCTATGGATCAAGTTTGTTTTCATTTTAGGTTTTGTAGGATGGGTTTACATTGTAACCCAGAGGTTCAGAAGAGGTGCAGTGCTGCCACTGATAGATTCATGTTTACCTCACTCATTTGCCTTGTATGGTAATGGTTCACTGCCTAAAACAGATGCGCACTATCAGTAAGAGAGTCAGTGGAATATATTTTATCAAAATGGGACGATCCAAATGACTTTAATTTATTAAAGTTTTCCTAGCTTTGATTACTACCATCTGATAAAAATAATCATATTCATAGTCTGTGTCACTGTGTGAATTCTGCCATCAGATTATACAGAGCATTTTAAACAGTGCATTGCTAAATGCATAAAATTGCATAAAGATTACCATTAAATTATTCGAGATGAGAATATGTGAGATAAAGCATTAATGCATTAATCAAATTAGAAAAAAGAATACAAATACAATATACACATATGTGACCCTGAACCACAAAACCAGTCATAAGTCACACTGGTATATTTGTAGCAATAGCCAACAATACATTGTATGGGTCAAAATTATCAATTTTTCTTTTATGCCAAAAATCATTAGGATATTAAAGATCATGTTCCATGAAGATATATTGTAAATTTCCTACCATAAATATATTTCTGCAAGTGGATAAGGACTTCATTTGGACAACTTTAAAGGCGATTTTCTCAATATTTTGATTTTTTTTGCACCCTCAGATAGTTGTATCTCGGCCAAATATTGTCCTATCCTAACGAATCATACATCAATGGAAAAATGATGTATAAATCTCAAATTGGCCTTTATGACTGGTTTTGTGGACCAGGGTCACATATTGCTATAATTAAAAATAGCACATTTTTTGTAGTTTGTAGTTAAAAAAATTTAAAGATTTTTTTTTTTTTTTTTTTCAATTTTGAATTTAATTGCATTAATATAAAATACAACAGAACAATATTCGTAGTAGGATTTGCATTTCTCTAAATGGACTCTTAAAAGCACTTTGCAGTCACTTCTAAATATAAATGATAACACATTAAAAGGGATAGTTTACCCAAAAATGAAAATTTTGTCATAATTTACTTACAATCATGATGTTCCAAACCTGTATGAGTTTCTTCATTCTGCTAAACACAAAAGAATATATTTTGAAAAATGTTGGTAAGCAGACAGTTGATGGACCCCATTGACTTCCAAAAATAAAAATAAAAATTACTATGTAAGTCACTGGGGTCCATCAACTGTTTGGTTATCTTCTTTTGTGTTCAGCAGAACAAAGAAATTCATACAGGTTTGGAACAACATGAGGGTAAGTAAAACAAAATTTCCATTTTTGGGTGAACTATCCCTTTAATACAGCATTAATTCACTGTAATGAAAACAGAGTGAAAATAGGGCCATGTCCAGTGATTGCACTTTAACGTGTCACAATCTTTATGCATAAACATCTCTGAATGTATTTGTTCAAACTCAACATGAAGTCATTATTTCATCACTGCTTCGTTAACTACTTCCTCTCCTTTCCTGCATCTTATCACTGTCTGCTTCAAGTCTTTCTATGTAGCTCTACTTTCATTTCAGACATCTTTGGGAAATATTTGTTGAGTAAAGAAGTCTTTTTTATTTAGTTTTTTTGGTTTTAATGATAAAGTTTTTCCATCAAGCTTTTTTCTTTGAAGGACAGCGTGGGGGAGACAGTGGATAGTAATCTGGCATGCTAACATCCAGAACAAAGAGAAGAAAAAAAAAGCTCAATCAATTTTAAACAAACACACATTTCCCAAAAGTGGGCGATATACTCGAACGTTTACCTGTATCCATGCAAAAACAGAAAGAAAGAAACTCAAAGAACAAAAATGAAAACAAACAATTTTTCAATTCAGATTTGCATGACTTTTTCTCAACAAACAGGCTCTTTGGAAAAACAGATAAGCACTTAACCAAATGCTTGACCGTCCCTTCCTGTTTGTTTGTTTGTTTTGTCTCTTGTAAATTCTTTCTTGGTCATTTTAGCTTCTTTTCCTTTGCTGGGTGAGTGTTGAAATGGGGGTTGGGATGGGCTGCTCCGGCCTGTGGCCACAGCAAAGGATTGCGCTCTCAAATCTCCTTCCTTCTGAATATATATACACACACGAGAGACGCGTGTGTATATGTGCTCCAGCTGCTTTTGATTTACTCTTACAGCATGAGCCTGACTGCTTACCATCATGCATTCAAGTTTTTGAGTTTGAACTCAACTTTCATTGTTTCTGTTCCTGTAACACGGCAACGAGACAGCTGCACTGGAATGAGCGTTTTGCTTTCTGATTGGTTCCCGTGCTCCTTCTTTTCTCTGCATATAGACTGAGGCAGATCTCATCAACACTCTTCAGCTATTCTTCTCTGTGTCTGTCATCTGCACTTAACTGCTCTGCTGCATGCCAAAAGATGCTTGCACTCTCAAATCTCTCTCACTGAATGTGCTTTTCCACACCTCTCTAACCATCCACAACTGAATGTGTCATCTGAACACTAATCCACAATAGCAGCCCTTACCGAGATAGCAAACAAAATTCAATTTCAGGCCTATATGATACTGTACAAAGGTCTGATCCATTTGTGCTGATAAGGTGACTTTTGCAGAAACCAGAGATGCTGCGACCTTGTTTATTGTGCCTGCTCTGTTCTTGTCAGTGTGATAGTGCTTGTTAAGGTCTTCTGTCACACCAGTTGGTGTCATGTAATCAATGGCTCAGTGCCAGGAAGTGACTAGTCTCAGAGAAGTCATCATCATCCATCTAGATGATGTCTCTGGAAATTTTATCACTTATCCTCTGGCAGTCAATGTAATCCGAACCTGTGAAGCAATTTCTCATATAAGCCTACTAGAGCGACCTTATATCTGCAGATTATTCATGTGTGGGTGTTTCTTCAACTATGGGCACTTTTACGTCATATGAGGTGCTTTTTAATTAAAAACCAACAGGTTTAAAAAAAAAAATGAATATAGGTCACTGAAAAAGGTCTCTCAAACTATGATTCATTCTTAAAGGGGTGGTATTTTTTGGCCATTTTTACACACTTGTAAAATAAATCTCTGATGTCCCCAGAGTGTGTATGTGAAGTTTTAGCTCAAAATACCCCACAGATTAGATCAAAATACCCCACACAAATTTGTCACTTTTTGAGGGTGAGCAAAAACTTTTTGTGTGTCCCTTTAAATGCAAATGAGCTGCTGCTCCTAAGCAGAGGGCGGGGTTTCAAGAGCTCGTGTTAGCACATAGTGTTAGCAGCGCCGATTACCTCACAAAGACTCACTGAAAATGTCAGAAACTGTTCAGCCTTTTATGTTCAAACCAAAGTCGGACAATGATGGAGAAACTGTGACAACATGTAAAATGCAACAGGACCTTTCTGAATGGTTAGTTGATGAATTTATGTAGCTGATGTGGGATATCTTAAAGTCATTGATTAGCATATTCTGTCATGATAATCTATAAATCGCTTGTGTGGGAACTGTTGTAAAATGCCTACAGAGTCACTTTGCAGATGTTGTTTCTGCTCTAACAGCAACATTACACTCTAACTAAAGTTAAAAAAGTGAAATCATAATGAACCACCCCTTTAAAATATTATTTTTAAAACTATAACCTAAGCAAGGAGTGAAATAATCATAGTACATTTCAATATTTATTTCCAAAACTGTTGTTGTAAAAAGTTTTATACATCTGTCCCTCAGTTGTGGCATAATTTCACCTGAAAAAAAAAAAAATATTTAACACTAATAATGTGTTTGTGAGCAGAATAGTATTATTTTCAAATAAAATTCAAATAAATGTTTATGCCATTTTCTCCACAGAATGTTATTTAAAAAGATGTGGTGGACATTTTCATGCCGCTTTTTTAAAAAAAAAATGAAAGAATGTATGATTCATGGACATTGTTAGTAGTGCAATTGAACTACATAGTTAAATTAAAATAGTGATAATGTAAAAAGTGTCTTTTAAGGGAGTTTATTATTTTTTTTAAATGCTTGTAATTGAAGAAACACCCATATGTTTTATATAACATTTATTATTATTATTATTATCATTATCACTATATGTAAATCATGACAGTAGAATACAAACTGGAATAAAACTCAATTTGCTGATCAGGAAGACAGATAAATCCATAGATGAGATTACAGATCATTTGGTATTTACAGTAATACACCTCAGCTACAGTATATCTTCACAGCTTCTGACCTATTTTTACTCATTGGCATTAACTGACATCATTGGCTGATAGCCTCATTACGCATGTTGTCTCCATGGCTTCTGTTATGACATCACAATCACATCACTAGAGTGGCATTGCTTCATTGTTACCACACCCCTGAATGCTGCTAGTACCAATGAGGAGGAAGTCAAAGCTCCTCTAAAGACAGCATCACTGGGTGCATCCTACCTCCATCCCACCAGCTGGACCCCCATCTGTCTATTCATCACATCCCCTTTGCTTAGCACTTTGTTGCAGATTCTTACGCACTGTTTCTTCCTTTGGCTGTGTGTCTATGTGTGTATCAAGACATCCTCTTTTCTGTCTTCCCCTCCTCATCACTATTTCAGTTTTCACCACTAATAGGTCAATATACACACATGGCCTATGTTTGGTATTGGCTATCTGTTTGGTACTTTTTGCTTCCATACATCTTTTTGTTTGAGGCCTGGTCCATTTACTGTTTTGAGTTTAAGAGAATGTCCATCGCCTTTATTTTTGAGTGATAACGTCTCGGTTACAAAGGTAACCCTTGTTCCCTGAAGGAGGGAACGGAGACGTACGTCGGATGACCGACGAATAGGAATCTCGCTAGAGAGGCCAATCTACTTCGAGTGTAACTAAACGAGCCAATGCACATTGGCATGCAATCATATGCATCAGCTGCTCGCCTCGCAGCGCGGGTATATAATGAGCAGCAGGTGCGTTGCATCTTCAGGTTTTCGCTGAGGAGCCGAACCCAGCAGGTGGCAGCATCAGCAGGACAGCGCCTGTGGCGACGGGACGTACGTCTCCGTTCCCTCCTTCAGGGAACGAGGGTTACCTTTGTAACCGAGACGTTCCCATTCAGTCGGTCACTTCGACGTACGACGGATGACCGACGAATAGGAATCCCTACCAAAGCGCCACAGGAGGTGCCCTCTTCCAGTGCTCTGTTGTGAGCCACCTGAACCCCCTTGCCTAAGGACGGTGGGACCGGGCTCACACAGAGAGGGTCGATCACTGTTGTTCCCAAAACCCACTCAGTGAGACTATAGATACCACTGGGAGCGTAACCTTACGTCAGATAAGGAACGCTGCGGAAGCCATATCCTTCCCCGAAGGAGTTATATGGATAAGTACATATGGACTAACCTTGTAGGTTGTACAACATATGGAAGAACTGGGGTGACTCCAACTTGGTGGGTTCTCCCAGAGGGAAAGACACGGGCTTCGATTAGGAGCAACCGTGGAAAGCCGCATATGGGATCCCCGTAGGGTCACACATATGGAACCCAGCCTAAATCCGGTTCTCAAGGATTCAACGGAGTAAGGCCTGGCGACCGACGCTCCGCCACGTCGGCTGCCGAAGGGATGTCGGAGGACTCGACAGGGTCTGCCTTGTAGGGACTCTCTGGAGAAAAGAAGCGCATGTCGCGCAGCAAGCGGACACTAAGCCGGGGCCTCTCCGTGCCTCTGACCTGAGGCGAGAACACGGGAGGAGACCGGCTCCACACGAAGGCTATAGTACCTAGCGAACGTGTTAGGTGTCGCCCAGCCCGCAGCTCTACAAATGTCTGTCAGCGAGGCGCCACGAGCCAGCGCCCAGGAGGATGCTACACCTCTCGTGGAGTGAGCATGCAACCTGAGCGGGCAGGGCACGCCCTGAGCTTGATAAGCCAGGGCGATGGCATCCACTATCCAGTGGGCCATCCTCTGCTTGGAGACAGCCTTTCCCTTCTGCTGGCCTCCGTAACAGACAAAGAGCTGGTCTGAGGTCCTGAAGCTTCGAGTTCTGTCTATGTACCGTCGCAAAGCGCGGACTGGACAGAGCAAAGCCAGGGCTGGGTCTGCCTCCTCCGAGGGCAGCGCTTGCAGGCTCACCACCTGGTCCCTGAAGGGAGTGGTGGGAACCTTGGGCACGTAGCCAGGCCGGGGTCTCAGTACCACGTGGCTGTCGCCCGGCCCGAACTCCAGGCACGATTCGTCGACCGAAAATGACTGCAGGTCCCCTACCCTCTTGATGGAGGCCAATGCAACCAGCAGCAAAGTCTTCATAGACAGAATCTTTAAGTCTGCTGATTGCAAAGGCTCAAAGGGAGCAATCTGGAGTGCTCTTAGCACCAGAGCGAGGTCCCAAGAGGGTATGGAGGGAGGTCGAGGAGGATTTAACCGTCTCGCCCCCCTAAGGAACCTGATGACCAGGTCGTGCTGACCAACAGATTTGCCATCTATGTGGTCGTGGTAAGCGGAGATAGCAGCAGTCTGGACTTTGAGGGTGGAGGGGGACAGCCTACGCTCCAACCCTTGCTGCAAGAAGGAAAGCACGACTCCGATCGAGCATCTTCGGGGGTCTTCTCGGCGAGAAGAGCACCACTCGACGAACAGGTTCCACTTCGAGGCGTAAGCACGTCTTGTAGACGGTGCACGTGCCGAAGTGATGGTGTTAAGTACCTCAGGGGGTAAGTCACCTAGAACCTCCGCGTCCCGTCCAGGGGCCAGACATGGAGTTTCCAGAGGTCTGGACGCGGGTGCCAGAGAGTGCCCCGTCTCTGAGAAAGAAGGTCCTTCCTCAGAGGGATGGGCCAGGGAGGGGCTGTCGCGAGGAGAGAGAGTTCTGGGAACCAGGTCCGGTTGGGCCAGTAGGGTGCAACTAGCAAGACCTGCTCCTCGTCCTCCCTGACTTTGCACAGTGTCTGTGCAAGTAGGCTCACTGGGGGAAACGCATATTTGCGCAGGCCCCGGGGCCAGCTGTGTGCCAGTGCGTCTGTCCCGAGTGTTCCCTCGGTCAGAGAGTAAAACAACTGGCAGTGGGAGGTCTCTAGAGAGGCATACAGGTCTACCTGAGCCTCTCCGAACTCTTTCCAGATCAGCTGAACCACCTGGGGGTGGAGTCGCCACTCTCCTGGCAGCGCAGCTCGTGACAGCTCGTCGGCCACACGGTTGAGCACACCGGGAACATGAATGGCGCGAAGCGACCTCAGATGCTTCTGACTCCAGAGGAGGAGATGGCGGGCGAGTTGCGACATGCGACGGGAGCGTAGACCACCTTGATGGTTGATGTACGCAACGGTCGCAGTGTTGTCCGTACGGACCAGTACATGCTTGCCCCGTAGCAGGCCTTTGAGGCGGCCCAGAGCAAGACGTACTGCCAGCAACTCGAGGCAGTTGATGTGCCAATGCAGATGGGGTCCCGTCCAAACCCCTGACACTGCATGCCCGTTGTACGTGGCACCCCAGCCGGTGGCCGAAGCATCTGTGAATACCACAGCATGCCGGGACACTTGTTCTAGGGGCACTCCTGCCCGAAGAAACAAAGGGTCCGACCACGGGCTGAAGGCTTGGCGGCACTCCTGAGTGATTGGCACCCGGAACGTGCCGTGTAGCCACGCCCATCTCGGGACTCGGCCGTGAAGCCAGTGCTGAAGCGGTCTCATATGAAGCAGACCGAGCGGTGTTACAGCCGCTGCGGCCGCCATATGCCCCAGGAGCCTCTGAAAAAATTTCAGTGGGACCGCTGTCCTGCCGTTGAAAGTATTCAGGCAGTTCAACACCGACCGAGCACGTTCCTCTGTGAGGCGTGCTATCTGTTCGACCGAATCCAACTCCATACCGAGAAAAGAGATCCTCTGCACTGGGGCGAGTTTGCTCTTTTCCCAGTTGACCTGAAGCCCCAACTGGCTGAGGTGACTGAGCACCAAGTCCCTGTGTTCGCACAACTGATCCCGAGACTGTGCTAGGATAAGCCAGTCGTCTAGATAGTTGAGGATGCGAACACCCTGTTCTCTCATGGGAACCAGGGCTCCCTCCACGACTTTCGTGAAGACGCGGGGAGACAGGGCGAGCCCGAAGGGTAGGACCCTGTACTGGTATGCTCGACCTTCGAACGCGAACCTCAGGAATGGCCTGTGTCGCGGAAGAATCGAAACATGAAAGTACGCGTCCTTCAGGTCGATCGCTGCAAACCAATCTCGGGGACGGATGCATTCGAAAATGCGTTTCTGCGTGAGCATTTTGAACGGTAGCTTGTGGAGGCTCCGATTCAAAAGACGCAGGTCCAAGATCGGTCGTAACCCGCCGCTTTTCTTGGGTACAATGAAGTAGGGACTGTAGAACCCTGACCTCATATCGGCTGGAGGGACCGGCTCGATCGCGTCCTTCGCCAGTAGGACTGCGATCTCCGCACGCAGGACAGGGGCATCGGCAGCTTTCACTGTAGTGAAGAGGATGCCCCTGAACTTGGGGGGGCGCCGGGCGAACTGAATCGCATAGCCGAGCCTGATGGTCCGAAGGAGCCAGCGAGACGGACTGGGGAGCGCTAGCCAGGCTCCCAGAGACCGAGCAAGCGGCACCAAGGGGACCACCGGCGTACCCGCCGCGGGGCAGCGAGGTGGAACGCAGGGACGCGGCCCGGGGGGCTCTCTGTATGAGGCGGCCCGAAGCGGGGTCACAGTGTGCTGTGCAACACTTACCTGCTTCCACAGGTGGACAGAGGGAGCAGTCGAGGTTTTGTCTGCCTGCTGCTCGCTGCTGTCCGCTGGCGACAGAAGAGGTGGATGAGAGTGGTGAGGTTCTTGCCCTCCCACTGCCCTCCGAGCCCTCTTCGGACCCGGAGATAGAGGAAACTGCTCTTTTATTGAAAATTTGGGTACCGCTGGTCGTTGGGCCAGCGGCGGAACAAAAAGGGGAAACAAAAGATTCTCCACCCGGCCCTCCTCCGGGGGAAGGAGCGGTGCGGTCACCACCTCCTGAAGAGCAGTCCCATCCATCTCCGGGTCGCCCGTCCTAGGGCCGCTTGGACTTGGCCTTGCCACCCTTCTTTTTAGGGGGTGGCGGGACGGGCTGGGCACCCCGCCCGCGACCGGCTCCACGACGCCGCTTGGATGGAGGCTGCTGCTGCGGCGTGGGAGCGGGGGCGGCCGCAGGGGGGCGCCCTCGGCGACGGGCAGACTGAGGTGCCGCCGGCGGTGGGGGTGCAGCAGCTGACCGCCTCGGCAGGATGTGACTAATGGCCTCAGACTGCTTTTGTACAGCCGAGAACTGTTGGGCAAAGTTCTCGACCGCGTCGCCGAAGAGGCCGGTCTGGGACACGGGGGAATTAAGAAACCTGACCTTGTCGGTATCCCTCATGTCCGCGAGACACAGCCAGAGATGGCGTTCCTGGACCACCATGGTGGACATCGCACGACCCACTGACCGCGCCGTAACCTTCGTCGCACGAAGCGCGAGGTCCGTCGCGGTACGAAGTTCTTGTAGAACTTGCGGATCATGACCACCCTCGTGTAGGTCCTTCAGTGCCTTGGCCTGATGGACCTGCAACAACGCCATAGCGTGTAAGGCAGAAGCGGCTTCCCCACAGGCCTGATAAGCCTTGCCGGTAAGATCCGACGAGTGCTTACAGGCCCGGGAAGGGAGAGACGGCTCCCCCCGCCAGGTGGAGTTAGGGCACAGTTGCATAGCAACGGCCCGTTCCACAGGGGGTATGCGCGCATAACCCTTCGCCGCTCCGCCATCAAGGGTGGTGAGGGAGGAGGACCCACCGACACGGTTTCGGGCAGTAAAAGGTGCCGTCCATGTGCCAGTGAGTTCTTCATGCACCTCCGGGAAGAAAGGCACTGGGGTGGGGGACTGAGAACCAGCCCTTGCCACCCCGAGAAACCAATCGTCCAACCGCGAGGGCTCGGGACACGGTGGAGGATTCCACACGAGCCCGACCCTGTTGGCGGCCCGGGAAAGCATAGCCATCATTTCCGGGTCTGAATCGGGCACAGATGTCACTCCCGAAGGAGGCAGCTGCGCCGAATCGTCATCCCCGAAAGTATCAGGCTCACCCTCCGATGCAGCGATCGACATCTGGTCGTCATGGGGAGCTCCGAAGGATACGGATGGTACACACCTCTGGGGTGGTCCACCGCGTTCCCCCGGCAGCTCTACTGGCTGCGGAGTGCACGAGGGATGAGGGTTCCTAGGGGGTTGGTTCCCCGAAGGAAGCGCGCTCACCATGATCCTCAAGTCACCAGTCCCAGCGCCCGAAGCAACCCTCTGAGGAGGATTGGAACGAGGCGCCGGGACTGGGACTCCACCCCTTTGCAGGAAGTGGAGTCTCGACCGCAACTCCGTGACGGTCATCATCCCACAATGGGTGCATGACTCGTCCACAAACGCCGCCTCAGCGTGCCTTAAGCCCAAGCACGTGATACAGCGCTGGTGACCATCCCGAGGCGCCAGGTAACGACCGCATCCAGAAACACACAAGTAGAACGACATCTTTAAAAAGACGCGAACTACTCGTGTAAGCTCTTTCAGGAACTGCTCTTTCAAGTGCCGAAGCACGCAGGGGAAAGCCGCTGCAGCACAGACAGGGAAATGTGCAGCCTGTCGTGTGCACTCTCTTTGGAGATGCCGCTCTTACCAGCCGTGAAAACAGCTTTTCAGCGCTCTTTAAAGCGCACCGTACCAGCCGTAAGAACGGCTTTCACAGCTGACACACAGCTTTCTTTGCTCAGTGGGCAAAAAAAGAAAATAAACAAAAGGAGAGAATCGGCCCCGCTGCTGTGCTGTTCCACCTGCACCAGACGAGAGAGCAGTAGAGAGAGCTGGCTCGTTCCTTTCACACTCGCTCGTAGATACTACCATGTGTAGTTCGGCTCCGAAGCGAAAAGCTGAAGATGCAACGCACCTGCTGCTCATTATATACCCGCGCTGCGAGGCGAGCAGCTGATGCATATGATTGCATGCCAATGTGCATTGGCTCGTTTAGTTACACTCGAAGTAGATTGGCCTCTCTAGCGAGATTCCTATTCGTCGGTCATCCGACGTACGTCGAAGTGACCGACTGAATGGGAACTGTGAACTGACAGCTTGGGTTCATTTCCTGTGTCTTATATTTGTTTTTTGTTTGTTTTTTTGTCATCTGTCTTTCTTTGAGAAACTCTTAAGATCTGGTTGTGCAGCTTAAGTGTAAAGCCCTAGTTTATAGGTATAAGAATCTAAATCAGGAATGTGCCTTGTGTAATTTCTACAGCATAAATGCATAAAACAGAATTGCAATCTGTTTGTTTGAGTGGCGTATCATTGGCTCAACCAATGGCATGAGATGTGGCCAGGGACATCATGCACTGGTGGATGACAAAAGGGGGAAAAAAATTGTAGGGTTTTTGTTGTTGTTGCTGCTGTTATTGATGAAATGTATAAGATGTGTTAAACTAGCGGTAAAGTTTTTGTGTAGCGCGTAAGGTGCCGCGTAATAAATCCCGACCTAATAAAGAATATCATACAAGCAAGAATGCTAATATTCAGACCAGCACAGAACAGCATGATTGCACGTACGTTATTGCTTTTATTCAACAATTCAATAAATATTGTTTTGAACAGCCATAGTACATTTAGGTTTTTACTCGTACACTAGGGTATGCGTAGCATACTACACACTGTACACGCGCAGCAGGATTTTTCTAAACGCACATTTTTTTGTATTACTTAGTTTGTCCGCAAGGTGGCAATGCTGGCCTGGCTTGAAAGAAATGGAACAACAACAAACTACTTGAGATTTCAACAACTGAAAACTGACAAAAGTCAAAACTGAAGCATACTTAGTGGCTTGACACACTGACAGTCTGTCTGGTATGCACTAGTCTCACATAGCCAGACCTTCAGACTGACGGCAGAAGATCTGGACTCCATAGCAGCTTTCGTTGGCCAAGGACCGCCCAAGAGGACATCTGACCGACACATTTTGTTTTGTTCAGCGTCACGTTTAGAGGCGTGGAAATGTAAAGTCAGTGTCCCTGACCAGTGTGCAACCAATACATACGTTTAGTTGATCCTGATAAGCGCTCATTCCCGTGAGGGGGTTTGGCATCACGACAACATTGATTCCAGACGGACTGCTAAAGGTGCAGTAAGCTATTTCTGTTGAAAGTGTATTGGACTGAGCACCACACTTGTAGCCAGTCAGCAGTAGGGGGCGTATACACTCATGATGGGGGACGAGAGAATGTGAGCAAGAGGGAGATTTGAAGAAAGACTGTAGAAAGAGAGATGGCTGAGAGACATTACAAAAAAAGAAAAGGTCAGAGGAATATTACTGGAAAAGGGTTAAGATCAGGCAAGAGCCTTAGGACCCGCGTTAATATTAGAAAAGCTTTCCGGCGCTGGAGAGGCCCAAACGAGAAGGCCTGAAAGCAGATGCTGAGGTTCCGTTGTTTCTTCTCCATAGGTGAGTAACTTTGGATTTGTTTGGGTTGATTTCAAATATCAACAGTGTTTCTCAGAAATCGCTTACTGTACCTTTAAAATTGACACACATGTGCTTCCTGGATATCCTGTAGAATGTAACCAATCAGATGACGACTTTGAAACTCCAGAAGTGTTTCCCATTTTGTGCCATATGTATCAGACGTTCAGCCAATGGTTATGCGCAAACACAGTGATACAAACAGTGAAATGTCCCAGTGCTGTTCCACTGGAGTCCCAGTTATTTGCAATTCTGTTTGTTCCCACTAAGAAATTGCACATTGCACCTTTAAGTACTAAGATACAATCATTTCTGTAGCTATCTAAAACAAATGACACAAACAGATTCAAAATTTTGCAGCAACCTGATCTTGAGCTGTCTGTGCATTATAAGGCATGTTCAGAACAGGTACTACAGTGTTTCAGGTCTTTTCTATCACACATGTACTGAAAGATTTCTTTGCTCCCACTCTCCTCTTTCTCAACCCTCTCTCTGTCCTCACTTCTCCCACTCTGTTTTCTCTCTGTACCTCGTCCCCTCTGCTCCCGTTTAGATGCGGGTGGTGAAAGCGTTCCGTAGCTCCCTTTATGACGGAATCGAGAAACCCGCGTCCAGGAATTCCATCCACAACTTCATGGCGCACCCCGAGTTTCTCATCAATGACTACATCCACAACATCCCGCTGATCGACGACACAGACATTGACGACGAATCGGAGTGGTCGAGGCACAACCATCACCTGCATCCGGCCTTCCGAAAGCCCCCTCCCCCTCCGGTCCAGCAACCGCAGCGTTCCCGTCCCCCGCCCCGTCCCTACCGCCAGTACAGCCTCCCCACCACGCCTAACCGCAACAACAATGCCATTGACAGCAGCGTCTACCGCCTGAACCTCCCCACAAGCCCTGATGGGCACTGGACACCCCCCTCTCGACAGCTGTACCCCCTCCTCGCTCTGGAGACCTCCCTATAACTGACCATGCTCCAGAGACCCTAAAAACTCTTGAGGATGCAGACTTGTGCGGGTCATGCTGGTTGGGGAGGCTCCTACGGACACATTATAGGTGGTTGACCCCCAACACTAAGACAGGGTCATCCCATTACAACCATCCGCTCACTACCACCATCCACCGAAAGCACTATCACTCCTCATGTCTCAACAACAGCCCCACAGACACCTCTCCTCTCACCGTGTGGAGAGGAGGCAAGTCTGCTGCGTGTCTGTGGTTCCTTTGGACGGACCTGAGAAGGTGAGGAATCCAGACCCGATGGATTTTAGTGGTTCTTTAGTGCTGGTGACTATTGACTTCTCGGAATGCAAAGGAGTATGTTCCCTACGGGTGGAGTAGGGGTCCATTCACTTTACTTTTTATCGGTGTTACTAAACTCAATATTATTATCATGTTTGACTTCTTAATATCGCCACCGCCATCATGAGTGCTCGGATTATCATTGCGATATCACAGAATATGACTTTTATTACTCTGAGTAATTCTTTATGGATAAGCTTTAAAACATTTTATTTATTTATTTATTTATTTATTTATTTATTTATTTATTGTGATCACCAACATTTATTTTTCATTTTTCACTTTGTCTATTTCTCTCTCTCTATGTGTCTGTGTGTGATGTGTCTGTCCTATAAGCATAAAAAAACAAGAAAAAAGAAGTACTAACAAAGCAAAATATTAATTTGAAGCTTAGACTAATTCAATTATAATGCGTCTGCTGATAACAAAAAGAAGACAAATATGTCGCCGCACCATTTTAACAATAATTGTTTTACAGCATTTTATGTTAAAAAAAAATCTGTTGTTTGAGGGCAATTTGTAGCTTTACTCTAAGTGAGGGTAAGCATTTTTTTTTTTTTTAAACACAATCATGCTCATGATATTTTAAACATTTACACAACATGTTTATGTTTAAAATATGCTACAGGGTAGAGGATTTGGGCAATCCCATCACAGCGATTCAATGGACGTGGATGGGATTTTGGTGGTTTTCCATCTCGGCAATGGCAATCAGCCTTACGGCAAAATGGCCTTGTTAATATGTCTTACCTTGTTCAAAAGTAGCTGAAATTTAAAGATTTAAGGATTTCAGTGGGTTTGCCCAGACTCGACATTTAATGGTGTCTTCGATTTTTTTTTTCCACATTAAATCCATGTTGTGCAGATGACACCAACAAATGCATCAACCCTTTAAACATGTTCAAATAATTCTATCCGTTCATGCATACCTGCTGGCCCTTTAAATACATTCGCACTCACAATTGCTTTCCTCATGCGTGTGAAATATCAGATTCTGTATATATCTGCAGACTGTGGTCACCAGGGTAGGGGAATCCATCTTACACTGCCACACCATAGTTAAAAAATTATCAAAGATACTAAAACAATGGACAATCCGTGAGGGTACCATTACTTTTGCACAATATCAAAGTTCACTGAGCAAACGTTCACCGTGGACTTTTGATAGACACACCATTCTGCTTTTGGTCCATTTCAGAACAACATCTTTGCACAGAACAATAATCCCTATGACGATTCTCCACGTCAGTGTGTTTGATTCAGTTATATTCCATTGACGTGCCACTGATCAGCCGTACCATCCGGGGTTACCTCTTTTTTCACCCCATTATCGTCTGGAATGGTACAGTTACGATCGTACTGCTACAGTCAATGCATTGCAACGTAATACAATCATTTTGGGGAAGGAGACCGGCACTTATGCAACAGACTGCCCTGCCCACAGCTCTGTGAAATACGCTTCACGACATGTACATATGGATCTCGAAAAAAACCTTTATCTGTATAGAATACTTTTCTAGATTGTCCAGTTCAGAGAAACTGGCGAATATCGAAAGCAGACAATGCAAGCATGAGCGTCACTAGATCATGTCATTGCATTGGTCTGTTGCGTCTTTGCGGAGCATGTTGATATCATAGCGCTCGCTCTTCACTGTCATTGTTTGACTTCACTTTCGTCTGTCGATGCTTCACTGTGGCTCTTAAGCGGTTGGTGGACACACGTTTCTCCTCCCAGCGCATCTGTGCTGTCATTAATGTGCTATTGTCCATGCTGATGTTCTCCTCCTGATACTCTGCCCTGTTTGTGGTGTGGAGCCGGGAGGTGGAGCAGTGTCACACTGCCAATCTGACTACTTGTTAAATGCCAATAGACACGCTGCTTAAAATGGGTTGACTCGTTCTGCGAACAGAAGAACATTTTGTTGTTGGATCTTTAAACGGAAACCCATTCTTATAGGAATATTCAGGGTTCAGTCCATTCTTTTCTTTAAAAAAATGTGAGGCACTTACAATGGAAGTGAATCCGTACACAAATCTTTTCTGTGTAAAATTAAATCCAATTTTACAATACCATAGACCATAAACCCCAAAACGATGGTAAAATGATTATTTAAACGGCTCAAATAATACACATTTTAACAGAAGAATTAATGTAAGTGCATTTTTTATGATTAGAAGCATCACATTTCTCAAATTGGCCTCATTTAAAAGTTATTTTAAAGTAGTAAACACGAGTATGTCACAAATGCTTAACTTGTATTGAACCCGGAATATGCCTTAAAGCAAAACTGTGTTATATCTGCATGAACGTGTCCGCCTTTCGCTGAGTTCGATCGGGCTCAGACAGTTTCAGTGGAGTCTCTAGTGTCGAGAGCGCTGGCAGGTCTCACAGATTGAACCCATTTAAAGGCCTAGACACAGTCAGCAGGCCAAAGTGGTGGTCAGGGAGGACAGGTCGGTGAACCTGCTAAACCATTATAAAGAAACATTTCCTAACCTTATCTTATCCTCAGCAAAGCTTAGCTACCAAAATAGGCCTCAAGCTATGCTCGTCTATGAATAATTTTTAAATCTAACTATATCTAAGACGTATACCCCAATCATTGAACTCTCCAGACAGTGATGATATATATTACAGTGGCATATGTATGGTATCCCTCCTCTCCACCACAACAGACAGACACTTTATTGAGACTCCTGATAGAGTGACAAATATATATACGCATATATATATATATATATTTAAAAAAAAAACAAAAAAAAAAACAGATAATCCAAAAATCCATTGTCTGCCTTCATTTTGTTCCATTCTGTTGTAGAAAAATCACGCAAGGTAAGGTGAAAAAAAATGTAATGTGAAAAAGAGTAAATAATATACTATATTTAATATAAAAGTTATAAATTATTGTACAACTGCACCATCACTGTACATTTTTGCCAAAATGTGCACATGTGCATCTTTTGTTTACGATTTAAGCACATTTTTTTTGTTTGTTTTACTCTATTGTCTCTTCCTCTTTCTTTCTCCTTTTGCTTTTTTGTAAAGAATTAAAATTGAACAGCTTGTACATTATTATGATTATTATGACTATTATTATGATTATTATTGTCTTTTTCCATCAGTGCACTTTTAGCTGATGGAAAAAACAGTTGCACATTCTCCTGAACATACACTTACTGCTCTACAATGGAAAAAAGACAAAAAAGAGAAAAAAAAAAAATTAAACTATTAAATATATTAATAATTACCTGCCTGTTATTTAAGCGAAAAAAGTATCTATCTATGATGAAAGAACACAGCTGTATACTGTAGACTAAACTATGGAAATCTAAGAATTTAATGGGAAAATAAGTCAACACTTTTTGTCTGTATAAAAAATCAAATCAAAGTATTCTACAATAATAACTTTGACCAGTGTCTGTGGTTGTGTTTCATTGTGTGCCTGTGATTATTTCTTCAGCCTGATGACATTGTACAAGACTGCCAGTTCACCTTTTCCCTTAAAGAAAATCTTTATTGGAAAGATATATATTGGTTTAGGATAAATAGATGGGAAACAAGGTCTCCAACACTTTTGCATCTGGTAACATATGATCGCACATTCATATTCCGAGCACAGGTCCAGTACCAGTGTCCAGTTGGTGGCAAAGGGAGCATTGATTACAGCAATTATTTTGAAGTAGAAGAACCACTGTTATCCCCTGTCTCACTTGCGTCAAAAAGTCTGGTTCTCATTGCATGTTATTTTGGCCAGGAAATGTCCACTTGGACAGGAAGAGAACATTTGGCTTGCATGTAAATTGACTAAGTAACTTTTTATGTGCCGTTTAGAGGCAGGGTTATCTAAAATAGATGATACCAATGGGAGACAAAGTGTAAAGTAATTGCCTTGCGGTCTTTGATGGAGCTTAATTACTAAAGAATATGTAATATTTACTACTGTATTTAATGGCATAGAAGGTGGAGTTGGGATATTGGGCATTCATATCATAAAGGTCATGATACCTGGAGAGAAAAAGATCTAAATTATCTGGCCAAAATAAAGACAAGGAATCTGAGTGAACAAGACGTGGGCTTCAATGACATTTGTTGAATTAAAAACCAGGGGCCAGTTGCATAAACTTAGTCACTATATTAAGACTGTGACTTAAGAACTAGTTTGACCAACTTGCAGTTAACCAAGGGGTAATCAATGTTATTTTTCCAATTCACATTACACTAATCTACCTTTTTATTTAACAGACTTCAAAGAAATTAGGACTACTCTTCAAGAAAAACATTAGTGTCTTAACTTTTAAGACTAGTCTAAGTGGTTTATGCAACCGGCTCCAGTAATGAAATAAGAAGAGGAATGTGACTTCTGACTCCTTCTGAAGTAACCATGTGAACCCGCTGAACGAATCAGAACGACTCTTTTTAGATTCAAAACATTTGAGTCACTGGGTGAGTCACGCCCACTACTACTGCCAAAACAACACAGAACATGCTGAGAAGAGCTAAGGGAAATCAGTTTGTTATATTTTCAGTGTAGAAATTATTAATTTATCACGCTTTTTTTGTATTATTACTTCTTGAATGCGTCTTGTAAATAATCCTACCAAGCGCTCTTGAAAGTTCCAATGGAGGAGAACCGAGCTCTCAGTGAATCAGAAAAGGTAGAGGTATAGAGCTTTTTCTTGATATTTTTTAAACAAACTGAAAGATTTTCATTTTCAAAACATTTCAGTTACTCATAGAAGAATAAAGAATGGATGCCAGTTATGTCATATGATAAATATATATATACACACCATTTTTTTTATTTTTTTTTTATTCTGTTTTATCCGTTTTATCTGTTTTATTTGCAGGTTTGTTAATTAACCAGCCTAGTTTATTATTAAATGTTGTAAAAATATTAAAGTGCATTTGACATGTAAAAAGAGGAATTACACCAGTACTGTTTTGGAACACTATAAATAGCATTTTAGGGAGTGACCATATATTCACTGCTCTCACAGAACCTGTAGGTTTGAAAGAACTGGAGAACACCCTTCATCACCACCCTAAACTTAAACTGCTATGCTGACACACTACAGGCTTGCCTTGGAAATGTTGTCATTCCCATGCAAACAAAGTTATCTAATCTATATTCAAAGTATATCTCTTATCTATGGAGTAATCTACACAAACATTTAAAAACAAAGTAAGATAAGAAAATCCACATAGCCTATGAACAATATGAGGATCTTTGTCATTCTAAATGATGTTCTTGGAAAATATAAAAGTAGAACATGCATGCAATATGCTGCTTTTTTTTACAATGCATACAATACACTTAAATGTATAATATGTTTGAATATCGTAAAAATTAAAAGTACTATCATTCCCTGAACAGTCGAGACTTTAGCTCAATATTCTGGATGTGCACATATAAAACATGGCATTTGTGGGCAGATTATTATTATCTTAAAAATAAAACTATGTTTTCTTATGTAGGCATGCTACTGATATGTGACAGTATTTGATGCTAAATTGACCATAGTACTCAAGCATGTCTACTTTATTAACTATGATTATATTAAAGGGTTAGTTCACCCAAAAATGAAAATTCTGTCATTTATTACTCACCCTCATGTCGTTCCACACCTGTAAGACCTTCGTTCATCTTCGGAACACAAACTAAGATATTTTTCATTAAATCTGATGGCTCAGTGAGGTCTCTATTGTCTTTTGCAAAGTCATGTGATTTCAGTAAATGAGGCTTCGTTACATACATAAGTGTTTCGAAACGTTCCGAAATTTCAATAGTTCACATGATTTTGGCAGTTTGATACATGCTCCAAACCACTGATTTGAAACAAAAGATTCGTAAAGCTTCAAAGCTTCATGAAGCAGTGTTTTGAAATCGCCCATCACTACATATTGTTGAATAAAGTCATTATTTAGTTTTTTTTTTGGCACACAAAAAGTATTCTCGGCACTTCATAACATTAAGGTTGAACCACTGTAGTCACATGAACTGTTTTAAATATGTCTTTAGTAGCTTTCTGGGCATTGAAAGTGTTAATTGTCTTGCTGTGTGTGTATATATATATATATATATATATATATATATATATATATATATATATATATATATATATATATATATACAGTGGGTACGGAAAGTATTCAGACACCCTTAAATTTTTCACTCTTTGTTATATTGTAGCCATTTCCTAAAATCATTTAAGTTCATTTTTTTCCCTCATTAATGTACACACAGCACCCCATATTGACAGAAAAACACAGAATTGTTGACATTTTTGCAGATTTATTAAAAAAGAAAAACTGAAATATCACATGGTCCTAAGTATTCAGACCCTTTGCTGTGACACTCATTTATTTAACTCAGGTGCTGTCCATTTCTTCTGATCATCCTTGAGATGGTTCTACACCTTCATTTGAGTCCAGCTGTGTTTGATTATACTGATTGGACTTGATTAGGAAAGCCACACACCTGTCTATATAAGACCTTACAGCTCACAGTGCATGTCAGGTCAAATAAGAATCATGAGGTCAAAGGAACTGCCTGAAGAGCTCAGAGACAGAATTGTGGCAAGACACAGAGCACAGTGGCCTCCATAATCCTTAAATGGAAGACGTTTGGGACGACCAGAACCCTTCCTAGAGCTGGCCGTCCGACCAAACTGAGCTATCGGGGGAGAAGAGCCTTGGTGAGAGAGGTAAAGAAGAACCCAAAGATCACTGTGGCTGAACTCCAGAGATGCAGTCAGGAGATGGGAGAAAGCTATAGAAAGTCAACCATCACTGCAGCCCTCCACCAGTCGGGGCTTTATGGCAGAGTGCCCCGACGGAAGCCTCTCCTCAGTGCAAGACACATGAAAGCCCGCATGGAGTTTGCCAAGATGGTGAGAAATAAGATTCTCTGGTCTGATGAGACCAAGATAGAACTTTTTGGCCTTAATTCTAAGCGGTATGTGTGGAGAAAACCAGGCACTGCTCATCACCTGTCCAATACAGTCCCAACAGGTGTTTTTCAGCTGCAGGGACAGGACGACTGTTTGCAATCGAGGGAAAGATGAATGCGGCCAAGTACAGGGATATCATGGACGAAAACCTTCTCCAGAGTGCTCAGGACCTCAGACTGGGCCGAAGGTTTACCTTCCAACAAGACAATGACCCTAAGCACACAGCTAAAATAACGAAGGAGTGGCTTCACAACAACTCCGTGACTGTTCTTGAATGGCCCAGCCAGAGCCGTGACTTAAACCCAATTGAGCATCTCTGGAGAGACCTAAAAATGGCTGTCCACCAACGTTTACCATCCAACCTGACAGAACTGGAGAGGATCTGCAAGGAGGAATGGCAGAGGATCCCCAAATCCAGGTGTGAAAAACTTGTTGCATCTTTCCCAAAAAGACTCATGGCTGTATTAGATCAAAAGGGTGCTTCTACTAAATACTGAGCAAAGGGTCTGAATACTTAGGACCATGTGATATTTCAGTTTTTCTTTTTTAATAAATCTGCAAAAATGTCAACAATTCTGTGTTTTTCTGTCAATAATGGGTGCTGTGTGTACATTAATGAGGGAAAAAATGAACTTAAATGATTTTAGCAAATGGCTGCAATATAACAAAGAGTGAAAAATTTAAGGGGGTCTGAATACTTTCCGTACCCACTGTATATGGAGGCCTCACTGAGCCATCGGATTTGAACATCTTGAACACTGAACATCTTAATTTGTGTTCCGAAGATGAACGAAGGTCTTACTGGTGTGGTGAGTAATAAATGTCAGAATTTTCATTTTTTGGGTGAACTAACCCTTTAAATACATATTGTTCATCTGTTTTCCTCACTATACTTACAGTAGTCCTGTAATGACACTTTTTGGCTTGGTGAAATTTGTGCAGATTTCGGAAAATCCACCTGCAGTCTCATTCTGAACATCCCTGCTTTATGTTAGTTATACCACTCTACCAGCTAATTCTGTTTCACCTAGTAAGAATACAATATGGGTATTGCCATTTGTTTCTTTCTTCTGCCGCCACCTTTAGAAAAACCTTTGTTAAAGGGGTCATAAGACGTGTTCATTTGGAGGGAATATAGAATATGTTTCATGGATACAGTTTTTTATTAACTCCCTGTCAGGCTCTTGCCACAGGGAACGGAGAGCGTCGTTTCAACATGAATCATTACGCTACTAAGAAGAGTGCAGCGCAGAGCATGTTGGATGTGGCTCTTCTGATGGCCAACTCCTCTCAGCTGAAGACAGTGCTGCATTCAGGACCTCAGCACCGCTTCTACGCCCCTCTTATTGCGCTCATATCACTGTCCATCTCACTGCAGGTCATTGTTGGCCTCCTACTCATCTTCATTGGTTAGTTTATGTCTGTTTGAAAGCATTCTGATCTTCTTTCATTGGCGACACTGATGTTTTCTCTTGTTTCCTTCAGTGAAGTATGACCTGAATGATGTTAAGAAACAGCCGAGGCTGAACACAATGAATGATGCAGCAACTATTTTTGTGTTCTTTACTGTTCTTATCAACGTCTTCATCACAGCGTTGGGATTTGAGACTGGAGGGTGAGCAGAGTAACAGCAAAGTCTCAGTGAATAGATTCTTGTTTCATTCTTGTTTTTCCAAACGTATGTCCATAATTTAGTTCAGTTAATTGAGGAAATGTCAGAGTAAGAAATCTGGACATGTGGACATATGCCTTCTTTATTCTCACATCAGAATAACGCTCAGACTGTACTGACTTTACATCTCATCCTCTTGTTTCAGCGGCAGTGTAATATTTGAGACTGCACTCCCTCGGACCAGCTCTGTAAACATCACTGATGATGTATAAGCACACAAGGACTGTCATGTGATACCATTTAAAGCCTGCCTTTTGTTTCATCATCATGTATTTTATAAAATTTATCACAGGACACTGTACTCCATATAATATCTAAGCAAAATATGTGATGTTTTGTATGTTTAGGCAGAACATTTTAACAAACTAAGAAGTTATTTTCATGGTTTATGTGAAAGACAGCGTGGCATTAAGGATACATTTTTATGTAAGGAACAAAATAGAGATTATAGTCAAGTGTTTGTGAAAATTTGCTCTTTTTATTTTTCATGTTATTTATATCTTTCCATCTTTAAAGCATAAAACATTTGAAATTTGATTTTTTTTTTTCCCACATTTTTTTTATTTTTTTTTGTGTGTGTGGAAGGATTGATGCTAAATCAGTTTGCATATGATCTAAAATGAAGAATGTTAAAAAATTAATTAATTAATGCTTAAAATGAATTAGTTGCATTTTAAAATAGCATGTTTCAAAAACATGCAAAACAAGCACAATTGTGACCTTATGCTGAAATAAAGATTACAGATTTAATAATCACATAATGAGATTTTTGTTTTTCAAAAGGACAACTAAAGCAGCAAAAATGAAACATGCCTAAAATATGCAACAAATAATAAGATTTCTTAAATTGTTTGTTTTACTGACTCAGCATACCAAAATACTCCAATCCTCAATTATTATATTTGTCCTTTTTTTTTTTAAATAATATAATGCTAATTTTGTGTTCTGTATAATTAGCCTACTGTAGTTTTTGTTTAGTTGTAATATCGGTGTGACCGCTGGGCGTCGCTGTAACCGCAGGCGCTGAATGACACTGGCGCACAGCCAACAGACTCTCTGCAGGAATAACAACATGGCGGGCAATTCAAAAGAGCAGCAGCTGTCTCTGCGAGTATACAACACCCTTCAGGTAGTTTCGACATCTTCACAGACGCACCACACGTTTTAAGGAGACATTAAGTAATTTTCTGATGTTTCGCGAACTTAAAACTGGCTGTTTTGAGTCTAGTACTGTTAAGTGTCTAGTTAGCATCACGTCAACGCTAGTTTTGGGGCTAATAGTTTTTAGTTTCATTTTAGTTACATTTCCGTAATTTGTCAACTAAATAAAATTGTAATAACAGATATTTCAGGATATTATCTGATGTTTAGTAGACAACAGATTCACTTATGTAACGTTAACAGAGATAATGTAGTATTTGATATAATTGCTGCTGGTATAACGTTAGTCATAGTTTCTCCGATCATAATATATAAAGATGTTCTCTCTAATCCAGGGGTTTTCAATCCTCCAAATATGATCATCCTCCTGAGGGATCACCATTCTAAAATTGACAAGCCAAATATATAGTTTCTTGTATAGGTCACTGACCCAGTTAATACTGTGAAAATGAATATTATACCTAAATGTCTAAAATAATATTTGGAAAATATTTAGATTCTGTTAAGTTACATTATCATGTGTATTTTTTTTCTACTCATAGTGCTGTATTGTATTTATTTATTCACTTATTTATTGTAATATTATTTTTATTATTTATTTATTACGTTTTTTACACTGTTTTTCTCTAAACTTTTTCATGAACGCCCTAGAACTCCCTTTGTGGCCCCAGTTATAAAACCTCTGATTTAATGTGTCACCTCCAGTCTAAATGTGAGAAACCAAACACCAACAAGAAACTGGATACACAGTAGTGTTATTGTAAATCTGCTTTTTGTATTTAGACTATTTTAGATGTTGAAGTGTTAATGTTGTGTTCAGAGTCTGGGCTGTCCTCTGGTGGATGGGCTGTACCTGAGGGAGGCCGACAGCGTGCAGGAGCTCCTCTGCTCTCCTTCCTTACACAGGACTGATATACTCAAGTGGATTTGCACCAGGTCTGATGCCTGATTGACTATTAAACATGATGCTAATGATGCCATGTATGTTCTTTATAAATGTATATACTAAAATGCCCTGCTATGTTTGTGTTTATTTTTACAAAGCATTTGTCCATCCCTAAGGGAGAAGCTTTCCAAAATCAAAGCAGCTCAAAATGGGGATTTAATCCAGGGTAAGTCCAACAAATGCTCAGTTTCTTACTGTTTTATTTTCTTAAGCTCATTGTTTTGTTATTGTTGTGCTTTCTCTCTCACAGAACTCACACGGTTTGGAAATGAAATGATGTTATGTAAAGCTAATGACCAGGATTTAATCAAGGTATGGAGTTATATGATGTTGAGCTTTATATTTTATGTAAGAAGCAGAATAGAGGTTACCCAGAGATGTTTTTGAAAATGTGCTCTTTTATCGTCTCTTGATTATTGCACCTATGTAACAACAATGCTGAAAATTTCATTGAAGTAAAAAATTTTTTTTTTTTTGCCCAAAAATAATTTACTTTATAATCATTAAATAATGATTTACTTGTAACACTTTACAATAAGGTTCCTTTGTTAACATTATTTAAAGGTGCCCTAGAATTAAATATTGAATTTATATTGGCATAGTTGAATAACAAGAGTTCAGTACATGGAAAAGACATACATTGAGTTTCAAACTCCATTGCTTCCTCCTCCTTATATAAATCTCATTTGTTTAAAAGACCTCCGAAGAACAGGCGAATCTCAACATAACACCGACTGTTACATAACAGTCGGGATCATTAATATGTACGCCCCCAATATTTGCATATGCCAGCCCATGTTCAAGGCATTAGACAAGGGCAGAACGTCTGGATGTGCACAGCTGAATCATCAGACTAGGTAAGCAAGCAAGAACAATAGCGAAAAATGGCAGATGAAGCAATAATAGCTGACATGATCCATGATAACATGATATTTTTAGTGATATTTGTGAATTGTCTTTCTAAATGTTTCGTTAGCATGTTGTTAATGTACTGTTAAATGTGGTTAAAGTTACCATCGTTTATTACTGTATTCACGGAGACAAGAGAGCCGTCACTATTTTAATTTTTAAACACTTGCAGTCTGTATAATGCATAAACACAACTTCATTCTTTATAAATCTCTCCAACAGTGTGTAATGTTAGCTTTAGCCACGCAGCATAGCCTCAAACTCATTCAGAATCAAATGTAATACATCCAAATAAATACTTTACTCACATGATCCGATGTATGCATGCAGCATGCATGACGAACATCTTGTAAAGATCCATTTTGAGGGTTATATTAGCTGTGTAATTTGTGTTTATGCTATTCAAGGCAAGCGCGAGCTCCGGGGGAGGGGGAGCGCGGAAATTAAAGGGGCAGCAACCTATATATCGGTGCATAGTTAATGATGCCCCAAAATAGGCAGTTAAAAAAATGAATAAAAAAAAATCTATGGGGTATTTTGAGCTGAAACTTCACAAACACATTCAGGAGACACCTTAGACTTATATTACATCTTTTAAAAAGAAGTTCTAGGGCACCTTTAATGTATTAACTAACATGAACTAACTATGAGCTATACATTTGTTACTGTATTTGTTAATGTTAGTTAATAAAAATAGAGCTCATTGTTTGTTCATGTTAATTCATAGTGCATTAACTAATGTTAACAAATACAACTCTTGATTAATAATGTATTAGTAAAGGTTGAAATTAACATTAACAAAGATTAATAAATGCTGTAGAAGTGCAGTTCATTATCAGTTCATGTTAACTAATGAAACTTATTGTAAATTGTTACCGATCTACTCAAGCGTATTCATACAGAAAATTTGTTTTCCAAACTTACATTTTGTTCCAGCAAAAATGTTTGTGATGGATTGTATCAAATTTTGTCAATAAATTTGAGCTGTTTAACACAAATGGTATAGCCATTCTTACTTATTCGTTTTAAATTCATAAACTAATGCAGGATTAATTCATCTGTTCTATATTTTCAGGGTCTAGCGCCACCATTACAGCAGCTGGTGTTTCTAGAGCAGCTTCTAGTGGTTATTCAAGCAGACTCCTCCATACACTCTGGGTATCTGACTTTTAGTGTTTTGTATCATTGATTTAACATCAACATTGAGTCAGGCCCTCCTAAGGCTGTAAAATAATATTATGTGGTCTTGTTTCTTTGGCCTACTTGTGTTTTGTTTTGATCGATATAGACAGAAGTCATCCTCTGGAGATGACAGTGTGAAGAACAATGATCTTCTTGGTGAGCTGATGTTTCAGGATAACTTATCTGACCTGGATATGCTCCTGAACCCAACCTGCAACCCGTGGTCTGCACATATTCGTGAACATCTGATACGCACGCAGTCGGCTCACAACAAAATGAACGGGAACCACAGTAAACCCAGTGATTTCATAAACAGGTCTGTGTGATTGTTGTGTGGTCATGTGCGTTTTTTTTTTTATCAAACCCGTTGTCTTTAAAGGGATAGTTCACCCAAAAATGAAAATTTGATGTTTATCTGCTTACCCCCAGCGCATCCAAGATGTAGGTGACTTCGTTTCTTCAGTAGAACACAAATGATGATTTTTAACTCCAACCGTTGCCGTTTGTCAGTCAAATAATGCGAGTGGATGGGAATTTCTACTATAAGAGTAAATAAAACTTGCATAGACAAGTCCAAATTAAACCCACGACACATTGATGTCCTAAGACACGAAGCGATCGGTTTGTGCGAGAAACTGAACAGTATTTATATCATTTTTTATCTCTAAAACACCAACTGCGTTCAGCACTCGTTAGTAAGGTCTGATCGCGCTCTGACAGCGGCAGTGATGTCTCGCTCTCATTGAAGTATATGTGCGAGACATCACTGCCGCTGTCAGAGCGCGATGCCGCAGGGTTTAATTTAGACTTGTCTATGCAATTTTTATTTACTCTTATAGTAGAAGTTCCCATCCACTCGCATTATTTGACTGACAGACTGCAACGGTTGGAGTTAAAAATCATCATTTGAGTTCTACTGAAGAAACAGTCACCTACATCTTGGATGCGCTGGGGGTAAGCAGATGAACATCAAATTTTCATTTTTGGGTGAACTATCCCTTTAACCCTTGTTATTTACTACTGTTGAAGGAGTGAACATTCCCGACATGGAAGTCATGGAGAAGAAAGCCTGTCAGAGGCCAAAGCATTGCTGCAGTCTACCCAGAGCACATTAGAGGAGCTCCGCAAAGAGGTGGGACCATCATGTGCTGCTTTTTACATCTGATATCATGAGTCGGGTTTGCATAATAGCTTGATCCTGATTCTTGATTCTGTTCCTCAGTGCGAGTTCCTGCAGGCAGATTCGTCAGGTTCTGCAGCTGTGCTGTCCCCCTGTATGCTGAAAGTAGCCATCTCGGACATGTCTCAGCTTATGACGGCCTTCGGACACATCTACAACACTGATTTTAAAGTCTACTGCCAGAGAACCCCTCCGCCCCTCAGTTCCAGCACTAGTGTGTTTCAGTCTGTACATCAGCTTCTGCACATCTGTAATACGGTAAAGCATTGTAAATCTTTTATCTGCAATAATTTAACAGAAATGTAATTTCTCTTTTTTGCAAGTATAAATTTGAATATAATTTAACAGGTTTTCTGATTAAACATGGTTTTAATAATATTTATAAAAAATTAGTTTAATCAAAATCATATTTCAATGCCGTTATCCTCAGTCCAGCAGAGAATAAAGATGCATGTGGAGCACCAAACGGTAGGGCTGAGACAATAAATCGACGCATCGTGAATTGAGAAATGATTCTGGATCGATTCGTAGATTTTCCAAATGCATCGCGATTCTCTCTCAAATAGATCCTTAAGGTGATGATACACGGGGCAACTTTTTGAGCAATGTTGCTGGGCAGTGTTGCCGTCAACGGGCAACCTGATGAGACACAGGGCAACTAATTAGGGCAACAGACAGTTGGCAGCAACTAATCAGAGAGGAGCAAATCTATTGCCAACTCAATAAATACTTTATTATAAACACTTGTTAGGCACTTTATTTCAACTTTTCAAATATTTTCTTCATTTTTATTAAAAATAAATGCCTTTCCGATCTGATTTGTGACAGGAAAAGGGAGAAGAGCGAGTTCAGCAATAGGCGGATTCGAACCCGTGTCGATCGCATCAAAAGCTATTCATGTGTCAAACGCCCTACAGCCTACGCTACTACAGCCGTTAAGCAGACCCCGTCTTTTTAGTATTTAACTGAAATCATTCAACGGCTTCATTACAGCATACACACATTACTTCGGACAGTTGTTGGTATTTTAAGCAATATATGAGGTAAATTCCATGTTTTGGGTTGACGCATGACAACTTACTAGCGTAAAAAGATAAAAGTTCACACTCCTTTTCTCCGCTCCACTGCCACTGAGGGGCCGCCATCTTGTTTGAATTTTTCTGAAATCTCCGAACCGGTCACGTGATCGCTACGTTGCCCGGCAACATTGCTCAAAAAGTTGCCCAGTGTATCATCACCTTAAGATTAGTTTTTAACAGCAGATGGCGCTCTAGGCTAGTTTTTAAGCGCACACTCAAACGCTCATGAAGAAGAGCACTTGTGCATTCGGCTGAGTCTGAGTTTTTATGCTTTTATGATGTGAGATTAATGTAAACAGCCCACTGCAAACACCCTTGTAATTCACTTCAAACTTTTCAAACTTTATGAATGATTATTTTTTAGAAGGTTCAAGTGATGTGTAAGGAATTAGAAAACAGCCATCTGCTGTTAAAAACTAAGTTCAGAATCGATTAGAGAGAGAATAGCGATACATTCAGAAAATATCAGGATCGATCCAGAATAATTTCTTAATTTGCGATGCATCGATTTATTGTCCCACCCCTACCAAACAGGATTTGGTGATTGGGAAAAAATATATTTCACTGCTTTTGCATTTCACCAAGAAACTCTGTTTGCTTGCAAAACTTTTGTGCTCGTTTGCACATCTTTTGTGATGGAAATAATATAAGGTGGGAGAAAAAACTATATTTCATTGCTTTTGTGAACAAACGCAAAGTTTCTTCGGAGAACACAATAGTTTTGCAAAAGAACGCAATTTCACTGGAAAAGAGCACTTTGTGACAGAACGTAAATGTTTTGCCAGTGAACACAATGTTTGTCAGGGAAACGCAGTACTTTTGCAAGAGACCGCAAATGTTTTGAGTGAAAACCAAGATTCTCAGGGAAATGACAGAAAGCACATGTTTTGTAAGTGACCGCAAAGTTTCTTGGAGAAATGCAATACTTTTCTGAGAGAACGCAAATGTTTAGTGCAAAAGCACTGAAATACTGTACAATTTTTTTTCTCCCGTTTTTTCCATCACCATGTCCCTTTAGTGACTTTGTAGGTGTATACTTTGCATATTCAAATACAAATACTTTGCATATTCTTCATTTACTCTTCAGGAGTTGGAAGCTCTTAAGCAGCTGTCTGACACCTCGTCATCTCTTACACAAACAGTACAACAGCTGCAGACAGACAGGCGGTACTGGTCTAAAGGAGAAAAGCACACGCTGCGTGAGTATTTTCTTGGATGCCTTGGATTTGAGCAAACCTGTGTACACAAACTTTCAAAAATGTTTTTTATTTTTTTATTTTAGCCAAACAGTTGGAGGAGCTGAAAAACAGATATGTGGCTTTTCTTTCCCTTCACCAATCATAACCTAAAGGACTCTCTCAGTGTCTAAACAGAAAACTATAGCATATTGCTTCAGTTTAAGTTTTAAGTGGTAAAAAGGGCCAAAAAAGGTGAATCAGTCCACTTATTTACATGGCCAGGACTGTGCCCTTTGCGTTTTACGACCACTATGCGATGCACTGTTGTACAGATTTATATTTCCTGAAGGCATTGATTAATAGACATCACACTAATGATGAAATTGTTCCATCTAATTATATATTCCTCTTTCCTTATAAACCCCCATGTTGGGTAGTGTTAGTGCTGTAATGCTATTAGTACATATTTTGACTCCCAAATAATGCAGATGCAGTAGGAAACAAAAGTGTATCTTTTTTGTGTGTTTGATCTGAAATGTCATGTTTTTTTTTTTTTAAATAAAGGTTCACATTACTACTTTTCAGTGTTTTTTTTTTTTTTTTTTTACTTAAAGATATTTTATATTTAAACATGTAAACAGAAGAAGTAATCAGTTTCAAAGTTTTTGTCTGTTCACACGTTGGTGAGAGTGACTGATGGGAGGGTCTTTCTCTCGATCTTTAAAAGCACATCTTATGGAGAAAGCCAGGTTTTGTAGTGTAAAACACTTCTCAGGTTCAGCTGATTAGTTTTTGAGCATCTTGACTGCTTCTTTTAAACATTTCTGCTGCTAAACAAAACCCGAAGCCAATGGAGGATCAAGCCCCTAATCAACAAGGAGTGGTGAGTAACAGATGTGTTCTTCCTGATCTGTTTATATATGTATAAGCATTTTACAGTACAGATAACACCTAGCAGCTCCATAGTGGCATCAATATACTTTTTATATGAGATAATTTATTTTATATATATATATATATATATATATATATATATATATATATATACTGTTACAAGCAGACTTGTCAGGATTTCATCCAAAAGACAACATCCACCCAATGGCACCTAAGTGATGGCCATACTTCTATTGAAACGGTCTTTTAGTTCTGTGTACAAGCAGTGCTGTGTGAAGTTTCTTATTTGCTTAGGCTTTCAGTGTCTGTCCTGTGGAAATAACCAGAGCAAAAATTCAAATGAAAGTTGAGGGTTTTTTCTGCATAGGAGTTATGCTCTAACTTCTGTCTTGCACCCATTAGCTACTTTTAATCTATTGACTAATTTCATGTTCATGTTGTGCATGCCACTGAATGTTATAATGTAACGTTCACTCCCTTTTAGGCTCGTGCCACAGGGAACGGAGAGCGTCGCTTCAACATGAATCATTACGCTACTAAGAAGAGTGCAGCGCAGAGCATGTTGGATGTGGCTCTTCTGATGGCCAACTCCTCTCAGCTGAAGACAGTGCTGCATTCAGGACCTCAGCACCGCTTCTACGCCCCTCTTATTGCGCTCATATCACTGTCCATCTCACTGCAGGTCATTGTTGGCCTCCTACTCATCTTCATTGGTTAGTTTATGTCTGTTTGAAAGCATTCTGATCTTCTTTCATTGGCGATACTGATGTTTTCTCTTGTTTCCTTCAGTGAAGTATGACCTGAATGATGTTAAGAAACAGCCGAGGCTGAACACAATGAATAATATGGCCACTGTTTTTGTGTTCTTTACTGTTCTTATCAACGTCATCATCACAGTGTTGGGATTTGAGACTGGAGGGTGAGCAGAATCTCATTAGCGAATGGATTAAATATCTGTTTTTTTTCTTTAACACTTTTAGAACAGTTAGCAGAAAATGCAGTTTAAAAGAGTCTGCAGGAAATTTGAGTCAAATTGATTTCATAGAATAGAATTTATAGTCTTGAGTATTTTTGTCTGGATATCTATACTTTGTTTACATTGAAGCACATACTGTACTGTACTGACTTTACATCTCTGTTTTAGAAACAGCATCTGATACTGCACTCCCTTCAAATACACAAGGATTGCTCACATGTGATTGTATTTACATTTTTTTTTTTAATTTACTGTACATTTGCCTGAGTTGCCTCCATTTACTGTAATCAAAATCTAACCTAATCTTTTTTTTCTGCCATTCTGCATTGTTTAAAAAAAAAACAAAAAAAAAAAAAAAAAACAAATCTGGATACCTTCATTTAACAAAGCACTAATGTCTGAGCAAATGTGTAATTTGATGTTTTGTGACGAATTGAATTTTCTAATATGAATTTCTAATTCACTTAATTGACAGCAGTCAAGAAATAAAAACCATGAAAGAAACCATCAAGAAAGTTAGTCATGTAATATTTATGTCCCTCTCATTTTTAAACTACTGCTGAAAACCTCATTAAAACAAAACTTTTCATTAACTTTTTTTTTTTTTTTTTTTTTACAAATATCACTTTTATTAGGTAAAATTTCAAACAAAGTGGCATTTTTAAAGACATCAAGCAAACATTTTTCAAAAATAAGTTTGTATAGTTTTGAATGATGAACTGGTGTTCAAATTTATTAGACAAAAGTGTTTGGACACGTTCTGTATGTGCAATTACTTTACATCACCATTGCATTGCATTCAGTTGTCATTATCTAATAACAATTCAATGCAATGACATTCATAAACTGATGAGCCAAAACATTATGACCAGACATAGGTGAAATGGAAAAATGTTGATAATTTCCTAAAAGTGATAATGTTGATGTTGATAATTTCTCCAACTGATTTGTGGGACATGCTGGAACAACAAGTTCAATCCACGGCAGCTCCACCTCGCAAGTAACTGGACTTTAAGGATCTGCTGGTAACGTCTTGGTGCAAATAGAGATAATATTTTGGCTCATCTCTGTATACTGTAATTTGGCTTAAGTTTTCCAAATACTTTTTGGGTACACTATATATAACATTCAAAAGTAGTGTTTACATGTCATGGACAATACTGTCTAGCAGAAGGATAGAATCTGTTTAACTCATTCCACACCACTGACAGAATTTACCATTTATGAGACAACGCTTCCCTGCCATTGACGGAATTTTCTGGCTTTCCGTGTTTTTAACTGTTATATGGTAGGGGGCACTATTACGCATTTTTCTGAAAGAGTACAGAATCAAAACATGCAAAAATGCGGAGCCCCGCACATGACATGCAGAGGGGTAAAAAGAAAATCGTGCGCACGCTTTACTAAGTCATTCTCTGGATTTACTAAATTATGCGCATGATTTATAAATCGAGGGAACGACTTAGTAAAGCCTGCGCACGATTTAGTAAATCAACGGAAAGAATAAGTAAATTATGCGCACGATTTATAAATCGAGGGAATGACTTAGTAAAAAAAAAGAAAACAGAAACAAGCGATAAAAGCATTGCTAATGCACTTTTTAATCTTTGAAAAAAAAAGAAAAAGAAAAAAAAAGCTTTTTTCTGACCTCAAAATGTTGCTTTTTTTATGACAAGTGTTGATAAAAAAAAAATGCATGAAGCTAAAAAAAAATAGGCTTTTTTTTGGATATATTGCATGTTCAGATCTTCATACAACAAAATATTCTGGGGGCCATGAAAGTTTTGTGAAAATGATATAAAAAATGCTGCCGGTGGTTAGCATTTGGGGAAAGAGTTAATAAAAATGATTTCTATTTATACAATTTAAATCCTTAGTAATTAATGACTTCAACAATAGTAATAAGGCACTCAAGGCTTTACTATATTGTGAATATAGTCTTGACTGAAGCAGATGTGTTGCATTGTACGTAACAATGACATTTAGCTGTAACTATTATTCACAAAATAGCCTAACCTTGTGTACTTTATTGCTTTAATATACTCAGCTTTAAATTCAGCACCTCAGAATTCATTAAAAAAACATCAAATAGAAACAATGCACCAAATAGTGTTGGGTTTTGATAGGGGCTTATGAACATATTTAAAATATCTCACTGCTCCTCTACTGAATGGTTTTAAAGGGCGTCTCTTCTGCAGGCTCCATACAAGTGTACACATAATAAAGAAACACAGCAATGATAAGAAACACCAAGACACGCAGCCACGCCGGCACACCTCCAGGTTTGCTGGTCTCTGGACTGGCACCACGCTGGATGGATTTGGAGACTGACGGGCCTGGGCGAGAAGAACTCTGATAGGTTGTTCGAGTTGGGCTGATAATGGGCCTTTAAAATAGACAGGAAGAACATTTCATTTATTTTTCTGTGAGGTTACAGGAATATTAACATTATAATATAATCAAGCATATTTTAAGAGAAGAAGAAGAAAATAAATAATATAAACATTCTGAAACAATATTATTAAAACAAAAACTCACTCATTGCTATGGCCTACATAATCATCATCTCTATAATCGGTAATCTTTGACCTCCTTGTGCTGTGGAGAGACAGCATATATCCAGTTAGCAATTAGGAGGTGGAAACCACTTTTAAACTTCAACTGAGACAAAAAAGTAAGAAATGAATCACACAATAATAATAATAATACAATTACTGTAAGCATACAAGAAGAATATTACCAGGGTTGCCAGGTTTTCACAACAAAACCCACCCAATTGCTACTCAAAACTATCCCAATTGCGTTTCGGGGGGTCCCACAGTAAAATTCGCGCTCTGGGGGGTAAAATCTGCGTTTTTGGTGTGGTTCCCCTGGTAAAATTTAATTTCCAGGGGCTAAATATCATGTTATTTGGGGTTGCTTCAACCCGCAGACATGAAAAACAACCCCCTGCAACGTAAAAGTAGCCCAATTCCGCGGGACTTGGCAACACTGAATATTATCTGTGATCTAAGCAAGACAGTTGGATAGACATTATAATTGTGAAGTGATTACTGCTTTACATATTCGATAAAATAAAAAAGCTACTTACACATCACCAAATCCATCGTGTCTTGTCAGTTGTGGCTGCTAAATATGAAAGTCTGATAAATACACTACATGTGTGATGCCATGAGCAGTTACCCTTCAAATTCAGTTTGGTTTTTACTTACAGGCTGATGATAGGTAACATATTCCACTTCCTCCTCTATGAAAACAAGCACATTTTACAAGTGTAATTCTTCACCTTAACGTATGGTTGATATCAAATCTTGTCTCTTTTTTTTTTTTTTTTTTTAAAGCAAATCCTTACGTTCTTCTCTGTAGTATGTCTTGTCAGACGAGGAAGGCTTAGTGTTTTTGGCCATGGCGTCTTTCAGTTTCTTTTCATAGAGCTTCCTTGTGGATTCTGCAAAACAACACCGCCACCAAATCACAACATTTGCCAGATTTATTGAAAAAAAAATTGTATTTAACACTTCCCTGAGCTAGAGCTAAAATTGAATGAATAAAAACAAAAATGAAGAAAATATAATAAAGTACTCTGAATAATGAATAATATTTTTTATAACTATAAATGTTTTAACTTAAGATTAAAGACAACACATACCTACTATTGGCCCATGTTTAATGCCATATTCATCCAGGAGCTGACTGATCTCCTTGTCAGATTTTCCACTTAATGAAGACATCTGCAACAACAGGTTTAATGTTAATGTTTAAGGTATAATATATATATAAACAAATCAATAGAGAACTGAGATTACTCATAATAATGTTCTAGTATGCAAGTAACTAGTAGGCCTACTTGACTGAGAAATGTAAATACAATGTTTATTTTATCCCCAAACAGAGTCTTATATAGTTAAAACAATATACCACAGAGATATGATATATTCTTGAGCACTGCACCAAAACAAAAAGGTACTTTAGTGTGAGAGTACAACAACATCTGGGGCTGAATGATACACATGTTGTGCAGACCTCAAAGCTGAGGTAACGTTACTATGAACAAAACACATTTCCTACGCAAAGACAAAGCGAAAATGGGATCGTCTGTCATATTAAAAGACATTAAAGCAAAAGCATTAAACTCCAAACGCGTTTTAAAGGATTAGAAAATGGATTTCTCGGGCTCGAGATCGCAAGCGAAACCACTGACACAACTTTACGCTTTTAGCGTGACTTAGGATAGAAGGGCAAGCCATAGCTTTGCAATAGCAATAGTTTCGTGTATTTTCTATATATATATACCTTTTTTTGCTTAAAAATACTACTTTTGTAATACTTAACTTACCTTAAACGATTCCAGGACGTAAAAAGGCGCTTTGCTGAGCTGGGCGTGTCGCGCGAGAGGAGGAGACACGCATCACTTCCTCACGCTGGAAATGACTGGGCGTGTTCAAAGCGTCAAAGCTCTCTCTCTCTCTCTCTCTCTCTCTCTCTCTCTCTCTCTCTCACTGAAGGTAAAATGTGGGAAGCGACAAAAATGGCTCTCAAACTTGTTTTCCAGTAAAGGCAGTTATATTTTAATGTATACAGAGTAGACCCATTAATATAGTATGAAAAAATAGCAAGTAATAGCTATGATAATTATATATATATATATATATATATATAAAAATATATATTGTTTGCAAAACTAACACAACAAAACGGATCAAAAGTGACAGTACTTTTAACCCTCTACTGCACACATTCTGATGGCACAAAAATATTTTTTTGGTTAATTTAGGAACATTTTATTGATTTAAAAAAAGAGAGAAATTGCAGAATCATAGAGAAAATTATCATCAAAATCAAGAAATCATTAAGTAAAAAGGGAAAAACACTTGAAAGACATTGATATATTGAATTTGATACATGCATATGTCTGTATCATGTAATGTGCTATGCCATATAATGTACTTCATATAATAAGATTTTACTCCGTACAAAACTTCAAAAAGCAGTTCTTCTCTGCTGTGACATAGTGGTGTATGTTACCATTTTTGCACATCACTTTGGGTGTTCCTACACACCCAGGAACCCTGCATCTTCCCTTCCTATAATACATTGTGGCCAATGTGAGGTATTGTCCAAAACATCCTGAAAAAGTACCCCTTATCACACAACGTTGCCCTAAGGCAACGGAAAGAAAAACTGAATTTCTGAACATGCAAAATAAAATAAAAAAAATCATAAAACCTGACAAAAGGCTTCTCTACACCTTCATACACACATATTTTTTATGCACAGTTCATTTAATTTTAAATAAGATTACTAAAGCAAATAATCTTGCCTTCTCACACCATGTGTTCCTGTGACCATGTGTCAGAACAGGATGTCCCACCTGGTGCTTGATAGTGACTCCCACACCTTACTGGACTGTTCTTTGGTACTTTCTTGACCTTTCTAATTGGTTGTAATCATTTAAAGAAAAATTTACAAAACATAGGGCTTAAGAAAACTTTCTGTTGCCTGAGGGCAACGCTGTGCTGTAGAGGGTTAACATTATTACAAAATATTTCCATTTCAAATGAATTGTGTTCTTTTGAACTTTATTTCATCAAATAATCTTAATAGTTTTGAGGAAACCATGATACTGTTTTCAACACTGATAACAATATGTAAACATTTCTATCAAATCAGCACATTAGAATGATTTTTGAAGGGTCATGAGACACTGAAGACTGGAGCAATGGATACTGAAAATTCAGCTTTACCATCACAAAACTACATTACATTTATCCTATAATATATGAAAATAAAAGTTATTTTAACTTTTAAAAATATTTCACTATATTACCGTTTTTATTGTATTTTTGATCAAATTAATGCAGCCTTCTTGCAAAATTCTTACTGACCTCAAACATTTGAAAGGTATTATAATTGTCACTGTACTCAGTCCAAAACAAATGAGCACAGAGATAAATGTAGTATGACCAAAAAAGGATAAGTAAACAATGATCTTTATCTCCAGTGTGCTGCAACTGGAGTTAAATTTGAGAACTGGATCAAATCTGATTCATTAACTGGCTCAAAATTGAAAAGATCTGACTTCATTCTTTATGTCATAAGCAGAATTTAGAAGGATGTCAAGATTTTCTGTCAATAACAACCTAAATTTCAGTCAGTTCAGTGATCATATCACTTAAAGTGCATAATTTGTGCCACTCTTCAAAGAGTGGCACAAATTATGCACTTTAAGGGACACACACAGTCGAAATTTGCTGTTTTACAGCTAAAGCAAAATTCTTACTGGCTCAAAACCATAAACGAAACCGATATGCAGCACATCTTTCTACCGCTGGGGGGCGCAACTAAAAGAGGTCTTAAGTTTTTGAAGGTAGAGGAAACCCAAACTGTTGTTTTCGCGTTGGCATGAACAGAACACAATTCAGCATTACTGTTGTTTCTCTGACTGGTAGCTTCTTTCATTTTTAACCAGAACCGCTTGAGCAGAGCTACCTGTGTAAATTATTTTGTCAAATGTTGTAAACAAGCCTATCAAATCGCCATATTTATTTAAATCAAAGTAAAGGTCCTTCACTAGGTGGTAAAACATTTCTGGGGCCAACAAACCAAATCACGAGGGTAAGTAATAAAGAACTGGGCCGGTCATACCAAATATGGGCAGAGTACAGCTGCTTACGAATTTTGACTGTCTTGACTCAGCTGCATGCCAGTGACGGGCGTCAACCTGATTTAGTGTGACTCAAAAGAATTCACCAGAAGACAGTAGCCTACAGATTATGTGTTTTGATGTATCAGTAACTAAGCAACCGCTGTCAGCAGTTTGTTTTACTTTTTGTGCCCGTGTTGATGAACACCTGGGGGGAGGAGGGTGATTTGTTAAATGAATAATTTACATAATTTACAATACCATGTACACTCAATATATTAAATTTATGCACAATAGAGATCCCCAATTATAATTCACATTTCATTGAATGCATCATTAAAAATGTAATCAGACTCTGAGGAAAGGTGAATTGAAAGGTAACTCTAAAACCACACACAGACATAAGAAAATGAAGACATTGACACCTCTTACTTGACAGAAAAATAGTTAAGACAACTTTATTGTGTATCAAAATACTGAAAGTCAACACTTTATTTTTTTTTTTAGACAACTATTTTTTTTTTTTTTTTTAAATTCTGGAATACTGATTATACATTGACATTGGAGCACAAAGGGCTAAAGAGCTGACAAAGTGAGAGCGAATAAGTGACGTTTTGCCAAACAAATATTAAGACTTCCAAGTGCGTTTTACATAACCAGCAATAACTCGACAAGCAGTATGCATCAATCTCCCTTTCACTACACCTTGAGCCAATTGACATTGCCTGCATCACCTTTATTCTGCCACGTAATTTCCCTTTGGTGTTGCTAAATAACTTGGCACACAATCCCCATTTTAAAGAGGCATCTAATTGACATTTTCAAAAATGTCTTAATGGTCAAATGGAGGCAATATGCAGCTCTGTAGACTGTAAAATATTCAAAACACACAGGGCAGACCCACAGAGCTTTGGCACCAGTGTTAATTCAGTCTACAAGACAGTCTATGGTTAAGCGTCACTTCACCCAATGGCAAGTTAAATGAAAACAAATCTGTGTTAAACAAGCGGCTGAATCACATCTATATTTCTCCTGCTACTAGAAATGGTTACTCTGTACAGTTACGACTGGAACAGCAGTCTCTTAAACCAGGCAAAAACATAGTAGCAGCTACTCTGTGTTAGGAACAAGATCAGTAACAAACTGGTGTAAACCAAACACTGAGCAAAAGCCACCAGGACCCTCTGCTTTAATCGATTACTGAATGCAGCAAATGTAACAGGATCCAAAAATGACTGGCATACAGTGACAAGGTGCTTCTTTTAAATCCCTCTCTTGCTTAAACTGAATAGTGGTGCAGAAAAATACTGGATGAGAGGATCATATAGGAGGAGAAAGGGCAAGAGAGTTTTCAGTGTTCATGTATTTGATGCTGGCAGGAGCCTCAGATGGGGGTTTGGTGGAGGGCCATTAGACAGTGATGTGATACGGGCTCCCGGGGATGTGCTCATCGCCCCATTTAACCACCAGGATGTACTCTCCTTTCTCCTTCAGCTGGTAGGACACATTATAGAGACGGTTACCCAAGTGTTTCACCAAGATCTCCTCACAGGGCACTTTGGGTCCGTCCACTCCAACCAGGAGCATGTTCCTCCCTATGGGGGCATAATATATAGTCAAATGTTGGCAATTAATAGGAACTGGGGAAAATAAAAACAAAAGACATTTCTGGCCCGTACCTGCTTTACTACAGTCCACACTGAAAGTGTTCTTCTGTCCTATGAAGCCTTTGTTGAGTCCCAGACCCTTGGCAACTACACGGCTGGCGTCAGAGCTGGCCCATCCTGGCGCTGCCTGCTGACTGGTCGTCACGCTGCGGGTCACAGGGTCAACCAGAACTGATGAAGTCTCGTGCATGCTGTGGCTATTGACCAGTCGAGAGCCTGCAAAGGACACATTCGAAATTACACATGACTACAATTTTCCATCCATTTGATACCATGATAAAACAATGATGTTGACAAGAACTATGCAACTTGAGTTTATATAAATTAGTTATAAAAATAAATAATTAGATACCATGATAAAATGTCATTTTTAAGTTGACAAGAACTAGACAACACAAGCATAAATAAATTTGTTATAAAATCAATTAGATATAAAACAGTAGATACCATGATAGAATAAATTACCCAATTAGATATAAATAAAGTGAAATAAAATTTGAGTAAAATAAGTAAATTAGTTAAAATTACAACACAAACATGGCTCCGCTGCATTTAAACCTGATAGCTTTTCTTACCTGTAATTTTTGCTTTGAATGGGCTGCCAACAATATGGTATGGTCCACCATATTTGATAGAAATTAGGTAGTTTCCAGGGGCCATGGGTGTGTAGGTGACCTTGTAGCCCTCTGGGCATTCCTGACAGTCCATCTTGACCTTGGAAGGCCCATCGATGGTCACCGCCAAAGCACCTGGGCCAGCTGAACTTGTGTTCACAATGAATTCACATGGTGATCCTGAAGAGGTGGTGGTGTAGGGTCAGTTTAGTTCAGCTGAACATTGACAACTATAGGATCATACTGTACATGAAATTTAAAAGTTCTTTATACCAGTGCTGCCTCCTTCCAGACCAGCTCCATAAGCAGACACCATTCCTGGGTCTCCAGCCTGGCCCGTCTCACCAACACGGATCTTGAAGGGGCTTCCAGGGATGTGGGAACCATTGAATTTCACATCTATCAGGTACAGGCCATTCTCCCTGGGTATGAATCTCACAGCATACTTATCTGTGAGAAAGAAGGTAAGAGGAAACCAGTTGAAGATCAGTCAAATCACAACTAGTTTTGCTAAAACTTCAACACTAGGCTAACCTGCAAGGTTGGTGTAATGTTGGCGCCTAATATTGTTTAAATAGTGTATATAATATCATGTCCTTTTTGAAGCTTAGGGGAAAGTTCAAAATGCGTGGAAAACGCCAGCCGCACCACTTTCTACTTTCCAAAGTTGCTAAGAAATCATGAACCACGTTCTCCATGAAGATGAAGAAATTTCAGCAAAGGATAAATGGATTTCCTGCCCTTGCATTAGCTCTGCTACTAGACATATTTATGGTTATATATAATAGAGAAAAAGAAATGCGGCCTGTACAGCTAAGATAAGCTGCTTGTATATCTTGGCTGAGCTTTCAATGTTGTTTACGGAAAGGGCGAAGCGGATCGATTTGTTCGTCACATGACCTACGGTGTGCTTGCGGCATTCTGAAAAGTTGAGATTTTCTCATGTTGCTGTGCCTGGAAAAACAAGCGCGCTGCACTACATGAGTGTCTCGGAGGTGTCGCTCTCTATTTGAGCGTACTTGTCGCACATCTACCTTTAAAATAACGAACTTGAGCATGACATGTGAAGAGCCCCTTAGTCTTTCTCCTGGGTGCTTCATTTCCCCAAAAGATGGAAATACCTCAGTGATTTTTTTGGACCGTTTTGCAGTGCAAGAAACAAGCATTCAACCCATTGTTACCTTCATCGATCTCTGTGACACAGCACTCTTCAAGCGCTCCGGATGGACTGTGAACTTTGGCATCGATGACTCCCTTCGCTCCGTTTAGGCTCACAGCAAAAGAGGCCGGCTGGTTCACCTTTAATCCGGACTCCTGCATTAACATGACACTGCCACACTCAACTCGGGATCAAAAACTGTGTAAAAGTTTGGTGTTCAGCAAACATGTTCTTCACCTAATGTGACTCTACATCTCTTACCTTCAGGCTAACCGGGTTAAAGAGAGAGGCTTTGAGAGACCAAGAAATGAAAGCCCTCCACCCCCAGCAATACACAAAATGAAGTAGTTCAAAGGCAAAGAACAGAAAAATAAAGAAGCCTCTTTTGCCCTCTTTAACCCTTTAGCCTATCACTTCCATCTGTGTTGGAGGTAGAGCTGTTGGGAGCCTTTAGGACAAGGCACGAGAAATACAAACAGTCCTTCAGTATCCCAGAAACCCCAGCACATCCCTTGAACACAGCAGCAATGGATAACTGTGGCCTGTTTGGTGTGATTGGTGCATGCAACCTTTTGAGTTTCAACATTACCAACTAAAACATTTTCCAGACGCAGTAAAAGATCTACCCATTTATCATATGCAGCTACCAAATCTGTGCATGTATCTGACAGCATGTGGTGTAGTGCGACAATTACCTCTCCTTTTCTGTTTGTACGTGATATTATTTGTTATACCTCACATTAAAGCAAATCAAACTTTGTTTCATGTCATAGTATGGTTTTTATTGTCATTGCAGCTGCTGTGCCAAGGGTTGACTCTGAGTTGTTTTGGGTGGACAAATGTCTGTCTTTCTCGAAGCCTCACCTGAAGACTGGCAACAGTGAGACGGCGGGCATCATCAGATGGAGAGGCCACGGGCACCACAAATGGACTGTCAGGGATGTGCTCATCATTAAACCTGATGGACACTTCGTAATCACCTGAAACAGATGGAGACCATTCAGCTTTGAAACTTACAACTAACCATGAGTATAAATGAGTTGTATAAAGCATGAGTCGAGAACAAAGGCCTCACCAGGCTCTTGGACAATGTAGGAGACACCGCTGGATCCATCCTTGCGGTCTTCAAAAGCAATCTCTGCCTTACTAGGTCCCTCCACTGCGATGGACAGACCGCCAGCTCCTGCTTCACGGGTCCAAATGCTGAACTCGGCTGTACATGGGGAAAATATGAGGGATTAAACTGCAGTCACATTTACAGTTGTTCGGTGAATTGCGTGTGGAAAAATCCAGTCATTTCAACAGGTTCTCACATGATCTGGATTTCTGCATGAAGGCAAAATATTTCCACATGCAGATTTCTCAAAGTGTCAAGTTGTTCACACGAATTTGCAACGCTGACCAACAGAAACCTGCTTTGTCCGAAAGTGACTTCTGTGTGAACTGTGCTACACTATTGACAACAGTCAATGATTCTTTTTTGTTCGCATCTTTAAAACTAATTTGACATGCTGCTCAAATCATACCTGGTACACCCGCCTCTGCTCTTTCTAATCCTGGGCCTCCAGCACGGACCTTATGGGCACCTCCCTCTCCAAGTGGACCCACGGTGAACTGGAAGGGGGATCCGGGTACATGTTGACCTTGATACTTCACACTGACTGTGTGCACACCCATCTCCGTGGGCACGAAGCGAATGCAGTACGTGTTGTTTTCTCCCTCCATGATCTCAGCCTTGTGTACCTTGCCAGATGGGCTGGTCACCTGAGCGGTCATGTCTGCGATGCTGATCTCTGTGGACCAAAAGTACAGAGGGCAACAAATGTAGGTGTATTAGAGAAGGGGATTGTTAATAATGATTACGTTAATGTTATTTTTCATACAAGTCCTACCAGGGATCTTCAGACTGAGGTCGCACTGGCTGCCAACATTGGCCACAGATGCAGCTCTTCTTCTGCGGGTGATGCTCTCCTTCATCCGACCTTCTCCTGTCACTTTCACGGTAAAAGCACTTCCTGTTGGAGAAACATACATGGGTGAAATTAAAACAGACTGTTTAAAAATCACACAGCAATAAATGACCAACTAAATATGGCATTCTGAAAATACAGCAATGCTAGTAAATACCTGGAACATGTTGGTCTGCAAATTTGATGTTAATTATGTAATTTCCTGGTTCTGTGGGGCAATATGTGACTTTGCAGGTGCCATCTTCCTGATCTTCAGTGTTGATATCCACCTTACTGGGTCCCTCGATAGACAAACTGAGTCCTCCATATCCTAAAGATTAAAAAAAAAAAAAAAATAAAACAATTAAATAAAAAGATTCAAATAAATACAGAAAACAAACTAATTAAAAAAAAAAAAAAAAAAAAAAAAAAAAAACACATCACCTGCATCTCTGGTGTCAATGATAAATTCTGCAGGCTCAAAGGTACGGGCTTCACTCAGGCCTTGACCAGTTACACGCACACGGCTGGCATCACCGATCTCTGATTGGTTGATCATGACTGAAATGGGGCTACTAGGAATATGACGTCCATTTTTCTTAATGTTAACAAGATGCTCGCCAATTTCCTTTGGCACAAATGAAATGCCTTGAGAGAAAACACCAGAAACAGATTAGCACAACTGCTGACTTCACACTTGTGAAATGTGACCTTTCGTTCTACATACTGTCACTTCCATCACAACACTTACCCACATGCCCATTCCTGAGCATCTTGAGCAGGCACGGCTCCTCCCGACCAGACGGGGTGGTGAGAGACGCAGTCAGCTGGCTGAGGTCCAGCTCACCGATGTCTAGAGGGATGTCAGCGGCTGAGCCCACCTTCAGATGAGACATGCGCATCGAATCATCGCCTGTGGACAGACACGGAGTTGATGACATCACAAACAATGAACATGAATGGACGTTTCTTTTCTCGAAATATCAAAGCAGGGTTTAAAGCACCTGTGATTTTGGCCATGAACGGGCTGCCTGGAATGTGCTTGTCGTTGTACTTGACAATGATGTTGTAGTCTCCGGGAAGAACAGGGAGGTAAGACACAGTGCAGGTACCATCTTGATTATCAGTGCAGCTGATGTCTGCCTTTGACGGCCCCTCAATGGCCAGAGACAGACCACCTGAGGAATACACAACAAGTGTCATAAACCAGCTTTTCATTGTGACAGAATTTAAAGATGTCTGTTAAAACTAGAGACATTTCTCACTTTCCTAAATTAATGGCTTAAGCACTAGATAAATACATTTTAGGGAAAATAAATAATTATTGTTTTTATTATTATTATTATTATTCGTTAAAAGCTAAAATAGTCATGCAATAGCAAATCAATAATGTGAGCGTCTATACCCTCTCCAGCATCCTTGGTGTTGACCGTGAAGACTGCAGGTTTATTGACCATGCCATGAATTAGACCAGGACCATAGGCAGTCACATGACCGCTGTTGACGTAATCCACATAGAACTGCAGTGGACTTCCTAAGGGGCAAAGAAGAGAGCCAAAGATTTTATAATCAAGAACCACTATATTCATTAACCATTAAGGCAAATGCTTTTTTAAAGAACGTCCTCATTTGTTTCATTCTCTTGTAAACTTGTTTGTATGGCTGGAAAAAGAAACAAACGTGACCAAGTACAGGTTCTCTTACCTGGAATGTGTATTCCATCATATTTGATGTCCATCTCATGCAGGCCAGCCTCAGTTGGGGCGTATTTCACTGTGACTGTGCCATCCTTGTTATCGGTAATATCAGGCTTGGCCACTTTTCCAGAAGGCATTCTTACATCACCTGTGAGGCATTGGGTACATGAGAATCTTCTTATACAAGACAGGATATTTCTAATTTGACGGATTTGCATAGTACAGTACCTGTAATTTCTCCCTTCTGGATGGTGAAAGGAATGACCAAGTCGAAGGGTCTCAGTCCAGCTACGTCCAGTCCATTCATACCAAGCTGTCTGTCTGTAGCCTGTGAGGAAGGAGAGGGAAAAATCAGACAGATCAAAACCAACCATGAGGTGGACACTGAACACAGATGGCCATCAGAACCTGAAGATCTAAAGCTAATGTGTTTGTTTGAGGTTTTTGTAATCTGAATTTACTAATTGCTTAGTTTGTTCAATATTAATTTTTATTCCACTATGTTTAATGCATGTTACTAGGTCATGAGGGAAAAAAAAAAAAAAAAAAAAAAAAAAAATCCCAGACAAAGAATAATTTTCAACTGTCATCCTAAGAATATCATATAATGGCTAATGTCCATATACAATATCGTTTAAATGTTTGGGGTCTGTAAGATTGTTTTTTTAAATCTCTCATACCTCACCAAGGCTGCATTTATTCTATTAAAAACACAGTAAAACAGTAATATTGTGAAATATTAAAATTTAAAATGAATGATTTTCTATTTTAAAGTATTTTATTTATTAAAATATTTTAAATAGAAAAGTATGCTACTGAATTTTCAGTAGCAATTACTTCAGTCTTCAAAAAAAATAAAATAAATAAATAAAATAATAATAATAATAATAATAATAATAATAATAATAATAATAATAATAATAATAATAATAATATTATTATTATTATTATTATTATTATTATTATTATTAGGTACTCAAAAAACATCCCTTATCAATATTGATAATGGTTGTGCTGCTTAATATTTTTGTGAAAATAGCGATTTTATTTTATTTTTTTCCCCCCTCATGATTCTTTGATGAATAGAAAGTCAATTTATTTGAAATGGAAATCTGTGGAACATTAAATGTCTTTACTAGTGCTTGAACAATTTAATGGTGTCCTTTCTGAATAAGAATATTAATTTCTTTTCAAAAAAATAAAATAAATCTTACTGACCCAAAACATTTTAACTGTAGTGTATATTGATTTTGGTGTCAAGAAGACACAAATGTTTTGTATGTATATCATGAATGGAAATGAAGAGCACAAACACAGCAGACATGACAAAAGAACCCTAAAAAAACAAAAACAAAGATATATATATTAAAAAAAAAAAAAAAAAAAAAAAAAAAAAACAATAATGGAGATGATGACGAGGATGATGATGCAGCCACCAACACTGTGAGAGAGAATGACATTCTAATGAGAAATGGCAGGATCAGTCAGTGATTGACCAGTCTGGAGAAGGGGGTGGAGAAAAAGCCAAGCAGACAAGTGGCAATGTGACCAACGATGATGTATCACACACAAAAAAACAACATCTAAATGCCAACACAAAAGACAATGACAGTGTCAAACACACAGCTTAAGCTCTGCAACAACCAGCCATTTTGTTCAAATGTAGATTGCCCACATTTATTGCTTTCCAAAATGGCTGTCATTCTATAAATCAATCAAATTGTATCGAGTCCACATAAAGGAAGAATCATGGGAAATAAGATGAAATAAACCCTAAACCTGGAGGAAGAGGGGGAAAAAAAAAGGAGGGTGAAAATGGGAAGGACGTAGGACTGATTGGGGATTCATTGGTAGCAGAGCAGGAAATGGAGACGGGGAGGAAAGAGGGGCGTGTCAGTACCCATGGCTGGCCCATGTTGGGCGCGTAGGCGTACTGCGGGTTCTGGGTCTGCTGCATTAGTTGGTCAGGGGAGTCACCTTCCAAAGCCTGAGACAGGGCAACAGAATCAAAGATGAAATCCCTCCAATTACAATCCCCATCTCTGGTTCAAAGCTGCTCAACCAGGAAGCCACTTTAAGAAATTTAGATTAAGATTCTTGACATTTCAAAACCATAGTTCATCCCAAAATGGTGTAATTTCTTTACCCTCATATTTTTCCAAAACCACTAGTTTTGTTTGAGGAACTGGCCAAAATGTAAAGGTCTTAATATTTGCCCTAGCACAGTGGATCTCAACAGCAAACTCCAACACACACACAAATAATTTTTTCCTCTCAATAACTTGGTAGAACATACTGATCACTATTTAAGCTCATTATTAGACTGATGACAGCATTTACTTATAGGTGTGAGTTTTAAGACGTCCTGTTCACAAAGCTTGAGTACTGTACAAAAGAAGTCATTTTATTTACATAAACTTTTGATATTATTTCTTGAATATTACACATTTGAAACAATAAAAGTCCAGTCGAGGTGCATGTTCTTCTGTCAGACCTTAATCATCTGAAAGCAGCTTTCGTTATCATACCCGAGTAAGAGCAAAGCATTCAAGTCACGCAAAGACCACTAAACTGTTCACACCAGCTCCAGTGGACAGCATCTAAAACCTACAGATGACTCTGATGAATTAGCAGAGCTTACAGAGCCACAGATATACGATAGCAGAGTGGCTCTTGCACTATATGACGTGACAAACAACTAGTTATCCAGTTGGTTTTGTTCACAACACAGCAGGGCTTTGCCAACAATCCAGTTGTGAATCTTCAATTTATGGGTGTGATTTTGGTTATAGAATGGAGGTTGTCACTCCTGCAAGTAACCAAACTGTGTGTGAATGTAAAAATGTTAGGGACTCAAATTCAGGACTGACAACTGTATTTTGCTGCTGTGTGAATGTGTTCTTCTTCTGAGACCAAAATCTCTAAAACTAATACGGCCTAAAACTTTTAAGCCAAACTCAACACAAACCTTCAAGATGATACAATTATGTAGGCAATGTTTTCTAATTGATCACTTATGCTTTTCCTTAAATCGAAGATCAAAACTCCCCAAAATTCCACAGATTTACACTGAAAATTACAAAAAAAAAAAAAATCCAAACTCAAACATCAATCCATCGATGTCCACTAAAACATGTTAACACCTAAAACACCTAATATACTAAAATATACCAGCTGCAAGCTAACAATGCTAGCAATTTGCTAAAAATATGCTATAAGTATTCAAATATGCTATGAACATTGCATGAAAGCAAACTTAAATTTAAAATAGTTTAAAGTTTTAAAAAGTCAAAAAGGTTGAGAACCACTGCCCTAGAAACATGGGAGAACTAGCAGCACCTGATTCATAACTAATTGTTCTTTTGAAATCTTTTTTTCTTCAATAAACCAATTGGAGTTCACATAACTGGTCAAACATTTGTTAAATTCAAACTTGTTCAGTCCTTTAGTTCACCGATGAGACCTATGATCTAGTCAACTCACTGGAGAGGAAATTAAATCAAACAACTACACCTAAATTTCCATATGTTCACCACACAAAGCTCACATGGCTGCAGAAGGAAATACAGCACATGAGTAACTATATGATATTTTTTTATTGTAGTGTTAAAATATGAGCTTTTGATGCTTGAATGCTCCAATCCCCACACCAGAGCACCTGTAACATTAATTTAAATTTCTACTTTTGCGTTTCATGGAAGAAAGAAACCATACGGTTTTGGAACAACATGAGGATGACAGTTTTTGGGAGAACTAATCCCTTAAATTGCATGTTGATGCTTACCAGAGTGTAATTGCAACAATAAGCTACTATAATGATGGCTTTGCACTAAAGGTTCACAGTGTATATTTAATCCACTATCCCACTGGAAAGGCTGCCTGTAAGAGTTTGTCCACCGTTTGAAATTAACATACTGTGATCCATATGAATAAAGGATCTGTATGGCATTTATGTACCGTGACTTGGAAGGGGCTGTTTGGGATGTGCTCTCCACCGAAGCGCACACAGATGACGTATTTCCCAGGCTGGGGTGCCGTGTAGAAGATGTCAAACGTTCCATCCTCATTTTCAACTACATCCACATCCACCTCGCCTCCATCTGGAGTGCACACCGTGCATGTCACCTTGCCCTTCCCAGCGGCCTTTGCATCCACAGTGATGACAGTCTGCTCTCCAATCTGAATAGTTGGACCAACTCCAGCTCCTACAGAATACAGAGAGGTTTAGTAACAGGTAATGTGCAGGCAGATGTTTTGTTATTAGGGAGTTTAGTACCCATCCCTCCATAGTTACATTCCACCATGCACTAGATGCAACAGGTCTGGAACATCAAGGCAACAGATGGCTTAAGAAAAGTAGGATCCATCACCAGTGGTTCTCAACCAGGGGGCCAAAACAATCTTCCAAAGGGGCCACAGCATGACTTTAATCTAAAAGCTTTTAAATTAAAAGACTAAGTTCGATTATTGTAATATATTAAATTTAAACACCCCCAAAAAAAAAAAAAAAAAAAAAAGTATTCCATTAAGTATTGTTTTTAATTGAATAACAGTTCTTGAATCTTCTGGAACCACAAAATTAACCATGGATAATTTAAAATAATCAACATTCCCAGTTTCTGTTAATTTAAAAAAAGAAAATGCATGTCAATTACAGCAGAAATACAGAAAATATCGTGTTGGACAAATGGAGGCTTTTGAGTAAAAATGGTTGAGAATCACTGATCTAGACGTATTTTCCTCCTCTGTGACTAAAAAGATGGACCCACTATCCTGTTTTCCGTTGCCTCAATTTCCAGAGCGCTACTGTCCATTTAACAATGCGTCCAGTAATACAAAACAAATGAGAAAAGCTGAGAAAGATGTATAGTACATGTACATTCCATCATACAGGCATATTAAAGACCTGATACAGTAAGTTAGTGATTAGTCACCTGCAGTCGACAACTAATTCACTATTGTACTTTAAGACAAAGCCATTTTGGAATGGCAGGAAACACAAGATAACGTACATGGACCATGTCTTAGCTAAAGTAGTGGATAGGATGGCAAAATGTAAGCCCTTTAGTATCATACACGATGCAATTCTGCATGCAGAACCAAACTAAGATTAGAGCATTATTCAAAGCGCTTACCCAAACCGTGACCTCCAATTGAGACTGAGACCGTGAAGCAGAGCAAGAAAAAGTGAAAAAGTAACAATCAGGGCAAAATACAACAAAATGTGTGCGCAAGAGATAAAACAGAAGTGAGGAATGAAGTGATGGGAATGTGAGCAGCGCTGCACAAGAGGTGTGTGTGTGTCTGGGTGGGGGATGAAGATGGAAGTACACAGAAACTTTACACACTTTATATATAAAAAAACAAAATTTCCCTTGTGAAAACCAGCCTGAACATTGAGTTTTAGATTAGACAAAAATGGCTCAAAGAACACAGTGAAGAGTCATCAAAACATTTATTTTCCAGTGGCTCCCAAACCACAGGATTATTCTGATCCTCCCATTCAATGTGTGTACTGGCAGACTATCTTAAGACACCAGAAATGGGTAAATAAAAAGGCACAGTTGCCCTCTCTTTTTTTGTATGGATACCAAGCAGTTTGGCGGTTTGGTGTTTTGATCTCCATATTAGGGCTGCATGATATTAGAAAAACTGATATTGCAATATTTTGTTTTTCTGCAATACATATTGTGATATGAAAACACAAAAAACAAAAAAAAACAGGAATTTTTCACCAGATTATATAAATAGCTATATTTGGAAAGAATTAATACAGTTCGTTCTAGAGTAATTAGTGTGATTTTGTTGGTGAGTGTATCTGCATAGAAAACAAATTTCAAAAAGCTGAAACCATCCTTTCAAGGTTGAACAATTTTGGAAAAACTTTAAAACCTTGGGTGTTCACACATGGGTATAATCCTCAAAAGAACCAACTCAAACCTCTTTCAGTAAACAAATCGAACAGAGCTTAAAAATATATTCAGTTTTCTTAGGCCAAATTCCCACTGTTTGTGACCCATACAATACGATTTGAATCACATTAAGCGCAATATTGATTTTATTCCGATATATTGCGCAGCCCTGCTATATTATATATTTTAATAGAGCTCTGATAGCTCAAAAGTTCAGTCTGAAATAAACAGAAATGGGTCTGCAAGATTGTAATCAGTAATGTACAGACTGGTCATTTATGTTGACTTATACGACTTGCGCATTACATACCTGTGACTGTGCATTTGCTGGCATCTCCTGTGGGCAGGGCTCTGATACGATAAGGGGAGTATGGTATTTCATCACCACCATACTTGATGAGAATGGTGTAACGGCCAGTCATGTCAGGCACATAGGACACAAGGTACGTCCCATCCTGATTATCACGAATGTTAGCCTTCTTTGGCTTCCCTTCAGGGTCCTAAAACAAGCATTAAGAACCAAACAATGCATTAAAAAGGTTGTAAGAGTCAGTAGCTACTTTATGGCTGTAAAGAGAAGCATCGGCTCACAGTGATCTGGACAGCCAAGAGTCCCTCTCCTGCATCTTTGGCGTCAATAGTGAACTCCACGGGCAGACTGGCAGGCACACCAGTGGTATTCAGACCAGGACCGCTGGCACGGACCTTACTAGCATCATGAGTGGGCAGAACCTTCACCTTATAAGGACTGAATAAAGAGACCGAAAAGAGTGTGTGAGAGAGGGGAAATAAAGAGCAAGGAAGGACAAGGACCAAGGGAATTTAAAACTGCACCAGGCTTGCTATAATACCAGTAGTCGATGCCAATACCACCGAAATTTCACAATACTTTAATGCCAGTTTCAACACTATAGCAAAAACTAATATGCTATTGAATACATTTTACTGTTAAACACTAATATAAACAATTAAAAAAAAACACATCCTTAAAATATTGGTACTGGTACTTTTAACACCACTAAAAACTAAACTTTTTTTTTTTGTAAAGCCATGTCAGTTTCTATGGGTATTTTTATTGCAAAATCCAGTTTGACAGATAATAAAACAATAAAACCAACATAAGATGTTTAAGATCCATTTTTAAAACTCGTTTTGATTATAGACTGACATTAACCTTTTCAAGAGTGTCCTAAACAGAAACAGAATGAACGAACCACACGACTGAGCACAATGTGACCTAAAGTATACAGACACATAAAATCCCACCTGTGTGGGATCTCCTCATCAGCATACAGGACGTTAATTGAATACGGCCCCTCCCTGGTGGGTACGTAGCTGACCGTGTGAGTCCGGTCACCATTATCCACCACCTCAACAGGCTCCACGACTCCTTCAAGAAGAACAGTAATTGTCACAATCCTCAAATTCAATGGAGGGGAAAAAAACAAAACAAAAACATCACAACATACAAGATGACTCTTGGGTCATGCTCTCACCTTTGGGTCCCTGCACTCGGACCTGCAAGGGAGCCACTCCAGCCTTGCTTGCATCCACAGAAAAGACCTGTGGGATATTGGCACGCACGTTGTTTCCAAGCCCTTGACCCTGACATTTCACTTTAGTTGCGTCGACAGTATCGTGGACAGGTACGGAGAAAGGGCTTCCTGTTGGGTGGGGGGGGGATATATAAGATAAAATTAGTGTTGTCAAAAGTACCAACTTCAATACCAAGTCGGTACTGAAATTTAAACAATGTGACGATACTAGCATTTTGAGTGCTGTTGAGCGGATTCTTAAACACCTCTGATTGGCCATTGTGTTCACATACTCAACAGATATGTCTGTGATTGCCTACAATGATCAATGCTTCAAAAACTTGTAAATGGTTATTTTAAATAATTAATAAATACATACAGGAACATTTGAAAGCATGAACCTATCAGCGGATCCTGCTTTCAAACACTCCCTTAACCAAGATTAATCTACATTTAATTTATACAGTAAACACTATACAGTGTTATTTTACATTTAATCATTACGTTTCTGTACCTGAATGCTACTGTTAGACCTTACTTATTTGTAACTTTGTTATATTCTGTTATATGACAGTTCACTTATCTTTAATAAAGTTATAACATTATTAGTTAGGCTAGTAGTTTTGGCTGTGGTATTGAGGAACTTAAAATGTGCTTTAAGTAATAAATGGAAAGCAGTTGCATTCGGTTTTAAAAAATACTGACCAGTGATTGGTTGGCCTCCATAGGTGACATTGAGGTTGTATGTGCCTGGCTCATATGGGATGTATTCAACACAACAGCTGCCATCTTTGTTATCAGTGCAGGACATTTTGGCCTCAGAAGGTCCCTCCATAGCCAGCCCCAGTCCACCTGTACCGGCCCCACTGCACAAGATACAGACGAGGAGTGAGCAAAGAACCTTACAACCAGACCTACAGCAGCTCAAAATGAAACAAAAAGCTGAGTGCTGAATCTACCCACCGGGTCTCCACTGTAAACTTGTTGGGTTTGTTAGTGATGCCAGACTGAAGTCCTGGGCCATGTACACGCACACGTGCCGGGTCACAACCCTCAGTCACCGGCACACGGAACGGGCTCTTGGGAACCGGGGTGTTATCGTAAGCGACCTCAACACTGTGTGTGCCTATTAATATATGCCACAGAAGATTAGCGTAAATGCAATCTATAATATTACATTTTTACAGTTTTTAAAAGTTGTGCATCTCCTTGTAAAACCACAAATGATGCCAAGATGGATATGAGGTAACACTTTATAGTAAGTATAGTGTAAGTATTTACAAATCATTTGCAAACTATTAATAGTTAGTTTATAAACTGTAGTTAATACATTAATAGACTATACAAATTGTGAGTTCTTTATTCATTGTTACTGTAATTAACTCATTTTCCCATTTTCCATGACCTAATCTAAAGTGAGAACTATTTTCTGTTAATAAATTGTTAACGCATTACTAACTCTTTACATATGAGCTAATAATTTCTTAATTATAGTAACAATGAATTAATGACTCACTATTTGCATATAGTCTAATAATGTATTAAATACAGTTTATAAACAATTACCAGTAAACAAATAAAGTTGCAAATTATTTATAAGTACTTTATTTCACTAAACTTGTTATAAAGTGTTACTCAATACGATATTAAATATAAAACACTAACAACTAAAAATTAATGATTTTAAAAATGAATTCAAGCATCATGTAATTTGAAGTACAAAAAAAAGGTTATTCATTTTGACATTTGCTAAAGATTACAGTTAAATGGTATTAAATTAGTGTAATTTAACTAATTTTAAACATTAATGTTAGTTGAGCATTTGATGATGACCAAGATCATCTAAAACAGGAGAAATGAGAACTGAAACTCACCCTCCTCATAAGGAGTGTACTCTACTTGGTAAGTGCCATCTCCCAGGTCTCTGATCAGTGCTTCAGTTTGGTTGCCTGATGGGTTATTGATGCAGGTCTTGATATGATTGCCACCCGTTTTGGTGAGAGCACGAGCATCCACAGTGAAATCAGTAGTGGCCTCCCGGAAAACACCTACATATGAACATTCAAAGTGACCAAATGAGCAAAGACAGTCAAGGAATTCCTGTCTAATAAAGCTGAGAAGACCACACTACCTTTGCCCTCCACTCCAGGTCCGAACACTTTTACTCCACTGGTTTCCACAGCAGGCTCCACGTTGAGTCTGGCTGGGAAATTTGGCACATCCTGATCACCGTAGCGAATGGTGAGGGTATAAGCTCCAGGGTACAGAGGGATATAAGTGATGGTGTAAGTTCCATCCCCATTGTCTTGAATACGGACTTCAGCCTCGGTGCCATTGTCTGAGATGATCTCTATAGTCAGCTCAGCAGGGCCAGCATTAGTGCAATCGACCACAAACTGTCCTGGCTCGCCAACCTTAGCTCTCTCCAGACCTGGCCCAGAACATCGCACCTACACATTAGAAGAGACGTTGGGATATGAATGAAAGAGTGCATTTGTTCTACCACTAAAGCCAGTAAAGGGGTTCAGATGCCAAAACCACTCAAACGAGAAGTTGTGCAACATTAAGCAAATTACAGTTTGTAAAAATAAACACCCAACAAGAGCTTTTCCTGACGCCTTTTTGTTGTCTTGTTAAAGCAGTAATAATATTTAATTCCTAGGTTGAGCACCATTTCTAAACTGCCTCACCTTAGATGGGTCAGTGGGTGCAATGGCTTCCACAGGGAATGGACTGCCAGGGATGGGGGCGCCATCATATGTCAGTTCAACCTCATAGGGTCCCTTATCTCTGGGGATAAAACGAACCTGGCTGGTTTCTGGGCTCAGACCTGGTTCAACTTTACAGGGCACAGATTTGCCAGATGGACCTGTAACCTTTGCGCCAACCTTGCCCTGACCACCTGCTCCTTTAGACTTGACAGTGATGTCCTGATCCTTTCCAACAGTCATTGCTGGAAAAAGAGCAGATCATTTGACTTTGAAATGGGCGTTCATAACTCAGTTTAATTGGTCACAAGCTAGACAAGGAAAGTGATAACTTACTATCACCAAGACCAGCCACTTTAACTTTACTGACGTCCAGGGATGGGGCAACTGCTACAGCAAACGGGCTCTTGGGAATGGGATCGCCACCATAGGTGACATTCAAACCCATATTGCCCTAAAGAAGAAAATGAGCACTTAGATTTCACCAGTACTCAATGGATAAATGGATGATATTCTGCTCAAAAAAAAAAAAAAAAAAAAAAACCTCAGCAGTCATGGAAATTTGAAATCTCAAACATGCCCTCACCTGTTGGACAGGGGTGTATTTAACAGTGTGGGTGCCATCATGATTGTTGATGATGTCAAAGTCACGGACTGCCTCTCCCTTGTTGGGTCCAGTGAACTGAGCGTCAAGTTTAGCTTTGCCTGCGGCCTTTGTGTTCACAGTGAAGTGAGTGGGTTTGTTCAGCTCCACACCTTGAAGAGATATAGAAGATATTTTTATTCACCATTACAGGAAATTCACCTTACAACAAAAAAACAAAACTAAACTAAACATGTTAGTCTTTGCCCTTTATCTCACCAGTGCGGCTGAGTCCAGGCCCCTCTGCTTTAACTTTACTGGCATCATGAGAGGGATCGACCTTGATTCTGATGGGAGTCAGGGGAATGGTCTAGAAAACAAAACAAGTTTGAATAAAAGAAATCCCACTAGACCACTTCACCACACACACACACACACACACACACACACACACACACACACACACACACACACACACACACACACACACACACACACACACACACACACACACACACACACACACACACACACACACACACACACACACACACACACACACACACACACACACACACACACACACACACACACACACACACACACACACACACACACACACACACACACACACACACACACACACACACACACACACACACACACACACACACACACACACACACACACACACACACACACACACACACACACACACACACACGTGCTTCCTCTTACCTGATCAGCAAACAGCACCATAATTGTGTAGCTGCCTGCCCCAGGGGGAGTGTATTTGACAGTGAATGTGTCATTGTCATTTCTAATGATGTCAAAATCGATGTCAGCCTCAGCAGGTCCCACCACACCTGGGGCACATTTGATGCCTATGCTGATGTCACCTAGAAAAAAAAAGACCATTAAGCTTCCTTGCCTATAAAAGACATGAGAATTTTAGTTCACATCATTCTTTTAGAGTTAAAGCTCTTACCCTGTCCAGCCTCAGCGCAATCCACAGTGAAGTATGTGGGTTCAAAGGCCTTCAGGCCAGTCTTGGCCACTCCAGGCCCTGATACTTTAACCTTATTGGGATGGCACCCTGCCCCAATATTCATCTACAGGACAAATACAGTGAAAACACATTAAGACACGTCCCATTAGGAAATATTCATACACAAACAGTAATGCTAACACTTGAAGCTTATATATGCATTATAAAAGTATTTTAATGCATTAATTATGCCTCGCAATGCACCTTATAATTCATTGTATGATCTCATTAATAATTAGAACCACAGTTATAATACATTATCATACTTGTTACACCTTGAGAAATAATGCATTAACACAAGACAAAAAATTTTCAAGGAAAATCTGCAAATATTACAATGCATATAATATTATGAAAATACCTAATGCAATACAGCATACATTATTAATGCCTTTATAATACAAAGACTTCAATTAAAGTTTTAGCAGAGTAATTCTAAGGATCTTAACCATATCTGAATTACTACCCACCCTGAATGGGCTCTCTGGGATGTTGACTCCACCCCATGACACCATCACAGTGTGTTTGAGAGGTTTGCGAGGGGTGTAGCTGCAGCTGTATGTTCCATTGCCGTTGTCCTTCACCTGCACATCTACTGGGTTTCCATCACGGTCCTGAGAGGAAAAGAGATTGTAAGTGCTTTGATTTAGCGAGATGTAGGTCAGTCATAAGGCATAAACAATGATTCACACCTGGGCTTGAATCTTTAGGGGAGCTTTGCCACCTAGTTTGGCATCCACAGTGAACTCGGCTGGTTTGCCGACTGACAGACCAGAGCTCTGCAGACCTGGACCATAAGCCTTCACCTGAATTACAAATGAGACACACCAACAGCCTAATTTAAATCTGTACAATAAGGACTACCAACTGCTCATATAAGGAATAATTTTCACATCAAACCTCTAGAAGGAAGCCAGATTCATTACCTTGTCAGGATAAAAGTCTTTTCCTGGAGCAGGCACGATTTCAGCCATGAAAGGGCTGTGCTGGATGTCCTCGTTCTTACAGAGCACATGAACGGCATATTCGCCTGGTTCTGTGGGCCAGTACCTCACGTCACAGGAGCCATCTCCCTTATCGTCACATTCAATCTTAGCCGGGGACGGGCCCTCCACTGAGAAACCTGAATGGAGAATTCCCAAAATTGAGACTGTTGTTCTGGATTTACAGTTCAAAACTTATACAATAAAAATATAAACTTTAAAAACAATGTAAAATTCTATTTTCTGTCCAAACAGGCAGATAAACGTAGACCAAGCTAGTGGAACATACCCAAAGTGCCCACGTCATCCCCGACAGCTTCCACCACAAAGTCAGCGGATTTGCCTACAATGCCACTCTCTAGTCCTGGACCCCATGCCCTCACCGGCTGTGGTCCTGCTTCAGATCCGATCTTCACCTCAAATGGGCTGGATGAGGGATAAGAGACATTTAGTCTAATGTTAGTCTAATGTTTAGTCGCCTCTAGTTTAAACAGTATATCATGGCACTAGCAATACCAAGATTATGGTTTTAAAGGGACACTCCATTTTTTTTTTTTTTTAATAGGCTCATTTTTCAACTCCCCTAGAGTTAAACAGTTGAGTTTTACTGTTTTCGAATCCATTCAGCCGATCTCCGGGTCTGGCGGTACCACTTTTAGCATAGCTTAGCATAGTTCATTGAATCTGATGAGACCAATAGCATCTTGCTCAAAAAAAAAAAAAAAAAAAAAAAAGACCAAAGTGTTTCGATATTTTTCCTATTTAAAACTTGACTCTTCTGTAGTTACATCGTGTACTAAGACCGACGGAAAATGAAAAGTTGCGATTTTCTAGGCCGATATGGCTAGGAACTATAATATAATAATAAAGGAACTTTGCTGCCGTACCATTGGTGCAGCAGACGCAATGATATTATGCAGTGGCTGTGACCCCCTGTTTGCACAGGCAGCATGCCTTGCAACCATATAGACATTTGTGAGAGGCGCTGCATAATATCATTGCGCCTGCTGCAGCTATGGTACGGCAGCAAAGTTCCTTGATTATTACGCCGGAATGAGAGTATAGTTCCTAGCCATATCAAAACTTTGGTAATTTTTTTTTGAGTGAGATGCTATTGGTCTCATCAGATTCAATGAACTATGCTAAGCTATGCTAAAAATGGTACTGCCAGACCCGGAGATCGGCTGAATGGATTAGAAAACTGTAAAACTCAACTGTTTAACTCTAGGGGAGTTGGAAAATGAGCCTATTTTCAAAAAAAGTGGAGTGTCCCTTTAAGAACATGGACTGATATGTAATGCATGTCGCATGGGATAAAAGCGCTTGACCAATGTATAAAATGCGTTTTACCTGCGAGGGATGTGTTGTCCACCCCATGTGATTGTGATGATGTAATTTCCAGGTGTGGTGGGGTAATACTCAAAGCTGTACACGCCATCTCCCAGATCCTTCTTCTTACAGGGCTCCTCAAGACCCTCTGTGTAATAAATACTGTAGTTGAGTAACTAGATCATACAACATCTAGTACTGCTACATAAGAGTAAAACAGAGGGCTCTGGCAATGTGAATATGTGAATAGGAGTGTGGTGTCCACTCACTGGGCCCTTTGATGGTGACTTTCAGGTCTCCAGTACCAGCTCCTTTGGTGTAAACCTTAAACTCAGCAGTCTCCTTGATTCTCAAGCCTTTAGGCTGCAGACCACGGCCCTTGGCTTTACAAAGGCTTGGATTACAGGCTGGTGAGAACAGACAATCAAGTTAGTACAATTTGTAGTTAATAATGTGTACCCTTATATTTACAAAAAAAAAATAAAAGTAATTTGTTCAATACACGTTAAGCTCCATCACTTGTGGCATGCTGTTGTTTACCACAGAAAATAAAGCAATGTGCACTCAATTAGTAATAAATACAAATAAAAAGAAATAAAAATTCATGCTCTATTTTGCAATATCATTCCTATGGGGGTTGTAAACAGTCACTTTGTTATGGAAGAAAGAAATAAAAGCATCAATTACAAGTGTTAAAAATAAAATGTCACACTGTCAGATATAAAGTCGTAACTGAAGCTACAAAGAGGAAAAGTCAATTTACGATGTGCAATTTTTAAGGGTTAACAGCCTCTACATGGTCATGACAGTGTTGAAACATACCAACTGTCTGTATCAAGTTGTGCAAGCACCATTTATCAAAACGGTCTCATGTTAGCATGTAAAATGTCAGGAGTAAACTTTCGAAACTGTATGTTTAATGTTTAAATTTATTCCTTGCTACACAGACTTTTATTATACACTGGATTACTGTCATCAAGCTTTTCCTTCTGTGATATCAGAAGCTGTTCAGGAAGCAAAACTATTGAAAACTATTCTTTAAAAAGCAAGGAAAACACTGAGCATGTTGGAGGAGAGATATTAGGCTCTGCTTGTGGTATAAATTCTTATCTTTTTCTGTCTTGATCCAAACAGCCTTACAAGAGGAAGTGTTTGTGGTAAGGATGACTTTGCAGTGCTGAATAATACTGGTGGAAAAACTGTGATAATAAAATGCTTTTTTTAATGTTCCATTTGACTACTGCGCCACACACTACTGAGTCACAGGAATTTTGCTTGGCTTCCAACACCATGTCTATACGTCCCCTGAGAAACTAACATCTATTAGCACTTTATGGACAGTTAAACACTTTCAGGTCAGTATAATCAGTGGTCCAACATTATGTCATGTAATTTCACTGGCACTATAAAATGTAAAGGGTTTGTTGCCTAAAGTGAGGGGCAACTGAACAAGAAATCAAAAGGACATTGACAAAAGCATCAGGTCAAGTACCCAAGATATATCCAAGGAAACAGGAAATGACATCAAAAGCCAAAAGGAGGCCGATCCAAAGAGAGAAGGAAAGATACCAGCTGATGTAGACAGCACTTGTCCTTCAAAATGAGAGACAGAATTTCCAGTGAAGAAAAACAGGAAAAAGACAGCAAGAAAAGCAATGCAGACTAAAGAACATGCAGCAAGGACAGATAACAAACCTAAACTGTCATTGTTTTATACAAAATATTCAGTGGTAATGGCCATTTTGTGCCTTGTTAAACTGAATCCTGTGTGTATATCTTCTTGACCTACTTCCTTTTCCTGCCTTTCATAGTGAATACATTCATGCTTAGCACTTACCCTCTCCCACATGGACAGTGTAAGGGCTCTTGGAGATCTGGCCCCCAGCAAAGGTGATATAGATGATGTGTTGGCCCTCCTGAGTGGGCTTGTAGGTGCATCGGTAGCTGCTATTGCCCTTATCCTCAACACTGCACTCAACAGTGTCCTTCTTTCCACTGGGGTCCATAATGACCACCTCAACCTCTCCTACTCCAGCACCTGAGAGAGAAAAATCTGTTATGAAAAAGCCCGTTTTGCCTGTACATGTCATTTACTTGGATTAAAAATAAAAGGAAAATGCTTATTTTGCCCATTTAATTTGATAAAACTTAAAACGAAAAATTATTTTGCTTGTATATGCTATTTATTCATTATTAATTAAATATGAATTAAACTCAAATATTTTTCATTTTATCCCTTTTATTAGATGAAATATTATACAGGCAAAATAATAATTTTTTAATTAAATAAAATTATTATTTTGCATTTTTATTTACACAAAATAAAAATAAAAAAATAAAAAGATTTTAAATCCAAATAAAGAAATAACATTGGCATTTTACATTTTAAAAAAATAAAATAAAATAAAAAATAATTGATTGTATTTTTATTTATTTGGATTTTTAAACGCATTTAATTTGAACTTTTTAAATAAAATGCTTATTTTTGGTATTTATTTTAAAACGCAATTTTCTTTATATAAAATATTTAAAATAAAATAAAAACAAAATATATTTTGCCTGCATGTTATTTAATTTTAAAATGGAAAAATAAATGCTTAATTTAATTATTTCTTTATTTTACATTTAAGAAAGCTATTTATATACTTTATCATCAGCATCAGCATCGTCAACCAAAATAAGCATTTTATTTTCATATATACTGTTGGCAAGTACCAGCTGTGTAGACATCAAAGTATGTGGTCTTGTTGGCAATGTTGCCTGCAGGCTCAAGTCCTGGGCCCTGGGCAGTGACCTTGCTGGAGTCTCCCTGAGCCATTCCCACATCCACCTCAAATGGACTCTTGGAGATGTGTTGCCCTGCAAACAGCACTGTCACCTAGGAGAACAGACACAGGTCAGTCTATTAAAAGTCAGACAAGGCAGTTTCTTCTACACTGTAAGGCACCAACTTTATTTTGAATATCACATTGCATTTTGTCCCATTCTATGCTTTCCATTTCATATTTTTTTAGGTGACCGTAAACACTTTTGGGTACCTTGTGTTGTCCAGTAACTTTTGGCACATAGAATACGGAGTAAGTGCGGTTCTTGTCATTGTTGGCTGTAACTTTAGCCTCCTCGCGATGGCCGGCGGGGTCTTCCACGTAAACCAGTACCTCGCCCTGACCAGCACTGATGGTCTCAACAGTGAACACTGCCTTCTTCATCACAACATTACCTGTGGGCTCAATACCTGCATGGCACAAAACAATACCCATGATTCATATATTAACCAAGAACTCTCTCTCAAACATATTAAAATGATCAATAGCAGACATCACTAAACTAAAAGCCACAGCAAACAAAACTGCTATAAGTAATTGATCACGGTTTACCTGGTCCATATGCACGGGCCTTTTTGGGGTTGAGTTTGGGCCGCAGGGGAGCACCAGGCTTGAGTTTGGCTTTGGGGAACTGGGACAGATAAGTCATAACAGAGTGCTCGTCCACATTGGGATCAACAATTTCTTCTGGAGTGATCACCTGGTGACGAAACAAGGCATGTGATTTAGCCCAAACCAACCAAAACACACACAATTAGTAAACAATTTGTAAAAAGGTAATTTATAGTAAATGTGTTCATTGTGCAATATGGTGTCTTGAAGCCAAACCCACTTGGCAACGGGAAATTTATGTTGAGTGGCAGAACAAACACAAGAAAAGTCTGTATCATAGTAACTTCTACCCGGAGGACGGAAACATAACTAACCACATGCATAACTGACGGCACGCAATATGCCAGGCTTGGCATGCATTGCAACAAAAAAAACTCACTGAGTAGTTTCAGGACATCAGTAGAGAAAAAGTGATTTGACTCAGTTCCTTATGTGGCGTGACAGAGCCAAACAATTTGATGAAGAAACCACAAAAGCTATGGTTGGTGTGCTAAATTAGAAACACGCCAGGTGGGGGCTCTAAAACATTGTTCTTTGATTTGATTTGTTCTTAGTTAATGAAAAGGCAAGAGATGACTGAACTAAAATAAAGTACCTGAGGAACACCAAGCCAGTCATCAGCCTGCTGCATGGCCTCCCTGGCATTATCTACAGGCTTGGTCTGATCCCAGGAATCCCAGTCTGGACAAAGACCTGTAAACCAAAAAGAAAACAATAAATAAATTGTACTTGGCCAATGATTTCCAAGGACTGTGTCATTAGACTAGTTTTGAAAAACGAGCTTGTCTTGCTACTTGAGAGCATAAAAAAGATGCTCAGTTTTGCTGAGTTTGATTAATTATTTAGGTTTGAGTCACTTCCATTTAACAGTTCAAAAATGATTTGTTTATTACTCAAAATGTCCCATTATTCATGTAGGCCATCCAGGAGGATTTAATACTAAAGTGTTTCAGCCCTCAAGTGGTATGAAAAGATCTTGAGATCTTTCATAATTCCCAGATCCCTTGTTCACCTGGAGCACAACTGTCCACCAGTGCGCCAAGGGCTTTCCCTGACTGCCAGTCGCGGCTGAAGTTGGTGATGGGCAGCTCGGGCAGCTTGTTCTGTATCCATCCAAGCAGCCTCTGTTTGGGAGTCTTCTGCTTGCTTTCTTCGGTCTCCTCCTCCTCGTCCCACATGGGCATAGAGATGGAATAATGCAGGATAAGAGTCCATATCAGACCCAAGATCAGCTTCAGGTTCCCATCCACTATGGCCTTACTGTCTGTAACACAGAGACGGAGAGAAGAGTTACACAGAGACTGCCAAAACACATTGTGGTAAATTGATTTTTAATCATCTGAAAGCATCTGTAACCCATAAAGCTGGAACAAATCTTTTTACCATTCAGCACAAGATTGTGCAATATGTTTCTGACCATCCTAGAAATGGTCACCAAACAATGAAGTGTTTGTATCTGCACTGCATATTTGAAACATTCAGACTTAAAGCTGGCACGACTTCAGATTCAGAGTGTAGATAATAATCAGAGGAGACATTTGTGGATTGGATGTCTAGATGGTTGGCACGGTCCAATATGAGGGTCTTTTTGGGACAAAATTTAAAAATTTGAAATTTGAAAGTGCCAGATGAAGCCTTATAGCCTAAGCTCTGCTATTAAAAAAAAAAAAAAAAAAAAAAAAGAAAAATGGGGAAATAAATGTAAATCCTCCTCTAGTCACTCCACCCTGTTTCGACATCAAGATCTGAACATACTGATCTACCCTCATTCAACACTTTCACACTTCCCTTTCCATCTCTCTTTAACAAGAGCATACGCCCATCCAGAATGTGGTTATAGGCTTGCAAGTCACAAAGACTTTGTCTCGAGTCACAAAGGACCGTTGCAACAATTCAAAGCACAGACAGAACACTCACTCCACTGCATACACTGCATTTAGTATTTAAGTGAGGTCTAATCCAAGCTGGGACATTGAGAGAAATTAAGATACATTTGAAGATAATGTGAATAATGGTTCACTGATAGTGGCCTTGGGTGGACTAGGGCAGGGCAGTGCAGTGCAGTGAGACTTCCTGTTTTAACTGAATCATGCTCCACTGAGGATGCAGTTAACCTTGCAGGGGACAAAAGGGAGGGGAGATTCGATACAACCCAGAAACCAATGTTCTAGCAAAAAGGAGGTGACAAGGCAAGTTATGTTAAACAAACTTTAAACTGAAAAACTTGGATTTGGCGGTTTATAGCCAGAGTGACACTCCTGAATTCACCATACTGTGAAAGTTGAGTACACTTTGTGAAACAAAGATTAAATTAGATTTTAAAATATATATATTTTTTTTTAGTATTACTGAAAGATCTGTCCCTTCATTGAATTTGAATTCTACCAAAACCTTAAAAAATTAAGATGCACATAGAGCTCATCAAATACGGTAAACACTTGGATTATTTTTACAATTCACTTTTTGAATGGTTGAATGGTCAAAGTTTTAGGGGAATGGACTTTCACTGGAGGCATGAAATGGGGGAGAGTAAAAGACTTAATTTTTGAGTTAACTGTCATTTCAAACTCAATCTAGCTAGGCAAAACATTGTCACAAAGAGGAAAGAAAGCACTTGATCCATTCAGAAATAGACTCAAAACGAATGCACTGTATATTATGAGATCTCACATAACATTTTATCCCCCTCCTGACCCGTTCCAGTTATCCAACTGTGCTTGTTTGGCCATGTAAAATCGACACATTTTTCTCTAGTTCTGGTCTCCCGGTGCGGTTTACAAACCATGAGCCCCCAGAGCCTGCTGGAATTCATCTTGGCTTTTGGTGAAGGTGCTATTGAACCTTCTCCGATCCCTTTATTCTCAGACCAAACACACTGGGCATGCGATTCAGCAACAGGGCAATAATACAGAAATTTATGAACCCATAAAAAAGTGCCATTATGGTTAACGCTGGAAGGGGAAGTTTAAACATCACCAAATTCTTCCAGAGTCAGCTCAAATGGAACGTCCTGTAGATCATGCTAATTTTATGACTCTAAAGAATCTTATTCCTACAAGATCACTGAAGGAAAAAAAAAAAAAAAAAAAAAAAAAAGTATGAGTGAAATATTAGAAGCAAACTCATAGTCAGCATAAAACAATAGCACAGATTATGATGAGTGACTATTGCAGTCTGATTCACTGTTATGCTGGTGAAATGAAGGCTGAGAAATAACAAAAAAGACAGAATGAATGTCTTATTACATGGGAACTTGTTGGTGCTTGTTTAAGGTATTAGAGGCGGGCCTAACAAACGCAAGCCAGGGCAGGGTTTACAAAGACATCCTTAGGGCCACAAAAAAAACAAAAAAAAAAACAATTACAGACAATACAATTAAAATTATTCACAGTTATTTTCTCACATGCAGCATATTTTTGGCCTTTAGGGCCTTGGTAAATTATCGGTTTCTGACAAATTCCTTTGGTGGTTTGTTTTATCTGGTCAAAGTCAGAGCAAGCAAAGACCTTGAGACTCACTAGGATTGGGGTGAAGTGAAGTGGGGGTGCACATACAATTCATGCCATCTTATTCATCACCACCCCAGCGGCCCTCCCTCATTGACAGAACAGCATGCTGAGGTTTGTGGTTCCCACGAAAATATGTAAATGTTAAAAGCTTCAGGAGATCTTTTTGGGGTTAATTTGGAATGGGGTTAGGAATGTTTGAATGAAGAGTCTGCTAGTCTGTCCTAGTCCTGTATAATTAGGCTGATTTAGAGTCATGGCCACCAAAAGCTGATCAGAAGCATTTCTTAGGGGTTGGCCACATTGGATGCGTTCTTGCATTTATAAATAGCTGAATGGAGTGCATAATGGAAATGAAAGCAAAGGTTTTTTTCATAGACTTTTAAAAAAACTTAAAAGACTTAAAAAAAAAAAAAAAAAGCTAATGTTTAAATAAAGTAATAAAAAATAAAATAAATGAAAACAATGTCAACATAAAATAGAATCAGACTTGAATTTTCCTGAAATTTATTGTCAAAGGTGGTTAACACATTAGACGATGCTTAGTGGATTGTAGTGGTGATTAATTTAGAAACAACTTCTGTGAAATTGAACGGCACACTAAAACTTATCCAAAGTTCAGTCTCATTTTAGAGTATCACTATCCAGATTTTTATCTAGTTGATTCGTGCATGATCACTTGACCATCATGAACTAGAAGTGGAAGGGGGTTGGAGGGGGACACAGGCCTGGTGACGCACTGCACACAATGGCAAACATATGAAACATGACAGGAATCTGTGTTGCTGCAGCATTCCCACCACACACTGCAGGAAATATACACACAGCACACTCATTCCTTTTAAGGGCATTTGTGCTCACAGCTCTCCATCAAATTCCCAAAACATGAATCTCATGTCCGAGAGAGAATGCTGGCAGTGAGTAAGAGAAGATAAACCAAAAGAGACTGAGAAAGAGATAGATGACGGAAAGAAGAGAGGGACAGTCAAAAGACAAAATATACAAACGACAGAGATAGCCTGTGTCTAAAACCCAAGGAAGCGGCATTCCTGTCCAGTCACTCGATGACTAAACAAGCTGTTTTCTGCATGAAGGCATCATGACGTCATGTCTGATGACCTAAAACAAATCTGAGAGAGATTTGGACAAAGCAAATTGGCTAAGTGTCCATAATGCTTACTTCTCATTAGACATGACGAGTCATAACATTTTTAAATGAATTAAGGCAAGATAAGTAGTGCTTTAACATTAACCAACAATGAGCAATATTCTTGTTACTGTATCTATTAATCTCTGATAAAAGTAGTTAATAAAAATTACAACTATTCATTTTTCGTTCATGTTAACAAATTTAGCCATGTTAAGAAATGGAACCTTATTGTAAAGTGTTACCGAACTTATTTAAACAGCTAAATCAAATACCATTTTTTCCACTTAGCGGCAAAGGATTGTGGGGAAAAGGCAATGATATGCTGCCGATCAGATGACGGTAGAAAGGATGTTACGCAAACACTGGATTCGGATGTGCTTGGTTACCTTTCTACCCCCATATACTGCCTGCCAAGCCTTCGGACACAACCACAGACTTAAACAGGGAGGGACTGAGACAAGGTTGGGGAGTTGTGGCCTTCCTGTTTGATCCATGTTGGAGTGCTGAATCATCAGTAGTGGATCAGAGCAGAAAATCATTCCCATGACTCACCCCTCTGTCTGGACATGCCAAATAACCTTAGCCACTCTGACATCAGCCCTCATCCTTGACCCAACATCACCGGACAACATAACACACTGCAGATGTCTGAAGATGGGGAGGAGGAGTGTTCGTACCAAGATATATTTCATAGGAAAATGTCGCATATTTCAGTTCGATAATTAGCCTAATATCCTTTCATTCACAAAGTTGAGGTCATTTTCCAGCAGTGGGGGTTTCATGTTTGCTCACAGCTGTAGAGGAGGATTGAGGAAATTGCACACATTCCAAAAAGGTCTTATCATCGTGGTCAGGACGTCTATACACAAACGCAATCAGAGATGGAAAATTCAACACAAATGACCCCCCTTCTCTCGCCTTAGTCTAATAAGGCCTTTAAATCCTCTGTGGAACACAAAAATGATATTTTCAAAAATGTCTGATGTTTTCATTGTCAATTTAATGAATGTCATTGGACTCCAGTATTGTTTGGACTCCAACGTTCCGCAGAAGATATTGAGTCAAACAAGTTTGGAACGACATGATTGAATAATTATTTTTTAATTGCACTCTCTCTTTAATGGAAGTTAAAGTCACAATGTGTAGGGTGGGACTTGATTCTATCCATTGGTTAATTGGATTGGATGGAGGCAGATCTGAATGAGAGCTTACAGTTGATTGTCAGAAAGGGACGGGGTTTAAATGGAATAAATGATTGGAGAATTCCAACATACATCAGCAGAGAGAAGTCTGATGTTTCACCGGAAGAACAAGTTATGACATTGTTTGAAAATATTGAGGGAGGAAATAAATGCATAAATAGATAACTCGTTCACAATAAGATTAATAAGATGAATTTAGAACATAGATTGGGTGAATTTCTACTTCAGGACAACTTTAATAAAGTGTTAATCTAGCTTTTTGTAAACTATGCAGGCATGGATCCCTCAAATAATGTTTTCAGTTTAACACTGGGACAAAATTGTCACACGGGACGCCCGCAATGACACTAGAGCTAGTCAGCATGTTTCTTCATCTAATATCTGCAGTTTGAAGAACCTAAAATAGCATGAAAACAACTGTTATTGCTGAAGGTCTTAATGAGAACCATGTGGCACAGAAATGGCGAATTCTGATCATCCCAGCTTTTTTCTAAAATAGAGCACATCCAATACATGATTTTAGAGCATGAACTCTGCAAGAAAACTTCCTTTTCTTTTACTTTCTATGACTTGCAAACGTCCCTCCCTCCTTTCCTCCCTCCTTCTCACTCTCTCTCTCTCTCTGGAAATGTTCCCCTTGGTTTTTTAGCCTTAAAAGGGCAGAAGCAAACTTGATCCTGGCAGGCCACCCATTCCCTTGCACAGGGGTTTCTGATTACAGCAGGGAGAGGGAGGGAACAGGAGGAGGCAGAGAAAGAAAGAGGAGTAGCCAGGGAGGGAAAACTGACTAGAACAGAAAACTGCTGCGGTAGTGCTTTTGTAAAACCCCATATTGACAGAGCTGGACTGTCATTTGGCTTGGATGTTTAGTGTCTGGATGGAACCCAGTTCCATCAACTTCACCTCAAACAAGAGGCCAGGAGAGTATGCGTCCATATTAAACATACGATTTTCATTACAACAAAGCCGATAAGAGTGTTTAGTGCCACAATCCATATATCACGCAGGCATACAAGGCCAGTCTACGTTTTAACAAGATCACAAAAGATCTGGCCACATTCAGTTATATTTCCGTTCATGAGTATTTCTGCCAGTGTGACTGTGCACATAAATCTCTGCCTTTAAATAAGGGTGGAGACAAATGCCTTGGGACAATCTGATAAGTGCCACTTGTGGCACTCATGTATGAATCACCCCTACAATCTCCATTAGACAATCCTTACAAGGAGTTTTACATCAGCATGCAAAAAAATGTTGGTGATGAAATCTATGGGTTACCGGATCAAGGAAGTGCCATGCAATTATACCTCCCACCACCATCACCACTCCATCCTTCCTTGATCCCACTTGCACTTCTCTTATTTGCGGTCCATTCCCCTTTGACCCACCTCCTTTCTCCCAAACTGAATACGTCATATTCTCAGTCTAAAAATATTGCAAAAAACTACCCATTTCTCTGCATTAGCTTAACAACTCCAGGCAAATTCAATTTCTTATCTCCAACAGAAAGGGGCAAACTGAACTGCAGCAATCTCAGCTCAACAGAGGAAGAGGTTATCCCCCTTTCATCAGTTTCCTAGCCACAGTCTATTCTACTCATCTTGATTCACCGTCTCCTCTGCTGGTTGCATTTATCTGTCTACCTACCCATTTGTCTGTCTCGGTTTGTTGTCACGAGGCTTTCCAGAGTACTCGCGTGGCAGATGTCTTCACGTGGTTTTCATGCAGCTGTTTGTCTAGCATGGTGACAATGTCCTTAAAAACCTTTAAAAGGGGTTTACAGTAAAGTGTAATTTCAACATCTGAGTCACAGAGTCATTCAAGTGCAAAATCACCTTATTCTTTTGTTTACGCAGAAATTCGGAGATTCAAGTACAACCAATTAAAAGAGCACAGAACACACAAACAGAACGGTAAAACCACATTGAGGTTAGGTTGCGAGACTTGCCATAGGGTGCTTTCCAGCGTGGTGAAGGGTGTGAGGGTACACGATCACGCACACTTATACATGTGCCACTTATTCGTTGGTCCAAGTACGCATAAGAACATCCTATTTATTTTAGTTTATGCTAAATTTACAGATATTTAAAGCAACTGCAGTCACATGGAAATCCTGTTCAGGAGTGTAGCAGCTCAGGCTCTAGAAATAAAGATGAACAAATTTATGCTTCTATAGCATAATTTCAAATTCAGTGACTAGTGCAGGACTACCCATAATCCTTACATAGATCCACCGTTGAACCACCAAGCAGACACTATAACTATGGAAACCATGCCAAAAGAGCTCAGCAGCAAACTTCCATTCCCATGAAGCATTGCACATGAAGTAACTGGGTCAGATTTCCTACTAGATACTTGTGCATATTTGAATGTTTTCCATTTAACTTATATAAATATATTATATTGTATCCTTATAATGACAGTACGGGAACAGCTTGATACAATTTTGTTGCTTTTGATTCGATTACATAATACACAGTGCTTCATGGGATTGTAGTTAGATATAAAAAGAACTAAGTATAAATGATAGTGATTCAGCTCAAAACTGGTTGGTTTGGTTCTTGTCTTGGAACTTTATTTTCTTTTTTTTAATCCCCATGGAGAAAATGAATGAGAAAAATACTTCCGCAACCAATGCAGTTGAAAAAAAGCCCCACTGCTGTGCTCCATGCCACAGACAGTACTGTCTCTCAAATGAACAGGAAATCCTGGCATTGCCAATAAAACACAGGAACATCAGGAGGCCTCTCTAGCCATGGACCTGCTAAATAATCACATACCTCTCCATTTAACTCTGTAACCCCTTTTTAGAATCAAGTACTTCAAGAATATTAAAAAAAAAAAAAAAAATTAAGCTTAAAACTGCAAAACATGAAAAGGCTAAATGCATCCAACAGATGAACAATTAGTTTTATAGTGAGAACATTTAAATGTGATAAATGGAAACATTTGAAGTGCAGCAAATTTACAGCGTAATCTCTATATGTTCAAATGATCAGCGCAAAATCAATACACTGGAATCATGTGTTCCCTTTGAATTTAACCTCACTGCATTCTGGAGGCTCTGACACAGCAGGCCACAAGTTTATTAAAGTTATTTTATTCTTCACCTATAGGCATACACTAATTGCCTACACAACAGAAACGAGTCTTAACGTGCAACTCACTTTGACAACCCTAACAAAGACAATTATCCTGACCAAATTCACTATTCTGACTCCATACAGACCTATTGCATTTAAAAGCACCTTAACTAAGGCAAGATATTGAGCAACTTGCTAAATGGCATCAAATATTCTTAAGTGTCATAAATGATTAAAGAGGCTGTGTTGATCAAGATCAAGCACCATTATGCCATATTTAAATACTAACATGCCAGATGAAGAAATAGATTAGAGTGTCTCTAGGCACCACACTTGAAGGCTCTTTTATGAGCTCCACCCAGATCAAGACAGAGATACAAGGCTGTCATGTTCTTCCCCAACTTGGAAGTCAAATCTATATTTCGTATAGACAAGTAAAATATGGGGCCTGTCATGACAGGGGAACACGCATACCACTTTTATGCTTGCATCAACTTACATACAAGCACACACAAGTGCATATTTAGTAATTCTTTATATATATATATATATATTCACACATTTTGGCAAAGCAAGAACATCAGTGATATAAACGGTTCCAGTTACTAAAAACTCACAGCAATGATTAGAAAAACAAATTGTCCTACCAATAAGCATACTGCATTTCTGTTTTCTACAGAATGCAAATAACTTGTACGCATGACGAAAAATGCTTCATTCATTGACTGTGAGATGCCATCATAAAATGCAGACAATCACGCCATCATCTGTGTATATTAAGCAATTCAGAGTCCAGCAAAACTTAGTTTGCTCATATTAACAGTAAGGGATGAAGGTGTTTCTAAATACAAATATTGAGCAATTGCTGAATAGTCCTTGATTGCAACATCTGAAAGGATGTTTATTCATACCCTCTGGGCGCCGTCGGGAAACTATCCCATTAAGAACAAAACCCTACAGCCATTGGGCTGTGGCACTGATTATGAAAACATGAGCTTCCTGAAGAGAACAAATTATATTAAAGCACTCAGAATGATCAATCTGGACTGAAAATTGTAGATTAAACTTGGAAATAAAATGCAAAAATATTTAAGATTAAGAAAATCTAAAGATACTGCATTATTTCTAGGACAATAATCAAAGATGCAAATCTGTGACAATGATCATGACTCTGTACAGAAGGTCAGAAGTAGTGTTTGCTTTCATTAAAGCTTAAGATTCTCTATGGACCATCTTGAATCATGCTGGAGAACTCCAGATGTTTGTGCAAAACCTGATGAAAACCTGATAAAGCTGTCATTAAAGCAATTAAATATCAAGACATTCTCAAATTCACTCAAAAAAAAAAATTAATAATAATAATAATAATAATAATAATAATAATAATAATAAATTATATATATATATGCCAGTTTCTAAGATTTATGAATTTGAATTGTGTAGTAAAATTCCATCAAACTGAATTGAATAACCCTTACACATTTACTTTATGAATTTGATATTAATAATATGTAAGGGTTATTCAATTCAATTTGATGGAATTTTACTACACAATTCAAATTAGTAAATCTTAAAATTGGGATTGAATATTTTTGAGTGTAATTTTACATTATAATAACGGTTCACTCAAACTCTGCGGAGTAATCCATTTTTTCTTTAATAAAAAGGAGAAAATGCCAAATCTTATATGAACGACCTCGGTTAGATGTAGATTATGAGTAAATGACTATTCTCATAATTCTATACTTTCATGAATGAACCTTTTTAGATATAGGACTGTAGATTAGGATTGCATAACTTGAATAAACCAAGAGGTCCACTCAGAGAGAAACTAAGAAATAAAAATAAAAATATTCTCAAATTCTCAAAACCTAATTCAATTTCAGACTGCGCAGCACACATTCTCACTCTTCACCGCTAGTGTCTAAAACGAGCCATAAACTGGAGGGCGTGTCACTGTGTTAGTCATCAATCACAACCGGCATTGAATGAGGGAACCATGTCTGGACATTTCTAACACAGGCAATGTTGTGCAACTTGATGTTCTAATCTATCCGTTAAAACATTGGCACCCAAAAACTATTTTCAACTCTGATGAAGACAAATTCGCTCCTTATGAGAGGAAGGCGTGTCCTTGCGGATCGATATTTCTACTTTGTGCGACTGGCCTGGTGAATGCCATGTTCACGGATAGCCACGTGAGAATTATAACAACAATAGACCGACAAATGAAAACTACATTGATATGAAAACCTCCGAGGAAGTGAACATTCCAACTGAGAGGAGCGGTTCAGTTCTCCACCCTCCGCGCCCTGCAGCATCAACATTTAACAGAAAATAACAGTCTGGGTGCACTAGTTGAGCTTTGACTCATTCAGCACTCAAACTATGGTTAAACTACCCTAAAACTATCCGCCACGATGTCTACTGCTGCTTTACGACATTCGGGGCTGGACTTGCAACAGTTGAATGGAGCGACTGTGGTTCCTCAGAATCCTCACTTCTTTGTCAGATTCTGCAAAGGCGACTAAAGCAATCTTATTTTCACCATCGACCGCCTGAGCAACAAGTTACAAAAAGTCCACAAAACACGTGCAACTTGTGAAGCAATGATACAACTTTGCACAAAACAATCTGTGGCCACAAAGGCCTTCGTTTCCATCAATCTTTCCCGTTATTTTGTGGCCTGCCTAAAATTCATGCCCTGTTTGTTGGCTATGCACAACTCGGATAGTTGGATGCAACACACATGGGAATAAACACCAAAAACACATAGTATTATCAGTTTCTAACTATATTTAATAAAGTGTAATGTTCAAAACTGACCAAAATGAGAAATAAAAAAAGCACACATACCTATGGACACCAGCTTGATGTTTTCCCTGTCCAGGAACTCCAGAGCCACAGAGACGTTCTCCAGCTGCATCTGTCTGAACGTGGGGCGCTGGTTGTACTTGCGGAACATCTTCTTCTGGCTGAGCACCTCCAGAAGCGCGATCAGCCGGAGCCCATCGCTCAGGTCCGTCTGCAGGTTCGCTATGCGTTTATTGACACATTTCAGATGCTCGTTGCACCAGCGCGTGAATGTATTTTGCTGGATCTTCTTCCATGGTGCGTCCTCGGCGAGATCTTTCTCTGTAGCGGGCATGTCTGCGTCCTTGTCCGGGGAGAGAGAAGCGTTGGATAGGGGAGCGGCGGCGGCGCTGCTCGACTGGTGGGGGCGTGTGTGTTGACTCATTTTTATCGACTCGGGTCTCCTGCACTAATTCGCTGTCTCGCTTTTTGGGTGGAGTCTTGAGGAATTGTACAATTTGTGTGCTCTTCTTTCCAAAGTTATGTGACTAGAAGGAAAACAAAAGATTTGACTAAAATCAGGCGAAAATACACATGGGATATGGGCATTTCGTTACATTTGTCATTCTCATCAGTAAGTACGTGGATTTGGTCAAACATAGATTATTTCTGTAAAACTTCTACCGTTTTTAAGAGGTTGCTGAATGAATGTGTGTCATTGTGTCATTCATTAAGTCTTTTTTATTCTGTAAGTGAAAGGTAACCGGTCTGAAAACAGCACACTTCTGCAGCATTCACAGGATGTTACGCAATGAGAATGTATCTAGTGTGTGTACACTACCATAATGGTGTGTTTGCTCTTCACGAACTGACAACGAAAATTACAACATTTGTCAAAATAAGTTTTCAAAATAAAGAAAAAAGCATCAAATCTGTAAAGAATATGGTTACCTCCTCAGACATGTGAAAGCTTTTTATTTACTTTACATTTAAAAGCCAATGCAATCAAGTCCACTATGTAAAACCTATTATGGACATTAATTCTAAAATAGTGTTTCACTTTATGCATTTATCAGCACACGTAGATCTAGTCCAGACTAAATCTAAACAAATGTTCTACTATGCCATATTCATGTGGTGACGTAAAGGCTACCACCACTAATTATCAAATTATGAACTGCTTGTTGGACAAGATGTCCGAATAACTTAAGTGGAAATTCACAATAAATGAGTAAGAATGTTGAAAATATGTCTAAAGAGGAGTCCGAATACCAAAGATGTGCATATAAAAATCTTGGCAGAATTTCCAACCTCCTTGTACCCATTTTTATTGGAGAAAGTCACAAAATAGAACAATTTAGAGCTGCATTAATCCAGCATTTGACTAAATAAGGCAAATGGGCCAAAACAGTGTGTGAGGACGCAGTCCAAAAAGAATGTTTCCCTTTAGAGCTTTTTTTTTCAGCATTTGTCTCTCCAGGAGAATCTGTGGAATGCCCTTCATGTAATGAGCCACCGATGCCCCCCTGACCCCCTCTCCAATTCCCACACCCCCCATCATAAAACATCTACATAACCACACATAATATGTTATACTCTTGTTCTTGTTCTCTCTCTCATTCAGATTTATGCTCAGGGAATGTCTGATATTTTTAACAGAACATAAGATGAGCAGAAGGGAGGCTCAGGCTAGCCTTCGGGTTTTTCATTACAGTCTCATAACATAACTTAAAATCAATAAGGTACATCGTGCCAGACTCAACTGCATTCATAACTAGTTATTTATACTCTTTGTAATGTATAACCATATATCTAATTTTCAACAAAATCAGTAATGTCTTATTGTTCTCAAATCCCATGTGATATTATAATGTCCACAATACAGTTCAAGTGTAAATAGGCCAGTTGCTCAGAAACAAAAGAAGAACAAACAAGTCAGGCATTCAGAACACACCAGTACTGCTGAGCCCAGTAGTTTGGCGTCACCTGCAGGAAATATGAAGTATAACAGGCTGATTTTTTTCACACACAGAGCTTATTGATGGTAAAGAGAGAGAGAGAGAGAAAGAAAGAGTAACATTTCTTGTTTGATATAGTAATTTGTTTTCCAATCATGGATGTTAAATTAAAGAACTGGAATCATCTGAATCAGCAGGTTCTCTTTTTTAATCTGATGTATAATATTCACATAAACTTTCCAGCTTTAAAGTTGTTTTTTAATAAATAATAATAGAAATATCATGTCTGACCAGGCAGAATGGGTTATAACATTTTCCAATGTACCACAAATGGGACTCTAAGTACTGTAGCAGACAAATATGGGAATATTATCAAGCTTTGAGACACATTAAGAACACTGAGCTACACTCCCTTATGACAGAAGACTAAGGATTAGTTCACCCAAAAATGAAAATTCTGTCATCATTTACTCATCCTCAAGTAGTTCCAAATCTGTGTGAATTTCTTTCATCTGTTAAACACAAAAGAAGATATTTTGAAGAATATGGGTAACCAAACAGTTGATGGTTTCCATTGACTTCCATAGTATATATATATATATATATATATATATATATACTATGGAAGTCAATGAGGTCCATCAACTGTTTGGTTACTGACATTCTTAAAAATATCTTTTGTGTTCAACTGATGAAAGAAATTCACACCGGTTTGGAATAATTTGAGGGTGAATAAATAATGACAGAATCTAAATTTTTGTCTGAACTCACTTTAACTCACAGCTGTTGACAAAAGTGAACTTATCTGATGGAAACAATGATAATCATCTTTGAGGCATTAGTATAATCACTGGACATAAGGTTCATTTAAGGACAGATAATTGTCAGAATAGTGAAGTGAAGAGAGCACGTGATGCCATGATTCAGCCATGCTGAAAAGTGTGGTTAACCCACACACTGGCTGTCAACCACGAAGGCTGATGTGCATCACATCTGCATCAGTGAAAAACACAGATTACACATCGAGGGGAAGGATGGCATTATGGGTATTTTTGTAAAGGTGTTCAATTCTTGTGTCAACAGGATGTGGCTTTTCTTTTGCTGGTGTGCACATAGAAACTATATTAGAAAATATGAGCAGCTAGGGTGTGTTTTATATAATTCTTAAATGCAAATAATTATAACACTGCAAGAGACTGGGACTAGTTGTCACACTTTTTACTCCAATGAATATTTCTCAGAGAAGGTTTACATTTGGTACATACCATAAAGTCTTGGCTATACAAAAATCGAACATTTCCACCAGGGTTGGGTACAGTTCATTAGTCACCATGAAATCAAATTGGACAGTTCTTATCTTTTCATGGAATATAGCAGTGTTTATTATAAATTATTTATCCATTCACATATTTTTTTTTAAATAATGTGCCCTCCTAATCTTTAATCAAAATAACTCCTCCCTCTTGATGTTACATCTATACTCTTCTCTGATGATGTGTTTACTGGCGCGAAGGCGGGACAACCACATGACACTCACATGACATCACAGCAATGCTAGCAAACCACAACCATCCAAGGATCCAATCAATTTTCAATAGACAAAATTAACATTCACTTGGACATGTCACAATAGGGAAGAAAAAATATCACAACTTTTCAACTTTAAGCACAGATTGACCAAAATGAGGCATGCTGTCAAACTATAAGAGGTGAACTGTCACAATGGAGCCTGATAAATTTATATTAAAAAACCTGGCCACATCCAGGCATTTATGAAAATAAAACACCCCTATCACGGTAAACTTTCAATTACAATCTACTTATATTGGTATGCCAGTGTGGTTTTATAGTGCTCTTTTTTTTTAACAAACAGCTATAGGAAAAAAAATATATAATGAATGATACTGTAATTTTAGTTTGGAGGACAGAATTCACTAAAATTCTGTGCAAAAGAATGACTCTTGAACCACGTGTTTGAAGCCAACATACAAAACGACTGCTAGAGAAATTTGTGTAACTGGACTTTTGACTCAAAATATTATAGTTACTGATACATAGATCTTGTGACAACTTCCCTGTGTGACAACTAGCCCCGTTCTCCCCTATATAGGAAGAACAATTCGTGTTTTCTCGTTACAATTCTGTCCTACTATTGTCATCCAGGTGAGGTCAGGATGTTTCGTGCAAGATTCTCCTCGAGCATGGGGGGGCGCGCGCAACTCACATCAAAGGATGAAGGGCGCGCGGACCTTTCCATATTTTCCCTTATTTGGTGAGGAGGCCTTAATTAGATTACGAGTGATGAGCCAAAACCTCTGCAGAGCATTGGGTTTATACACTTTTCGTAAATGAGGACATAATAAGGAGTATTAATATAAATTAAATATTAACGTTTGGATTTGCATGTACAGACAAAGCCTTAATGTAGTCTAAATGATTTCTTTAATATTCGTTTTTCGTTTTATTCTGTCTCCTAGTTCTTCGCAATATCGTATAAGCATGCAGGGCACTAATAAGTACGCAATATATGATATTCAGTCATTCAGCACCATTACGGACAATACGCTGCACGCACCCATCCCGCTACACGAAACATTTACGCAAAACAAAAGACTTTTTTTGTGGCAAAAAGTCTGCGTCATTGTTTTTCTACGAATTTATCCCTAAATGAATTTAGTTTAGGCGCAGAACTATAATAAAAGTAAGCTTCCCATAACATTGGGCTCAACAGCACTTAATGCAATACAAAACATGCCTCGCAGCCCTAAATAGAGGTTTTATAACTTACATTTTGCTGCTTGTCTTGAAGTGAATCTTGTTGCTGTATCCCTTCGGTTTTGCGTGTGGCACAGGCAGCAGAGGGTGAACTTCACTGTACCTCAGTGCAGAAATCTCACTGAACGACCCTCCCGGACCGGACGAGTGTCCCTGGAGGAAAGGCTTGTTCGCTGAACTCGAGAAAAAACACTAGTGACACCCTTTAGTCTTTTCTGCCTCCTTCTGTCCTCTCTGCTCTTAATGCGAGAACCTTAATTGGTAAAGTATCAAAGAGGGGGGTTATTCTTGTGTTCGCGCGAGCGCCTCTCGAGCTGACGTGATACCGGCGGCCGCGCCTTCAGATTGTAAAGGTATGATGTCACCCTGTTCAGAGCGCCTGTATCTGCTCCATCTGCCTGAACACTGTTGCTGCTGCTCGACAAAGAGCTTCGGCTGGCTGTGTAACACCAACAATTGTTGAGGTAATAATATCCATTCATTGTCTTAGTAACACAAAATGATATTACTGACTGGAACACTCTGACATAGGTTACATTAAAAGACACAAAACATTTTTTTTTTCTTCTCGCAAGTCACATTGGATTTCATCCAACTTTTATACTGCACAGCATAAATGTGTCAGGAGGGTCTGTTTCCTGGTGAGACCATTCATCCTCTACTGTGTGTGTGTGTGTGTGCACTTTGGAGGGACAAACTTTGAAAAATGTCCTCGCAAATATAGTTACGCATATCGAAAACCAACTTGTGAGGACATTTTAAGTGCTCCTCGTTGTTTGAGACTACTAAAACAGTCTGTTTTCTTTAAAATAGTCATTTTAGGTTTAGGAGTCAGGTTAGGGCCATCACCGAGATGTGCTCACTAATATATTGAAACCAAATGTGTGAATGTGAGACTAATTTCGAAATGTATTCATATTATTTCACATACTTTTGGGACCAATTGCTCATTTTATACAATGAGTCGAGACTACAAGTGTTTCACTTTGTAATAATTAAAGAGACAGAGTTTGCTGTTTAATACATTACATTTATTTCAGCTGGATCTTATAATGGCCCAGTATGGGCCCGTCTGTGAGACTCTAAAACCCTCTTGGTACCAATAAAACCTGGTGTAGACAGCCAGTCTCCCTTGGGTAACTGTCTTTGACTGCAAACATTCCCAGTACTTCATTCCTTAGAGGGAAAGAGAGGGGACCAGCTGTAACTGCCTAATTTATCTGAGAACCCTGGGGCGAGATGACATCATATTACTTTAACTAAATCCAGCAGTCTGAAACCAGGTATCATTTGTGCCATGTGACACTGGCATTACTTATTGGTGCTGGGTCAAATCTCATTTGTCTGTTTTTTCTTGCCCATATTCCCTAAGTGTGATCAAGTCAGTCTAGATCAAAACAAAACAGATCTTGCAATCTGTCTCTTGAAAGAAATTCAGAGAGATATCAATGGAGAGTAAATGAAAATAGCCATATGCAAAGACAAGGTATCAACAAGGCCTAGAATCTAAGGGGGTCAAAAATCTTGCATATACCAGGAGCTTAAAGGGTTAGTTCACCCAAAAATTCTGTCATTTATTACTCACCCTCATGGCTTTCCACACCCGTAAGACCTTCGTTAATCTTCGGAACACAAATTAAGATATTTTTGTTGAAATCCGATGGCTCAGTGAGGCCTCCATAGCCAGCAATGACATTTCCTCTCTCAAGATCCATTAATGTACTAAAAACATATTTAAATCAGTTCATGTGAGTACAGTGGTTCAATATTAATATTATAAAGCGACGAGAATATTTTGGAGCGCCAAAAAAAACAAAATAACAACTTATATAGTGATGGCCGATTTCAAAAAACCTCTTCATGAAGCTTCGGAGCATTATGAATCAGCATGTCGAATCAGCAGTTCGGAGCACCAAAGTCACGTGATTTCAGCAGTTTGGCGGTTTGACACACGATCCGAATCATGATTCGTTACGCTGATTCATTTGTGCTCCGAAGCTTCCTGAAGCAGTGTTTTGAAATCGGCCATCACTTTATAAGTTGTTATTTTGTTTTTTTGCCACACCAAAAATATTCTTATCGCTTTATAATATTAATATTGAACCACTGTACTCACATGAACTGATTTAAATATGTTTTTAGTACATTAATGGATCTTGAGAGAGGAAATGTCATTGCTGGCTATGGAGGCCTCACTGAGCCATCAGATTTCAACAAAAATATCTTAATTTGTGTTCCGAAGATTAACAAAGGTCTTACAGGTGTGGAACGGCATGAGGGTGAGTAAAAAATGACATTATTTTAATTTTTGGGTGAACTAACCCTTTAAGCAATACATCTCAGGTAGGTTAGCATAATCAAGTTATTTGTGAAGACCTGCTTCTGTATGTTTCATTTGCTAATGTACACACACTTTTGGTGCTTTCTTAGAGAGGAAGACATCGGCAAAGAGAAAGGGAGGAACCGTACGGGATCTCATAGTAGAGTTCAAAGATGTCTTGTTATTGGTCAGTTTGTGTCCTAAATCTGCATTCAATTAGATATAATTAACAAATCACACACATATATATTACAAATGTACTACAAATCCTGTTCACAATGCACACAAGTGGTGGGAGTGATCTTGTTTGACAGACTGTGAAGACCAGGAAAAATGTTGTCATTGCTATAAATGGAGTCTAAATATGGGCTAATAAAATATGATTAGTTTTATGGACAGTAAATACAGAATTAGTACAGTAACAGGCAAAAAGATCAAGCAGTAGCAAAGAAAAAGGAATAAGTGAGAAATTACATGCAGGGAGAGACAATTATGTGAAGAGCTTACATTTTTCTATTGTAATCCCAAGAATTCTGTCTACATTCCTTTTTTTTATTATTGGATTAGTAAAAGAGGGCCATTTATTCTCAAAGATAAGTTTAGACAGAAAGAATGAGACGTGAAAACATTTTGCAATCAGCTTTTTATTCAAAGCGAGACTTGCACCCTAAGCATTAGACATCACTTGCTTGTTAGATAGAAGCCAGAGCAACAGTCTAATTATGTTTTATGAAGTACAGCAACAGTATTTGTTCTTTGATCAAATATATCAAACAGTATTGAGAGAGAAAAGGAGAGGGCAAAAAAAATGAGAGAGAAGGGCCTGTTGTGACCCATCCGTTTCTGGGTGTAATTCGTTAACACAGGAAGCTGTAGTGACAGATATGGCATGTTTTCCACAGGAACGTGTGGCTCTAGGATGGATACAATCTGTGGAGGGAAGAGAGCCCTGTTGTTAATCTTATTAGCTGAAAAACAAGGATGATAGCTGAGTTTTGACTCACCACCATTCTGACACAGGCAGAAGCAAAATGAAGGCCGAAAACAAACATGAGCCAATAATCTTTTTACACAGCAAAATCCCCAGAGTTAAATCAACTCTGCTCAGATTACATATGGTCCCTCTCTATATAGTGTTAAAGTAACACTGAAGCAGAGTTAAAGTTAATGAGATAATTAAGTGATTAATTAAGTGATGATTGAGCATTACTGATGAACACCTGCTGTTAACAAGCAGAATCCCTGAAGAGAAACACAAGAACTACAACTGACTTCCAGCCACAGCCTTAGATGAAATCAACCGAAGATAAAAGACATTAAATCTCTCAAGATCTGATTAAACAACTTCACAAACAGCATATTATCTCATTAACTTTAACTCTGCTTCAGTGTTATTTTAACTCTATGTAGAGAGGGACCATATGTTCTCTGAGCAGAGTTGATTTAACTCTGGGGATTTTGCTGTGTAGAATGAGACTTTTCCCTGAGGAGGTCAAGTAAATTTGTGCTTCACAGACTTACTTTGTGACTGTAATCCTGTTCATATTAACTACATTTTTTCATAATATTAGAATTATATCTCATACATTCAGCATACCCACTAAAAAACTACAGAGATCCATCTGAATCAGTACATGAAATCAGACATCCAGGCAAAACAAATGTGTTTTTCAAAAAGAGCAGACTCTCTTTGTTTTCCTGTTCTTTGTCTTAGTGTTTTCATATGTTGACGGCCTTCAAGGACTGTGCTGAGAGCTTCAAGCCGTATCACACAGAGGACATTCTGTATTGACAGCCTCAGATAGACAGAAAAACTAAAGAGAATATTTTCAAGACTTCTGCATTTCATGAACTGAGACATTCTGAGCAACACATGCAGGTCAGAATGACACTTTAAACTTTTATCTCAAGAAAAATCTATATTTTAGGAGCAAGTTTCACATCCATTGAATATTTTACCCAGAGTTAGGAGTTCACAGTGACATCAATTTCGGCTCTGACTTCAGCTTACATGTGTGTCAAACCTCTGAATTTTTCTCAGTCTGATTTAATCTGAACAAATATAAGCAAAATTACAACTATTTGATTTAGTCAACAAGATAGTTCACCCAAAACTGAAAATGATCCCATGATTTACTCACCCACAAGCCATCCTAGGTGTATATCTTCTTTCAGACGAACACAATCAGAGTTATATTAAAAATTATCCATTTTGGGTGAACAACTCTTGTAAGACAATGGTCTATTAAGGTTGAAAACTTTCCTAATTGATGCTGGTACTTTATGACATGGAAGATCCATCCATTTATAGGGCAAGCCATATTTGTGATAATGATTTTGGAAGTTTTAATCGATTTCACCAATTTTTAATCAATGCATGTAATCAAATGTTGACATATGGGGGAAATAAAGGATCTAAGGATGTAATTTGAGTTCTTTAAGGGGTAGTTCACCAAAAAACTGACAATTCTGTCATAATTGTAGGCCTGTTCAGACCAAGGATAACTATAACGATAACTATATTAGCATCCAAAACATTATAACAACGCATTATAACATTCGGTTTATTAAAAACACGCACTGCAGTTATATCGTCTGCCTATTTAAATGCTCAAGCTCTTTAAGTGTGGATTCTGATTGGCTGCCAATGTTTTATTGTTCATCATCTACAAAAAAGCAGTCTGAAAGTGTCCATACATTGCAAGTCAATTGCTCACTGACCTTCATTTTACGCACAAAATCTGTTTGGAATGACATAAGAGTGAACTTCAAGAGAGCAAACATGCATCTGTGTTGTACTTCATTCAAGTTGTTTCTTATTCTCTTGATTTTTTTTTTTTTTTTTTTTTTTTTTTTTTTACTTTTTCTCTCTTTATATATGTTAATTTCTTAATATTCATATATATATATATATATATATATATATATATATATATATATATATATATATATATATATATATATATATGCAATATTCACTATTTATTTTTCATGTTATATTATAGGCTACTGTTTAATCTTATGTTGTGTCGTCTTCCTAAGTTAAAGATTAGAGGATGTCTCAATCTCAAGGTTTTCAGCATCACAGGACGATGTTGTGTAGTCTTCATTTTTTTATAGTGATAAAGTCAAGAGGAAAAACACATTTACATCAAACTGGAGTTAATAGTGTACTTGGGAAAAGTCATATTGTGTAAAACACTGATGTATTTAAAGACACACACACACACCAGCACCCACCTCCAAACATGTCTGAAGGCAGTGAAATAGTCTGTACCATCTGTTACTGTTTGAGAGGATATTACAGCAGAGTGAGTCAGAGTCAAAAGCTCTAGAAGAGTGTAATGGGTGTCATCAGCTCCAGCGCTTTGTACTGCATCTTTATTCTTCCCTGCACATCACAGAAAACAGAACAGCCTTTTGGTTGACTGTACATGTCATGGACAGTCACTCTTATCCCACAGGCAGTTCAAGTACACACACAGGGAAATGGCAGAGCATTATAGAGCAAGGAAACATAAACAGAGTTAATATCTCTGACCTTCGCCATCCACTGGAAAGAAGTGTGACCAGTGAGGTCTTGTGATACAGGTGACACAGTAAATAAGACTACTTAATCACTGATGCCACACCTGTCATGTCTGTCTCAATCTGCCACACCTCATTAAAAAACAGGATGTGTCATCAGGTTTTGGTAGCATGGCCATATAAATCACAAGCCTTGTAGAGCTTCTTGATGATTCTCATGAATAATAATCGCCCTCAAGCCTGCAGCTCTCAGTATAACCACTGCCTGATGGTGACTCTGGGGGGAGAGCTGTTGTGGTGTTTGGAGCACACTGTCCTTCCCTGGGGTATCTGGGAAAAAAAAAAAAAACATCACAGAATTGGTCAATTAACTCATTCCCGGTCCAGTTTTTGGCAGAGAAGAGCCATTCCCTTGCAACTCCATCATTCTCTCCAACCACCCTTGCCAGAATTGGTTAAATTTCTCAATAAGTACATTTACATGCAAGCTGGTGGTTTTTTGAGTTGCCAAGCTACAAATCTTCAAGAATAAATGAAACAATGCATTGAATATTGAAAGGATTACATAAACAATCGCAAATCACCTCTCTACATCTTTTGAAGCTAAGTATAACATTTCGTAAGCAAGGCACACAAACTAGGAATATTTTAAACAGTCAACTTTAATGATGAACGCAGGAAATCGTTAGAAGAACACAAGGAAATAAACAACACGTTACGTAAACAATAACCGACAAAGGACTGAACTGAACAGGGAGTATACAGGAGATAACTATGAACTAAATAAGATAATTATAAGTAACCATAGAAACAAACAGGGACATAATCAGAAAACAAGGAAACAGAAACTAAACAGGGCAAAGAAACAGGAACTAAGGAAAACAAAACAGAACATCAAAATAAGAGTCCATAAGCATGACATTACCATTCAAAACATAGAAAGAAATGTATTTGATCAAAAATACAGTAAAACTGTAATATTGTGAAATATGATTAAAATTTTAAAAAACAGTATTCAGTCTTCTTCTAGTCTTCAGTGTTACATGATCATTCAGAAGTCATTCTAATATGCTGATTTCGTGCTCAAGAAACATTTCTTATTATATTGAAAACAGTTGTGCTGCTTAAGATTTTTGTGAAAACCATGATACATTTTTCAGGATTCATTAATGAATAGATAGTTCAAAAGAACAATTTATTTAAAATAGAAATCTTTTGTGACATTGTACTGTCACTTTTGATCAATTTAATGCATCCTTGCTAAATAAAAATATTAATTTCTTTCTAAAAAAACAAAAAAAAACAAAAAAACTTACTGAGGGTGCATGGACAAAGCCAAGCTACAATCAGATTATTCAGGTCTGTTAGTCTAACTTTACAAAAAAAAACAGGGCTGCATTTCTCAAAAGCACTGTAAGCAAAGTTGATCATACAGACCGTTAATGCCAATGGTTTATTTACTTAGACTTACAATGCTTTTCAGAAACACAGCCCAGAATTATACAATTTCAAACTTTAACGTGCATGTAAAAGCAGTAAATGAGTGGTAGAAGAGTGCTGGTGGAGTATAGAGTATATGTGCCATTCTTGGCACTTATGCCCATTTTATGTGCTACAGAATTGGGATGGGTTAAATGATGAAATGGCAAGATGTAGGCCTAGTTGCCTTGACAAGATTTTATTGGCTGAACCAGAGACTTTGCATTTAGTGAATAAATAAATTCAAATGGCTAAACAAGTAGTGTTAGTGAGGACTATTAAGTTGTTGAGAGCACAAAAACATCTAAAAGCATCTTGATTTTTTTTTAACTATTATATTTTTACTGTGTGGCCTACAATGTCTAAGAGTATTTTACATAGGATCTAGTCTTGATAGATTGGGCACTATAATACATGTCAACTCTTGTTTCTCTCTCTAGATTGGCTTTCATTTAATGATGTTTGGAAAACTGAATCAGCTGATGTTGGAAGTGCCAAAATTTTGCCAGCTGAAAGAGAAAACAGGCCAAAAACAGACACATAACTTCAGTAGATTGTATAACATTACATTTTGGCATGCAGAAAGCATACAAAATCATCCAGGTTTAGTCATATTGATGATGATATCTTGCCAGAATGAGCCCATGTTTCCAATTTGATGAGACGTGCACAGAGAAATCCAGTTAAATGAAGTCGTGTGCATGACTTCAACAATTTCACTTAAGACATTGCAGTCAAAAATCAAACATGAATTCAGTTTACGTTTACTTTTCCTAATTGTGTTTGTTTAAAGTCAATATTACACTGATCAACAACACTAACACATGCATATCTACTGTCATGCTTAGGCTTGGACACAATGACCAGAACTGAGGTAAAACTCGAACAGGTAGGTTTATTTGCAGATACGGCAGGAACACAATGCATAAACAGGTAAATGATGATACTTGATATCGTTAGCAGATGAAAGACTTGTATTGTTAACTTTGAGTCTGACAGAATCGTTGGAGCACACACACACAAGGGAACAATGTTAAGACGAGGGATGACTGGAAGACAACTTGGATGACTAGAGATAGAAGTAGATAGCAAGGTAGTCAAGAACATAAAGCAGGTAAATAGTCTTATCAGATGAGGTCAGACCATGACTGAGGGAGTGTGTGTGCTCTATATAATGCTGATGATGAAGGATAGATGAGTTCCAGGTGCGTGGTTAGGTGGCAAAGAGGATGATGGGAAATGCAGTCTGTGACATTACTCCCCCCCTCCTGTACGGCAGCTCCCGACACTGTGACAGGAGAGGGCTTACAGAACAGTCCAAGGCAGAGTGGGGGGAGGGAGGAGCCAGGGAGGAGATAGAGAAGTGAGGGTCCATAATGTGATACAGAGCATTGCTAAGATGAAGGCTCACAGTGGAACCAATGGAGGGAAGAGCCAAGGTGGAGCCAGGAGCCTGTCCGACTGCGGTGGAGCTAAGGAGCTACCTGTGGAGCTGAGGAGCCAAAGATCCTGGTTGATGGACTAGAGGGCCGAGGCATAATCACAGGCTTGCAGAAACGGGGCTCGGCAGACCGGGGCTGAGACAGTAGGGGTGAGGACAACGGTGGAGCCAGAGGGAAGGATTAGCCCTGTGGAGCCTAAAGGGTGGAGGGATGAGGCATAGCCGGAAGACCAGAAGTCCGTGGCACAACCGGGGGATGACTGGCCAAGGTGGAGCCTGAGGGATGAGGGACCACGGTGGAGCCAAAGGAGTGGTGAGCCAAGGTGGAGCCGATGGGTCGGAGGGCCGAGGTGAAGTCTGGGGCTCGGAGGCTAGAGGTGGGGCTGACGGATCCACACACCAAGGTGGAGCTGACAACTGGGTAGCCCAAGGCAGATCCTTGCAGCACGGTGTAACCACTGGATGAGCCGAGGTGCTGAAGGGAGACAGTGGAGGTGAGGCAGAGGAACTGCTGTCTTTGGCAGCGGAAGAGGGAGAGGCTGGTCAGCGACAACTTGGAGCTGGGCTTGACCAGTGACAACTTAGAGCTGGGCAGAGCCAATGGCGACAAAAACAACTTGGGACTGGACGTGACCAATGGTGGCAACAGGGCTTGAATGTAGGAGGCAATCAGGGAATCAAGGAGTTCACAGGAGGTCAAACTTCAGGGGCATGAGGATAAGTGGAACTCCACTCCATGACGTGAACTCCACCAGCATTCCCTCAGGGATGAACATCAATACTGGCTCACAGACATGGTCAGACTTGGCAGGCTTTGGCTCTGGTTCTGCGGTGGGCTCTGACTTGTGGTTCTTGGTGGGCTTTGGAGCTGGCTCTAGGTTTGTGGCAGGTATTAGGAGTGAGGAAAAACTAGGGAGGAGATCCGAGGCAGGTGAGGTCACTGGAGCGAGGACAACTGTTGACTGGATGGTGGGAGTGGGAAGGTCATTTTCTATATCTCCAAACGTGAAAAACGAGCCAATCAGCCACAGCGCATAATCCATGTACTGTGCCAGCGTGCAGGTAATAGATCCTGCTGGTTGTCATCGAAACAGGTGGTCATCCAGCCCACTCCAAAAACGTCTTTAGAGTGCCGTTGCTCCAGGACACCAGGTGGCAGAGCTCGAGGAACTCCTCCATGTTGCCTTCCAGGGGGTGGCCATCTTGTGAAAGGGAAAGGAGATCATCTTCGGGGGAGTGATTGGAAAATCCTGTTGTGCTCATCTTGTTTGGTATGACCTTCTTCACGCTCAGGCTTGGACACAATGACCAGAACTGAGGTCAAACTCAAACAGGTAGGTTTATTTGCAGATATTGCAGGAACACAATGATGATACTTGATATCATTAGCAGATGATAACTTGTATTGTTAATTTTGAGTCTTTGTCTTGCGTGGGAAGATGTTTTAGTTTGGGGGCGCTGTGAGTGTTGGGGTGTTTGTTTAAACAGCATACGCACTGGGACATTTGACATCACATTTCTGACATTATCGATAACCTACTGCTTGCAATCGTAATGCAATGGACCAATCTACCAGAGGTAAATTAAGCCTTTAAATTATTGAGCTGTTGTTAACAAGGTCATATAAAATAAAAGTGCCTGCACAGTGCCTACCTTACAGAACACCAAAGGTGGACTTGCGCTTGAGTAGGATTATCTCTTTGAGTGCCAGTTTCAAGAATTATGATAAGCTAATTCCATTTCGAGAAAGAAAACATCACATGCAAAATGAATCCTATTTAGAAAGAATTAGATTTATAGCTCACGTATAATTTACATTTAAAGTGTTTTACAAATAAATTACTAAATGCTAAAAATGAATAAACGTAAATGAACATAAATTTGCTTTGCATTTACAATTCTGTGAAAACAAGGGGTGTTGTACTTCCCCTGCATCAGGAAGTGGCATCAGACAAGGTCAGACCATGCCTGCGTCTCAATTTGCATACTATCCTAAATAGTATGTGACATTAGTAATATTCAATACTATTTGGCGCAGTTAGGGTGGATAGTATGCACATTGGGATGCAGGGCAAGACCTAGGGAGTGTTTGTGCTCTATATCAGGGGTGATGAGCCTCAGTCCTGCAGATTTTAGCTCCAACGCTGATAAAAACTCACCTGCCTATTAGCTTTCTAGCAACCCTTCAGGCCATGATTAGCTTGTTCAGGTGTGTTTGATTATGGTTGAAGCTGAACCAGAAGCTGTGTCTCATTTCGAAGGTTGCATCCTCCGGAGGTCGCATTCGAAGGTTGCATACGTCATTGAGGCTGTATCGTTTCAGAAAAGTAAGTAGGACTCTCCGAACGCGTCCTTCTTTCACAGGAATTCGGAGGATGCATGAGGTGTATCCTTCACTGCTGCAGATAGCCCACAATTCTTTGCGTCGCTGTTAACAACCGTCATTTATTTGAAAAATAAATAAATAAATGGCGGCGTCATCAAATGTACATACAAGCGAAGATGTGTTTAAATGTAAGTAGTTTCATGCTTGTTTTTGTTTTAAACTTTGTTCTTCCTAATATCCTCCTCTTTTGTCTCTCTAACAGATATATGTTGTACATAAGCCAGCTCCTCAAGCAAAACCAAAATAAAAGAAGTAAATACATTTTATTTTCAAATTACATACAAATTTATTAATAATTTTCATTCATTTGCTGAGAGCGCAACAAGGCTGCCGTGAACGCGTTGGCATAGCAATGATATACTTCCTGTTTCCTTTCCTGCCTGTGTGTCCTATGAAGGATGTCTCGTTTAATTCTGGATAAGGACACTCCATATACCACCGCATCCTTCACAGGATTTGTCCTCTTGAGGATGCAGCCTTTGAAATTAAATTAAATGAGACACAGCTGTCGATTGTTTAATATAGGGAGATGAGAGGGTCTATATCTCTTACCATTGGAGAAAGCGTAACGGCTAACTTAATCACGTGCGGCACCTCTCAGCCTATCGTGTAACGGCAGTGACGTTAGTGCCCGCCGTTCAAAGCTCTTTCCCTGTGTACCACCAGAGCCGGCGCATTAGCATTAGCCATTACGCTTTTTTGGCTAAAGGTTGCAGGCTTGCCTTCCAGTGGTTTTGGTTGAACTCTGCAGGACTGTGGCTCTCCAGGACCGATGTTAACCACCCCTGCTCTATATAGTACTGGTAATGAAGGCTAGATGAATTCCAGGTGTGCGTGGTTAGGTGCCAGGGAGGATGAAGGGAAATGCAGTCTGTGACAACTACACTTTTTACAATATAGTTGTCAATTTAAAGCAGCTTCTATTTACACTAAATGTAGAAAATGTTAGATGTTATTAACACTCACTGTAAATAGTGGTAGACACTATTTGCAACACAATAATTGCAACAAACAGCATTTTGTTTACAGCAAGTGCAAAAATAGTGATAGATGCAATACTTAATATTTTATTTGTATTACAAAGTAAAATAGTACTGTAAATACTTGAACAATGAAGGGGGTAGTCAGAAACCTGCATGCCTTTATTTAAACTATATATTACATTTTTTGAAGCCTATATGTTATTGTTAAGTTACACCAGTTGAAGAAAGTTTAAATGTAATCACTAAATTGCTTGATAACATAACATTAAAACAATTCATAGTTAAAGAGTGTTGGTTTCAGCCAAAAATTTTCATTTTGGTGCGCCACTAATTCCGTCTGCTTACATTCATCCAATAGTTTTGTGGGAAGAAGGAAAAGTAAACAAATTTACAGTGAATAACTCCCCTGAGGCACGGAAATGTTACATTTTGTTGGTGAACACTGTGTGCGAAATCTTTGTAGTGTGAAAAATGAGGCCAAGTTTATTCTCTCATCAAGGGAAAACAGATATTAATGTCTGGAGGGATTGAGATAATGACAGTCATTGAACATCATCTGCATGTGATCATTTATTCCCAGCTATACAGGAGCTTTGTGTCGCTTTCAAGGGAGATGCTGAGACACGTTCAGAGGTTTTGACTGCACAAGGGTCAGGCTGACACAATAACCTACAGAGCAGCGGTCATGATGTCTGTGTTCACTTTTTCTTTCTCTCTCTCACTCTCTGATTCGTTCCAACTGGGAAATGTGACCATATTAAGAATGTTGTCAGACACAGGCAAAGACAAGCAAGCTTGACAAATCACACATTACATCACACCCTGCCTTCCAGCGAAAATGTGTGCATATAAAACAATGTGCTCGCAGTAGTTGGTAAACTTTAGTTCATTTTCGGTGAACTAAGAAAGTGCTTTATTGAAAGGGGAAATAAGGAATTACGTTTGATGTCTGAAAACTGAAGTTTTCTTGGTAACACTTTACAATAAGGTTACATTTGTTAACTATAACATGAACTAACAATAGCTAATATTGTTAAAAGCATTTAGGCTGTTAATCTTAGTTAATGTTCATTCCAACATTTACTAATACGTTATTAATGGATTATTTAATGGATCTGAGTTAACATGAATTAACAATGTAAAGTTGTATTTTTGTGAACTTGCATTAACAAAGATTAATAAATACTGGAACAAGCGTATTCATTTGTTAATACATTAAAGTGTTAGCATTTTCTACTTATGTTATAATATAGTGTGAATATTTATGTGTGTGTTATATTCTCTTCATCACCAGCTTACTTGATTCATGAAGTCTTTAAAAGGTAAGCCTACTAAGTAAACTCGGAATCAGAGCCAAAGAATCCCTCATCAATTATCGCTCAGTACTTTCCTGCCAATTCGTTCTCGTTTTCTTTCTCATTCAAAAGTTGTGTTTGAATGATGACTTATAGCCACAAACCCACTTACAAGTGTAGGCACATGACAGCGCAAAGTCGCACAATTGAACGCAGAGACACACACTTACCCTTTTCCTCTCCACAAACAAAGCCATATATGGTAAGCTGTGTTTGTGGAGGTAAGAGAGACAAGGAGAGCGAGAGAGAAAGAGAGATCTGCTCTCACAGAGAACTAAACAACCCTCCATCATGAAAACCTCTGTGCATAGATTACTTCAGCCACGCCTTGAACAACCCTAAAATCATGATGCTGTGTAAAGACTGTATAAACATTATGACCGGTAGCTGTAATTTTTCCCTTTTGGTGGACTGGTGACTACATGTTACATCACTTGTTTGCACTAAAATAAAGAATGATGACCCCCTGCAGAGTGAGGGCCTTCAGAGCTGCAGTGTGGAAAGAGGTCTGATGTTTGCTGAACAGACGAGGAATGTGATTTTGCACACTCATCTACTCAATGGCAGAATCAAGTAAACTTACCTCATCTGGACATACTGTGGATGCCTACAAGCACTGATATGTCATGGCTGGTGGATATGTTTTGAGAATGGCTTGTAAAGGATTGGTATTTAATACTGACATCAGTGAGCCTAGTTTAAGAAGAATCTGGGAAGCCAGAGCATAATGCATTGTGCTTTTCTAGTCAGTCAATGAATGTTTTGGTATGACAGGTTTTCAAGGCACATACAATCTCAAAAAATGATCTGGAACAGGGTTTCCCAAATTGGGGTTTGTGAGTAATTGATTAAACCATAATAAGTAAAATTTCAATCAGTCTTTCTAAAATAAAAACAATTAAAATCAAACACTTACTAAAAAAGCTGAAATACTTTATTTGTCTACATGCATGTATTATGACCATTAGACCAACATCAGAGAACTGTAAACATGGAAATGTTAAAGTATTTAAATATTAACTTAAAACGGAGGAGGGTGTCTCAAGTAATTAAATTAAAGGATTAGTCCACTTTTAAATACACTTTTCCTTATAAATTTACTCACCCCCATGTCATCCAAGATGTTCATGTCTTTCTTTCGTCAGTCGAAAAAGAAATGAAGGTTTTTGAGGAAAACATTCCAGGATTATTCTCCTTACAGTGGATTTCAATGGCTACCAACAGGTTGAAGGTCAAAATTACAGTTTCAGTGCAGCTTCAAGGGCTTTAAACGATACCAGATGAGTAATAAGGGTCTTATCTAGCGAATTGATCGGTCATTTTCGAAAAAAATACAACCGTTTATTAGGGCTGTAACGATATGCGATATGAAACCGAAATCGCGATACGCAGGTCCACGAACCTGTATCGCGATGTGAGAAGGCAGAATCGCGACACACCCCTTCCAACTCCCAGAGTTATCCTTCCTGTCCAGATCCAATGCTACCACATTTTTTAAATTACTATAAGTATTAGGGGTGTAACGATTTATCGTAAATGGTGTGTCTCAATCAGCTCTCTAGTTCAGTAAGTGTTTCGGGCACACATTGAATCTTGCAAGCAGGTTTAAACGTTTCTCATGTCAGTCTCTTGCATGGTCGCGTGAGAAACGTCGTGGCTTTCTTTCACCGCAGTGCACAGCAACGGCTGTGCTCACAGAAAAGCAAAAGACGCTTGCGATGCTTTGCTTTAAGAAGTTCTGTGGGGCCGTTCACATATTGCGTCTTTCCGCGTGCAAGTCAGTTATTATTTTCAAATGTAGCCGCGCGGCAGACGCGCTCATAAAGGGATCAACGCGGTCGCGACGCGCGTGCAATTCTCAACTTCTCAGAATGCCGCAAGCGCACCGCAGGTCGTGTGACAAGAATCAACCGATCAGCTATGGCCTTTCCGTAACAAAACATCAAAAGCTCAGCCGAACAGCTGATCATAGCTGTACATGGTGGTTTTTATATCTTATCTCCATCAATATATCTCGTAGTAAAACTAATGCAAGGGCTAGAAATCATTTATCCTTTGCAGAAACATCCTGATCCTCTTAGAGAGCTCAGTTCATGGTTGCATAGCAACGACCGACGCCACGGGAGCGCAAGCGCTTTGGAAAGAAGGAGAAGCGGTGCGGCCGCGCTTTCCACGCGTTTTTAGACGCGATATGTGAACGGCCCCTATTCATAATTCTAAGTTCATGTTAAATTTAACATTTTTTTTCAGTGACAGACAGCCCTATTCAACTGTTAATTTGAATACAGAAGGTTTTTATTAAAATTTTATATTTATTTATTTTATTGAAATGTGATCTTGTATGTACAACAAGGAAAATTATTGAAATTTGTTCATGTTTTTTTAATAAATCTTGTTTGAATTTCAGTTTCATTTTGTTCAAAATATCGTGATACGTATCGTATCGTGAACTCCGTATCGAGATACGTATCGTATCGTGACCTGAGCGTATCGTTACACCACTACCGTTTATGCTTTATAAACTTTCTGCTTCCGCATTCTTCATAACGCTTACGCTGAATGTCCTACACATTCCCTATTCAAGTTACGGAAAAAAACAAAACTGGCGCCGCGTTCGTTCCGTAAGTAGAATAGGGAAGGCGTAGAACATTCAGCGTAAGCGTTATGAAGAATGCGGAAGCAGAAAGTACGTTCAAGGCGATATTTTGTTTATAAAGCATAAACGGTTGTATTTTTTTCGAAAATAACCGATCGATTCGCTAGATAAACCCTTATTACTCATCTGGTATCGTTTAAAGCCCTTGAAGCTGCACTGAAACTGTCATTTTGACCTTCAATCTGTTGGTAGCCATTGAAATCCACTGTAAGGAGAAAAATTCCTGGAATGTTTTCCTCAAAAACCTTCATTTCTTTTCGACTGACGAAAGAAAGATATGAACATCTTGGATGACATGGGGGTGAGTAAATTTATCAGGAAAAGTGTATTCAAAAGTGGACTAATCCTTTAAGTCAAAGGAATTCGACTGACAAAACAATTTGGGAATCCCTGAATGAGAAAAAAATTCAAGTGAGCTTTAACTTATTTATAAAATATATTTTAATATTTTGTGAATATTTGATTACTACAATGCTTATTTCTCAGTAGAAATAAAATAATGACTAATTATTTAATCAAGCAATATCACACAAGTTACAGTACAGTTAAAGGTATATTTCAAGTATAAAAACTAATACCTAAATAGGAACATAATATACTTAAATTTCAAAAATAAACTATAAGTATGATGTTAAGGTCACTTAACTGTCCTAAGTAGTATTGAAATAGTACACGTACAAGTACTAGTACTAGTACTATTGATATTAGTATACTTACCACATAAAGTATACTAAAATATACTTGAGCTTTGCTTAAGTATACTTTAAATGAACTTAAAGTATACTTATTTTTTGTAAGGGTATTGCATCTCTGAGTAACACAGTAGTGGTGTTTCATTTCTAAATAATCAGTGTATTTGAATGATTCAGCTGAGTGAATGATTCAATGTATAAATGAATAAATGAATTAATATAATAATAATTTCTCGCTATTAATATTATCAAAAGTGGAAGAAGTTGGTAAAAAACATACATTTACACTTAAACTAACAACCAGCTGCAACTTTCAGAAACAATATTTACTTTTTAGCTCAACTGTCATGGAGTGGCTCACACAGGATTGTGGGATAGCAAAAGCAGTGAAGGATACATCTATGCTGCCTTCAAAATCGATCAAATGAAGGTATCTTAGGAGACAGGAAGTGAAGCTAACATTGGATTTGGACGTGCCGTGATGCCTTCCTACCTTGGAATGCATTCTCCGAAGGCAGCATTTTAAACCTTTCGAACAGCGCCAGACATTTTGTTCCGTTACTAAATGAATCATTGTTTTTTTAAACAAATAGGTTGAGTGAATGATTCAGTGATTTACTCAAAAAGACAGACATTTGATTTCCCAGTGAACAAATTGGTTGAATTAATGATTCAATGACTCACTCATAAATACAGTCACTTGTTGTCACCTACTTTGTAAGGTTGTAACGTGCAGAAAGAGTCGCTGAAAATCCCCACCAGTAATACACAGACTGATAGTCTGTCTGTAACGAGCAAACACAGACAAGCAAAGTGATACAAACAGTGAAACATCCCACTGTTGTTGAACTGTATACTACTGAAATGCTTTAGCCCAAAAAAAGGGGAAAAAAGAAGAGGACTAGATCTGGTATATAATAATCAATAATTGAATCATTAATTTGAAGTGTGAATATATATATATATATTTCTTTAAAAAATTATTTCTATGCCCTTGGTATTAGAAATAAATTGTGTAGAAAATTGGGTTCAGTAAACTGTGAGGCCCTGCAAAGCTAATTTTAGAGCCTCAAGACCCCTATCCATATTCACTGCTTCTTCACATCATGCCTAACTACACATCCAAACCTCATAGGAATAACAAAAATATCCTCCCTATGCTGCTTCACTTGCACACACGCTTTCTTAATCAGAAACAGCATCAACAAATCATCAACTGCAAAAAAAGTACATGGACCAAAATAAAAGCCATGATCTCTGTTAATGCTTGCGCATCAGCACCAGCTATTGTATTTGAGAATATTATGTCCTCAAAAGTGTGAGAAATGGAGTGAGAAAAAAAGAACAAGCAAAAAAAAGGAGGGGGGGGGGGGGATTCAGAGAGAGACAGGGAGTGTGTGTCGGCAACCTTATCCTTATTTGGGAGGAGGAATGTGGAAAAGGTCGAGAACATAGCTGACTATCAATGACGAATCTCTCATTCTCTCTCTATCTACTTTTTTTTGAGTATATGAGCAACTTTTTATTTAAAAAAAATATATAAATAAAACAAATTAAAAAAAAGATATATATATATATATATATATATATATATATATATATATATATATATATATATATATATATATATATATATATATATCAAAATAAGTTTAAAAATAGATTTTTATATTATAGTTGTATATTATATTTTATAATTATAATAAAGAAAATATGAGATATTATGGATGCTGTTGTGCAAAAGTGTGAAATGGTCTGAGAAAATCTGACATCTGAATTAGTAACTAATAATAGGCTGTATCTGTGCGGATTATGGCCCAATTTAATAATATAACCTCTTATAGAACACACATACGTGCACACATTACGTCACACTGCAGTGAAGCTGCATGAAACAGACACCCTTTTATACCTGCATCTGGACTGAATAACCAAAGCAGATGTTTGAGGCAGATAAATAATGATGTCACTTTTGAGTGGAAGATGGCAGTGCTGGCAGTGTTTGTTTATCTGGTTCACCACATGTGGACCTCAGACTGTCTGCCCCCCATCAGCAGGCTCTGCTCATGTGTGTTTGAGAGCCTATGAGAGTGAGAAACTGCAATTTAGAAATTAGACTGCAAATTAAACTGTCTGAACAAGAATCCAGACAGCTTGTCTTCCAGCACTGTATCCATTCCATCCGAAAGCAGGAGGATGATGTGTTAAAAAAATGACAGGTATCAATCTACATGTGCATCATGGAGGATTATGCCTACTAAACAAGTAAGGCTACTTTATAAAGGGAACATTGACTGCAAGACTGTGCAGAACAGACATGCCTGTTATGTGTCAAATCATTGTGCAATGAGCAGTAACCCTTGGCTCAGCTGTCTAAATTTCACAATTTCAATTCCAAACACCAAGATCCAGGTTACAATGGAGAGCAATGCTTGTTCTTTGTTCTTTGTCTTTTAGGTGTGTAGATTGTTTCTTTTCATTTAAGACTTTAACCACATATGACACAATTAGCCTACTCAGTACACATCTGCAAATCACAATATACATTTGTGTACACTTTCTATAAATATCTACATACTTTCCATATATTTTGAATCTTGTCCCACTATCCCATTTCAGCTATGTGCACTTTTATTTTAAAATATTTTACTTTTTTTTAATTATTGTTTTACCCTTGTTCATTTTTAAACTATGAAAGTCCATCTCTTTATTAACATTTTTTATTATATTTTACAACTATGATAATGATGACTATAATTATTTTCACACAAATTTAGACAAGGCGAGAATACTTTTTGTGCGCCCAAAAAAAACTAAATAATGACTTTTCAACAATATCTAGTGATGGGCGATTTCAAAACACTGCTTCGAATCTTTTGTTTCAAATCAGCGGTTCGGATCACGTGTCTACTGCCAAACTGCTGAAATCACGTGACTTTGGCGCTCCGAGCAGCTGATTCGAAACAAAAGATTCGAAGCAGTGTTTTGAAATCGCCCATCACTAGATATTGTTGAAAAGTCGTATTTTGTATTTTTGGCGCACAAAAAGTATTCTTGTCACTTTATAATATTAAGGTAGAACCACTGAACTCACATGAACTGATTTAAAATATGTCTTTAGTACCTTTCTGGATCTTGAGAGGTTTGGTGGCTTTGTTCTCAATAGAGGCCTCACTGAGTCATCGGATTTCATCAAAAATATCTTAATTTGTGTTCTGAAGATGAATGAAGGTCTTACGGGTGTGGAACGACATGAGGGTGAATAATAAATGCCATTATTTTCATTTTTGGGTGAACTGACCCTTTAAACATCCAAAAGGGGCAAAAAGTACCCATAACTTAAGAAACCCCCAAATTTATTGTGTATTTATTGTGTTGTTTATATTAAGTATAGTTTTTCCCTGCCATCCCAGTTGAACAAAAAACATGAAGCCTGAAGACTGAGCCCCTTCATACACCCCGTTATGACGTGCTTTTAACTGACCCCGGATGACATCACATGATCTCATGACTATGGTAGTTGACATGTCAGCACAGGTTTACCCCGAGCAGCTCTGGCTTCATACATCAGTACACTGGAGAGGGTGAGGGAGAGGGGAATGCAGGGAATTCTTCTGAGTTTGGTGATTTCTACAGAATGGCAGATGGAAAACTTATGATGTGTCATACTTTAGCTGTGGGCTTTTGTTATTTACAAACTAGTGGTCATCACCCTAGCAACGGATATATTTTCACTTCCTGTTTAAGGTGATGCTATGGTGTAGTATGCCAGCTCATCAAATTTGCCATCATGAAATCTATTTTGTCTTCATAAGGAAATGGAAAAGTCTAGAATAAGAAGTCTCGAAGGAAAAAAATAAATAATATAAATAATATAAAAAAAAAAAAAAAAAAAAAAAAAAATATATATATATATATATATATATATATATATATATATATATATATATATATATTTATATATAACTAGTGCTGTCAAATCACATCTAACATAAAAGTGTGTGTGTGTGTGTCTTAAAAATGATGATGATAATAAAATAGGGTCGACATGTTGATTGAAAAAACATAATGGTTGTATGTGTTATATGTTATATCTGGTTAAATGGTTATATGTTAAAACTAAGGGTTCAACCTCTTTTTCTGACTTTGAGAAATTATTAGATTAAAGGTTTAGTTCACCCAAAAATGAAAATTCTGTCATTTATTACTCACCCTCATGCCGTTCCACACCCGTAAGACCTTCGTTAATCTTCAGAACACAAATTAAGATATTTTTGTTGAAATCCAATGGCTCAGCGAGGCCTGCATAGGGAGCAATGACATTTCCTCTCTCAAGATCCATTAATGTACTAAAAACATATTTAAATCAGTTCATGTGAGTACAGTGGTTAAATATTAATATTATAAAGCGACGAGAAATGTTTTGGTGTGCAAAAGAAACGAAATAACGACTTATATAGTGATGGCCGATTTCAAAACACTGCTTCATGAAGCTTCGAAGCATTATGAATCAGTGTATCGAATCAGCGGTTCGGAGCACCAAAGTCACGTGATTTCAGCAGTTTGGCGGTTTGACACGTGATCCGAATCATGATTCGATACGCTGATTCATAACGCTCCGAAGCTTCCTGAAGCAGTGTTTTGAAATCGGCCATCACTAAATAAGCCGTTATTTCATTTCTTTTGCGCACCAAAAATATTCTCGGCGGTTTATAATATTAATATTGAATCACTGTACTCACATGAACTGATTTAAATATGTTTTTAGTACATTAATGGATCTTGAGAGAGGAAATGTCATTGCTGGCTATGGAGGTCTCACTGAGCCATCGGATTTCAACAAAAATATCTTAATTTGTGTTCCGAAGATTAACAAAGGTCTTACGGGTGTGGAACGGCATGAGGGTGAGTAATAAATGACATTATTTTCATTTTTGGGTGAATTAACCCTTTAAAACCTTTAAATTTACAAATGATAAATTTATTTCATCTCAGCAACCCTAGCTACTGTTATCAGACTGAATAAATCCATAATGGATGTCAGTAAATAGGATTTTTTGCAAAAGCATCTGTAACTAAACACTCTAATTTTGTGATGATATACATTCATACCAAGTTCCAAACAATGGCCATATCGACCTACACAGTATCAACAATGACAGAGTATGTCTTTAAACTCAGTTTCTTTGGTTTGAGATAAATATAGCCATTCCCCTGAATCAGTCATTGGGGAGATCATCACACTAGCCTTACAGTCCCTGCAGGAATTACACTATGACTTTTCCACATAGCTAAATGGAAAATTATTATTAAATGATTAATCATGTCTGAAAATGGACACAAACAATGATATTTTAAGAGTCCTGCTGCATGGGGAAAAATCTGCTGGCCAGGCTGGGAAAGCAGCTGGCCAATCAACTAAACCAGCTAATCACCAGCATGGTCAGGTTCGGAAACCACCAGTTTAAACCATCTAAAAGCAGTACACCACATTAGTTAATGTTGTTTAATGCAGGGGTAATGAGTAATGTCCGACCCAGCCCTTTTTCATATAGTTCTCCCTTTCCTCAAATAGTTTTTAATTCCTCTTTAACTTCATGATCCACCCTCTTCTTCTTCTTCATTTTCTTTTTCTTCTCACATTTTGATGCATTAAAATTACACCATGTGCCCCACCTGACAGCACACACACATTTAAACCATGCACATATACACAAGCACAGTTGCACAAGAGCCTGCACATGCAGACAGCACAGAACCTGTGCAAGGCCAAGACACGATGACATGTGAAAACTCATTCTGCTTGTAAGCAAAAGCTGATGCTGTGCAACATATGAGCCAGTGCAGCTCTTCCACACTGATGTGTGAAGGTTTTGGGTGTGGTATCTGAAGACCCACACCTAGTTTGTGGTTCGCTGAAAGGAAAGACCATTTATAAAAAGTGAGTTCACCATCACTAAAGACCATCACCATAACACACTCTCACTCTCATATATATTGTATGCAAATTAGGAGAACCACAAATGCAAGTAAAACACTCCAACTATAAAAGCAAAAAAACATTGCATTGAATATTATACCAATGAGTTGTTACAAAAACATCATTCAGTTTTTGTCAGGCTTTATGCAAACCATATTAGATTTTTGTGTTTTGTAACAAATTACACAGTCACACCTCAAATGTGAGTTTTGAAACCATTATTTGCACATAAGAACTGCATTGGTTGCCATACATCAAGCATGTAAGCTCACAAGAGGAAATCAATAGAAAACGGGCCAAAAATTATACTTGACATATTGATTTATTCAGTTAAAGTTATAAAAATATTTATCATAATATATATGTCAATAGAAAATCAATGAATAAAGATCCACAATTCTTCACATTCTTGACATTTTATTTAATTAGCTAAAGCTATCTATTTTTATTAAATAATGTGCCTTAGACCTACATTTTTGCGTATCTCCAAGCTTTGTTGTTGTGGGAGTTGGCCAGTCGAGACTAACTCTGGAACAGAGTTATGAGATCAAATAAATGAGGAGGCCGATTTGACTTGGCCTGACCTGTGCACAGCCCCATCTAAGGTAAGAATGTATGCTTGCCTAGTTAGTTGAAGAACACAGAGCGAGACGAGATGAATATTTCGGATTGTTTACAGAGCTTTGGTCTCAGCATCGGATAGAGTGGATGTTTCCTTAGATTATAAATTATCTTTGTCGAAGCCTGAACAAAATCTCTCCCTTGTTCGTTCTCACATGATGGCTGCTTTAGTGATCCACATCTGAACTTATGTTTTACATTCCTATCACATGTTAGGGCAGAAGGAGGATTTTTGTAATGTCACGTCATTTTTTACATTGAATATGAACAAACATTTGTGATTTCATGGGTTCCAATGACCACCCGAGCATTTGGTCTTAGTTATCCACAGTTCAGAGATATGAGGTCATTCCTCTCTGAAAATTAAGAGTGTGCAGGAGGGATTTCATTACCACATCCGAACTGGAGAAGCACAAAGCAACAGCGCTCCCTCGAGACAATGTGTAACGATCAAGCAGTTGATCCATTTGAAGATGTTTGTCGCCCTCTTGTGTTTTCAGATATGCTTTGCCGTGATTCCAGGATTTTGAAGTGAATGCGTCGACATCAGTCATACAAATCATTTTGTGACCTTTTACATGTTGTATTCTAACAAAATTATTATTACACTGGTTCATTTTTTGATCTAGCCTACATAACTGTAACGTAGGCTAAATATCTTGCAAGCTAACGTTTACCACTGACAAATGAACGTAAACTTAAAGGGTTAGTTCACCCAAAAATTAAAATTCTGTCATTAATTACTCACCCTCATGCCGTTCCACACCCGTAAGACCTTCGTTAATCTTCGGAACACAAATTAAGATATTTTGGTTGAAATCCGATGGCTCAGTGAGGCCTCCATAGCCAGCAATGACATTTCCTCTCTCAATATCCATTAATGTACTAAAAACATATTTAAATCAGTTCATGTGAGTACAGAGGTTCATATTAATATTATAAAGCAACGAGAATATTTTTGGTGCGCCAAAAAAACAAAATAACGACTTATAAAGTGATGGCCGATTTCAAAACACTGCTTCAGGAAGCTTCGGAGCGTTATGAATCAGCGTATCGAATCATGATTCGGATCGCGTGTCAAACCGACAAACTGCTGAAATCACGTGACTTTGGCGCTCCGAACCGCTGATTCGACACGCTGATTCTAAGAATTTTAAAATTTCGTTTACATGATAAGATTTACATAATACATAACACTGTTAATCTAAAGGTGATTGTAAGGGGGGATGGTGGCTTTACAGAGGGGATGCTTTTTGCAGTTTTTTAAACAAGAGGGGTGCCATATCCCCGCATCCCCCCTCAAATCGAGCCCTGTGTATACTCTTGGTTTAGAATAATGCTTTACCTGTGCTGTAGAGGCATTTGCAAGCTTCACGCAGGTTGGAGTGAATAATGAGCATTTTTTCTTGTTGACAAACGATATAGATGCTGATGCAAAAACTTGAGAAAATGAGATCCAGGCAGTCCAGCAATGATTATGTCAGAGATCAAATTTGAATAAGGAATAACAAATTTATTAATTAAAAATTATAGAAACAAACAAATTAATTAAGTAAATAGTTTATAATAAAATCTAGAGTATTGTATCTAATAGATGAAGATGAAGAATATACAGAAAGAAGGAACAAAATTAAGACATTTGCAGAATGAAATGAGAGGTAGAAGAGAAGAAGCAGAAGCAGAAGATGCAGAAGATATGTGAGAAGCAAAAAAAAAGCAAAGAAAAGCGAAGGAAAAGCTAAACTATCAAAGACCCAGTCCATTTTATACCATAAGCATAGGAAAACTTACATCCCACTCAAACTTATGTTTTTGTCTAATAAGAAAAGGTCAAATGGATTTATCCATTATGTCATAGACTGGTCAAATGTCAGAAATAGATGAAAATAGATATAGGAGTTGTTTTGACAGGGAATTTTGCAGATCTGGCATTATCACATGTCTGAAAAAATGGAAACAGATATATTTTTGATATAAAAGATGCAAGATCAAATGAGCAACTAATTCTGAAAACACCATCGCTTCTGCAGTACTTGGCAGGCATCCAATATCTAACCACAAACGTGTCAACATGACCGGTCACATTGGAACACTTGAAGAACAACTGAATATAGCAAGCATACATCCTCTTAAAGATAAAAGAAGAATAACCATAAAGGAAGGAGTACAATAAAGAGTAAATATATGGAGTAGGGGTACATGAATATATGAAATCAAACGTAATATTGATAAATCATAAGCCATAAATGATTAACATGAAATCTGAATAAAATGCATGAATATGAATATTGACATTTTGGATCCACCAGATGCATTTTGTAGATTTGTAGATTTGTATTTTAGTTGCGTGTGGGTAAATACCCACCTTTATGTAGCGGGTAGCACTCTTTTTGTTTAGTTTGTTGTAATAGTCAAAGTATTCTCTTTCTCTAAAATAAGTGAGTAAAACAGTAATACTGTCAGAGGTAAATATTTATATTAAAATCTCTTTTATAGCTCTTTATAGCACCGAAAAAACCGTAAAGCGACCCTCCTGGTAGGCTACAACCCAAAATCGCTCTCATGGACTACAAATACCAGCTATATGAGGGAGCGCAGAACTACACTTCCCAGTTGGTGTAAGACAATGTGAGCACAGAAAGCGACAAACTATAGTTTGTCTACTACACGTTTATAATAATATGAAATATTCGGTTGATCTTTTTGGAAACTAGAATATAAACTATGTTTTAATTATAATATAAATGTGTCCCTTATATGAAACCGGAAGCAGTTTCGCTCAGCGCATTATGACGCGGCGGAAGATCAGTAGTCTTCCTTTCCTCCATTAGGTGAGTGCGTGGTAAGAGCGCGCTGCGTCGCTCTCTTCATATTTGTCGAAAAACACCTTATTTCTTCACTTATAAATACACGTATTGTTCTTTAAAACTATTATTATTGTGTATATTACAGATCGCAACAATGGGCCGCCGTCCAGCCCGTTGGTAAGTTGTGAATTTTGTGTTTTAAAAATTGGCCTTACTGAAAATGGCAGGGCCCGCTAACCATGTGCCTCTCCCCGGCCTCATTCAGCAGTGACAGTACACTGACATACGCTACTTTCTGCTGTAAACACGACTGTGTTCCTAAAACAATTCTGGCTTCTAATAAAAATCATTATGTTAATTTTGGATTATGTTTCGTCATTGTTACGTTAAATGTAAAGCTAACGAATTAGCGCCCAGCTAGACACTTAATGTCTGTTGACTTTTAGCTGTTTGCAGTATTTGTAGTTGCCGAATAATTTATTTAAACCAACAAATATTGAAAGGATGTTTTGTTTTATATACATATATAATTTTATACACGTTTTTGTACTTGTATTAACTAGTTGTGTAACGGTGAGTAGGCACTTTGTTACGAAGATTGACCCATTGGTTTTGCTAATTGTCAATTATCTTTTGCAGCTACAGATACTGTAAGAACAAGCCTTACCCCAAGTCCCGTTTCTGTCGAGGTGTTCCTGGTAAGTTATGGAAGACTATATCAGAAGAATATCAAAATGCCATTTTCTGAGCCTGAAAAAGTAACGTTACACAGTCTGTAATGTCCAGTCATATCTAGCTAATAAAATTTTATAATACATTTCATCTGCTGATCATTGCTTTTGTGTTAGGCTAAACAAACTCATATTACATAGTGATGGTTTGAAATGACTCAAGTTCATTTGAAGTTCAATAGCAAATTCATATTAATTTAAAGGGTTAGTTTAGCCCAAAATGAAAATTAATTAATAATTCACCCTCATGTTGTTCCAAATTCGTAACACTTTTGCTCAGTGTGTGTATGGTCTACGACTCTTACCTGCAGCTTATTAAGCCGACTAGACAGGTTGTCTGTACTTGTGTGGTGTGCAAAGGCTGCAGACAGTAAATCTTTGGTTGTGTATGAGCCTGGCTGTGCAGTGCTGGGCCCTTTAAGGGACCATTGAGACATAACATTGCTTATTGCTTATCTAGCTAATAAAATTTTATAATACATTTCATTTGCTGATCATTGCTTTTGTGTAAGGCAAAACAAACTCTCGATACATGGTGATGGTTTGAAATGACTCAAGTTCATTTGAAGTTCAATAGCAAATTCATCTTAATTTAAAGGGTTAGTTCAGCCCAAAATGATTCATTAATTACTCACCCTTATGTTGTTCCAAATTCATAACACTTTCGCTTATCTTTAGAACACAAATGAAGATCTTTTTGAGAAAACGTATCCATATGAATCGAGTGGTTTAGTCCAAATTTCCTGAAGACTCGATCGTTTTTTTTTTATGATGAAAAGATTTAACTTGGGCTTTTGCTCACATTGATAAGCGAACACATAAGTAGAAGCTCAACCGAACATGAATAACGCACAAGAACAAACCTCTTCTGGAAGCTCAAACGTGTTGCGTAACCTTATAGAATAATTACAAATCTAGAAAATTTGTTAGCCAAAACTATTTATATTTTAGTGAAGTTGATTAATGGATCATATAGTTCTGATTGAGTATGTCTTTCTCTCAAACTCAGATCCTAAGATCAGGATCTTCGACTTGGGCAGGAAGAAGGCTAAGGTGGATGAGTTCCCCCTGTGCGGTCACATGGTATCTGATGAGTATGAGCAGCTGTCCAGTGAAGGTGAGGTGTCTTTATATGATACTGTTTTTCATATTTTATACTTGAACAATTTAACATTTGTCCCATAGTGTAATCATTAGTAGTCCAAAGCACTTTCTGATACATAGTCTTAATTTTTCTCTAATCGACATTATTTTAGCTCTTGAGGCTGCCCGTATCTGCGCCAACAAGTACATGGTGAAGACCTGCGGCAAAGATGGTTTCCACATCCGTGTGCGCCTGCACCCTTTCCATGTCATCCGCATCAACAAAATGTTATCCTGTGCCGGAGCTGATAGGTGAGTGTGTGTATGGTCTACGACTCTTATCTGCAGCTTATTAAGCCGACTAGACAGGTTGTCTGTACTTGTGTGGTGTGCAAAGGCTGCAGACAGTAAATCTTTGGTTGTGTATGATCCTGGCTGTGCAGTGCTGGGCCCTTTAAGGGACCATTGAGACATAACATTGCTTATTTTTCAATTTGGCCATTTAAGTGAATTAATCTTAATGTTCATCTCCTCTCCAGGCTCCAGACTGGTATGCGTGGTGCTTTCGGTAAGCCTCAGGGCACAGTGGCCCGTGTGTGCATTGGCCAGGTGATCATGTCCGTGCGCACAAAGGCCCAGAACAAGGAACATGTGATCGAGGCTCTGAGGAGAGCAAAGTTCAAGTTCCCTGGCCGTCAGAAGGTACTTAACATGAAGTTGAAAAGTGTCAGTGGTTCTCAGTTTTTGTTAAACTTTAAACCTTTAAATAAAAAAAACTGCCGTCCCACAAAAACCTCATCACATTTCTGATTATAGTTGTAAGAGAGAATAATGGATAATAACTTGATTTAAATAAACACATGTAAATATTTCAGTGATGCTTTCTATGAACAATATATAATTAGTGGCTGCAGTGAGCGCTCTTGATGGCACCTCATGAGCTCAGTGTCTTGTACGTCTTCTTGCCGCAGCATGGCTGCCAATCGGCACGTTCATAACTAACCGCTTTCTAAAGGCAGAGCACCAACCAGCATCTCCAGCAAAACACCCCACTTTTTTTCCTTTTTTTTTTTTTTTTTGAGAACCACTGGTCTAGGTGTTAATTGTGTAAAAGTTCTCTGCTCACTGTCTACATATTTACGTTCTCCTCCCTCTTAGATCCACATCTCCAAGAAATATGGCTTCACAAAGTTCAACGCCACTGACTTTGATGACATGCTGGCGGAGAAGCGTCTGGTCCCTGATGGCTGTGGGGTGAAATACATCCCCAGCCATGGACCCCTGAGCCGCTGGAAGGCCCTGCATGCCAACTAAGCACCACACACACTTCAGTGCATCTGTGTGAACCAAGGCTCTAACGACCACAAATAAAGTCCACTTTGATTTACAGTCTTGTTGGTTCTTTTTCTGATTTGCATTTGAACTTGTTAGTAGTTTAATATATTTAAGCCGGGTACATACTGTATGATTTTTGGCCACGGTTTTGTCTGAGACAAATGTTCAATATCCTAAAAGATTCCTCTGATCCTAGGATTAAAATGACATGTTCACTGATTTCACTGACATCGTTGTGATCAAACTTTACCTCAGATGAAATTCTGGCAGTGTCAGAAGATTTGGCGCACAGTCCTGCAGTGTGATGACTTCTAGGCCGACTGTCAAATTGACTTGTTTTTCAAGGCATTTCTTTGTTAGCCACCATTTCAGTCCTGTGTATAATGCAGCTCATGGTCACCGAACCTGTATGGGTCCTTTTTTTATATACAAGTACAACACCTTTGACATAATTGTTAACTTCAAAAAAGCCCTTTGTCTATAAAGCCTGGTCTGATTGTGGTATTCACGCTTTGAATGACATTTTCTGTGAGGAAGGCCTCAAATCATTTCAACATTTGAGTACAGAATTCTGCTTGATGGGATTTTCCTTTCTTATATTTAAGACTGAGGTCAGCCCTAAAGGCCTATGGTGTTTCCTGGTTTCAGGCTAGTGAATACTGAATGTTATTTTAAGAATGATTCGTGATAGAAGAAAATATCTAATAAAATACAACTATCTTCAAAATGTGAAACAAGTGAACAGAAACAACTCGTTCATACAGGTGCATTTTAATCAAAAAAATGTATTACAAAAATAAAATTCTCTTCAAAAATGAATACATTTAACTTGCATAAATGAGAAATCTAATCAAAAAGACAACAGGAATATACAACCTGAGCCAGTTCTCCATGATTATAAATTACAAGAAGCTGTAAAACACAATATTCATTCACATCCAAAAATCAGCAGCACATTTTGTAGATGCAGTTGTGGATCTGTATGAGCTCAAGAACATAGCAGCTGTGTAACAGCAAAGTAAAGTCTTCATCTAGATGAGATGAATAATCCACTTGTGGTTGATTTGTGGTCATATGATCATCTGCAGTAGCAGAAAGACATTCAGGACAAACAATGTAGGCTGAAGACATGAAACTTTGTTGCTTCTTGTGAAAAACCCTGATTTCTGAGTCTTGAGAACCACCTCGATGGGGTAGTGATCACTCACTTCCAAAGCCTATAACAGACAGTCCGAAGTTCAGTGAAATGAAAATACAAAAAAATAACGGTAAATGCTGAATTTGGCTTACCTGAGCCTCTGTAAGATGGAATTCCTTGGGAAAATTGAACGGCTGTGCTGAAAACGGTTCGATTGTTTTGAGAAATGGCTCTCCATGCACAACAATTCTGTGGATTGTAGCCATAAATATGAATCATTATGCTGTCGATATGCAAATCATAAGCAGTTTTATTATATTACACTGATAAAAACGTTTTGCTAGCGCACCTGTCGTATGCACAGTCCGTCGACTGTTTCACCGTAGTGTCCACCTTATCCTGAATCAGCCAGATGAAAGACGGGTCACTGAAGAGCCTGATGTTCTTACGGTTCTTTTTAGCCACGTAACCACAAGCTGCATTGAAGTCCCCAAGGAACATCACATTCTGGCAAGATGACAAAAAAAAGCAAGGTTTAAGATTTGAGCTCAAGATATTATGCTCTATATAATATAGGAAATCCATCATCACACCTCAATTTTCCATCGCTTTCTAACATCCACAAAGACGTCGTAAAGTTCATCAATCTCTTTGGTGGCATTTGAAGGAGTGGTGTGCTGCGGAATCAAGACAAACTCCTTGGCAACTGTTAATAGAGACATTATCGGATAATGAACAAAATCATCAAACTTCAGCTTATAATGATTTGTCATTGAACAAATTTAGCGTGCAAGTTTTCCTTTTTTTATTTTGACCTGTTTTAGGGGCTTGAAAATGTACCACAAAGGGTTCTCTGGAGAAAGCATCAACATCCCCTTTCTGTGTATCTGGATACTGATACTGGTTTATCAGCGTCGCTGTGCTTTTCCTGAGGAAATGAGGAAAATTATCTTGCAAGGCCTGAAATTCCTAAAACTTGTTATGGTGATCAAGAATATCTTAATGTAAGACATAACGTCCATCTCATAAAGCAATATTTAATATTTTTAACACCCTGCCTGTACTAAGGATGTGCCAAAAAAGATAAGCAAATAATTATTTTCATGTTATGGTATAAAATTCTAAGCTATTTTGTCTAAATAAATTAAAAATAAAACACCAAGAACTAAAACCAATCATTTTAAATGCTACAAGTACATTTAGGCATCACAATTTTATAATGTACAGTATAAATAGTGTATATTCATTTTGTGATGGTGTCATTAAATTATTTATGTTTAAAGAAATTTAATTGAGTGTTGTTAAATGACAGCAAATCTAATTTAGATGCAAAGTCAGGGGATATAAGCATACTGACAAACAGTGTTGGGTGTAATGCATTACAAGTAATGTGAGTTATGTAATCAGATTACTTTTTCAAGTAACTAGTAAAGTAACACATTACTTTTAAATTTACAACAAAATAACTTTTTCAAATAAATAACGCAAGTTACTTTGTTTTCCCATTTATTGACTGATACCTCTCCTGTCCCCATGTTGAGACCCATGTTGCTGTGAACATGATGGTTATTGTAGTTCTAGATTCAATGTGAGCAGCATTTACTCATCTCGCTTGCACAATAACAGATTCAGTATTCCTCATGAATAAAAACAGTGAAATGCAATGTTTTTATTGCTGAAGTAAGAGTGTTGAACTTTCTTTTCCTGCATCCTATTCTTCTGCGTTCCCAGAATGGCAGCACAGTTAAAGGTGCTCTAGAACCAGTTTTTACAAGATGTAATATAAGTCTAAGGTGTCCCCTGAATGTGTCTGTGAAGTTTCAGCTCAAAATACCCCATAGATTTTTTTAACTGCCTATTTTGGGGCATCATTAACTATGCACCGATTCAGGCTGCGGCCCCTTTAAATCGCGCGCTCCCTGTCCCCGAGCTCTCGACTATAATACAGTGCATTTACAAAGTTCCACAGCTAATATAACCCTCAAATGGATCTTTACAAGATGTTCGTCCTGCATGCTGCATGCATGCACCGGATCATGTGATTATAGTATTTATTTGGATGTTTACATTTGATTCTGAATGAGTTTGAGGCTATGCTGCGTGGCTAACGGGCTAATGCTACACTGTTGGAGAGATTTATAAAGAATGAAGTTGTGTTTATGAATTATACAGACTGCAAGTGTTTAAAAATGAAAATAGCGACGGCTCTTGTCTCCGTGAATACAGTAATAAACAATGGTAACTTTAACCACATTTAACAGTACATTAGCAACATGCTAACGAAACATTTAGAAAGACAATTTACAAATATCAATAAAAATATCATGATATCATGGATCATGTCAGTTATTATTGCTCCATCTGCCATTTTTCGCTGTTGTTCTTGCTTGCTTACCTAGTCTGATGATTCAGCTGTGCACAGATCCAGACGTTAATACTGGCTGCCCTTGTCTAATGCCTTGAACATGAGCTGGCATATGCAAATATTGGGGTCATACATATTAATGATCCCGACTGTTACATAACAGTCGGTGTTATGTTGAGATTCGCCTGTTCTTCGGAGGTCTTTTAAACAAATGAGATTTACATAAGAAGGAGGAAACAATGGTGTTTGAGACTCACTGTATGTCATTTCCATATACTGAACTCTTGTTATTCAACTATGCCAAGGTAAATTCAATTTTTGATTCTAGGGCCTCTACTGTACAGGTGTGAATTTGGGTTAAAAACAAAAAAGCAAGCCCAGCCCAGAGGAGAAAAAAGTAACACAAATGTAACACATTACCTTCCATAAAAAGTAACTAATGCAATTAGTTACATTTTCAGGGAGTAACGCAATAATTGTAATGCATTACTTTTAAAAGTAACTTTCCCCAACACCGCTGTTAAATCAACACATCTTTAATATCATCCGATAATAAATATTTTTCCAATATCTTGTACATCCTTAGCCTTTGCATATTGTCCTAATGTACAGAAGTGCTGAACACATACCTGTAAACAAAAACGTATTGCTCCTGATACGCTTGTGTTCTCCCGAGACGCTCACTTGCCACGTAGTCATAATCATTATTATTAAGCCTGGAAACAAAATAAACATAACAGCATTTATGCTTGCTTATCTCTTAAATCTGATTTTTTACACGGCAAGTTCAGATTTGTTTTTTTGATATTTGCATATTGTCTACCTGTTGACTGCATCAAGCAGGCGTGGAATGGCTTTATTTTTCTGATCTCTGACCTCCTGGAGCAAACATATGTCACAACGAGATACAATCTGCAAGAAAGAACAAACTAGAACACTTTTAGACTTGTTTTATATATATATTTTAAAAAAGTAAACGCATTGTACTATTCATCCTCATACCCGTGATACAGAATTCATGATTATGGCATTGGCTGATTTTGAATCACCAAAACTCTGAACATTAAAGGCACAAATTCTGAATCCATAGCAGGTCAGTGAGCCAGAGAGAATGAAGAGGGTGACAAGGAACTGTCTGCTGGTCATCCTGCATGTAAAGAGTGAGAGAAAGACCTCTGTAGTTATAGCTTCACAATTCAATGGGAAAGAACAGCCTTCAAATGTTATATTAACAGGAATACATGAGTTGTATGCAAGCAGACACTCAGGAGTGTAAAAACAAATACAAATAATGTAGGAGAATGGAGAATAAAAGACCAGAATTAAATCATATAAAATAGAAAAAAACTCATTTGACACTCTTGTTACAGAGTTAACAGTTATTGCAAAAAAAGTGATCCTGAAACTGATGAGTGATGAGTTCATCATGTGATTGTGGTTTGTGGTATGAAAAGAGATAATATTTTTTAGATGTTTTAAAGATTTTGTTTGTCAAATATTAACTAATTTCCCCATTCTTATCCCCAAAAGGTGACTGAGCTAATCTATACCAAGTAAAAACATGCATAGACGATAACAATTCATCAGGTTTGATGAATTTGGAGACCCAAAAACCACTTAAATTTTCCATTGAATCACTGATTAACAAACTTAATCATGTTCTGATCAAAGTTTTGACTGCTTTTCATGTGAGACCAGTGATCAGAAAGTGACAGTTAACACCTAATGATAGACTATGCCAAGGATCAGGATGTGTCTGCTTTGAGGTTAGTGACCTATTGTGAAGTTAATAGCCTATGCTGTTGTTGGTAGTAATCCAGACAGCAAACAACATGCTATAACATGATCTGTGGGTTCTAGAAGTTTCTAACAGCTTACATTTTTTTTCACACATTTCTTCAAAGAACTTTCCTATATAATGCAATTGCTTGCCTAGTAGCTACAACATGGGAATCTCAGCACTGAGTAAGCAGCAACAGGCTCATACAGAGCCGCATACAAAGCTTAATATACTGACAAGCCGACTTCCTTACCTCATTTGAAATGTGTTGGGTTTCACTTCAACAAAGCAGGTCTCTCTTTCTTTCCCTTCCGCAGCAGAAGAGTTTTCCACTGGTGTTATTATACTCAGGAAGACTGAGGACACACCCTCTGCTCAGCTATTTGTGGACAAAGGGAGGAGCTTGTCTTATATGTATGGAGTGTGTGGCTTTCCACACCCTGCAATAGAGATAAATACAATACATTTGCATGCAAAACTAACGGAATTAAGAGGTGTATAATCATTTACTCTCTACTCATCTTTCAGGTTTTTCCGGTTTAGGGCACTGCTTTTACTCAAGCCCAATATGACAACATCATAGTTGCTTAAGCATAGTTGCATAAATGTCTGCAGCTCCTATAGAAAAACAAAACAGTTTTAAACCAATGAGTTTAAAGGTCTGTCAAATTCCAGCAAAGCTACTGATTGATTAACAAAACAGAAAATAAAGAAAATAAATACTCCTTATGAAATATGTAGTTACTTACTTGTGTAGTTACCTATTGTATAAGATAAGTATACATGCACAATATTCAATACTGAGTCAGTCAATTTTAGCTGCACAAAAATAATTAAGTGCTGAAAAACACTGATTATCACCAGGCCCACAGGTAAACTACAAACCCAGAACACCTCTGAGAACTGAACTTAAAGGGATAGTACACACAGAAATCAAGCATCCTGCGTCAGTTCAGACAGGACTCGTAGTCAAGCTCCGCTATCAGCTGATTCGTAAATTCCAACCCCACCCATATCAGCTGATCCGATTTCTATGGACTCCATTGGCAACTCTAAAATAAGACGCGTTACTTAAACGCAGCTTCCGTCTCTCTGCTTGTTTGGCTGCTTCTGCATGCTGCTTGCAACCCACTTCCTCCCCAGCTCCTCCTTAAACTTGTGTATAACTTAATCAGTGTCATTCTGTTGTCATTGATGCATGCTCTGTTCTCAATAGGGGGATTTTCTGCTGCTCTCCCAGTTAAAAATGGGAGGTTGTCCCCAGAAGCTGCTGCTGTTCCCGGTCTTGGCTTTCATGGAGCTCATGAAAAGGATGGGGAATTTATAACAGAGCCATACCGCCAAATTGTAACTTTAGCAAAATATGCCATTAAAAATGGACTAAATTTTGTCTCTTGTAATTTTTGACTTAAGTGGTCCTGACTGAAATAAAAATTCTGACATAATTTACTCACACTTAAGTAGTTCCAAACCAAGTGGCAACCTCCCCCAGTTTCTCGTGAAGCCAATACGGAAGTGACTTAAACTGCAATTCATCGACTGGCCGCTAGGGACAGGCTGCAGAAGTGAGCAGAATCTCATTGACCATCATGTTAAATTAGCCAAGTTTACAGCAGAAAAAAACATGTTTACAGTCTGGTTCAAATTGAGGTTTTGGTCTATACTGCGAATTTTGCCCTTCATGACAACTCTGAGGGGGGTGAATTTTTTTATAGCTCATCTGTTTAAATTATATTAAGCCTTAAAGTTCTGCATAATTAAGGGCGTGGTCACTTGAGTGACAGGTATGCCGCTGCTGTCTGTGAGCCGTCATGTTACCTCAGCAGCTCATTTCAGCCGCTGAATTTGGCATCTCAGTCGTATTTGTGCTTTTTTCTGGATTATTTTATACAATATATGGCTTGCTGCATACTCGAGACTGATGTGCGTCTGTGTACATGTGCTCACATGCGGAAGATAAACAGAACACACGTTGTTGGATCGTCGTGGCATTGGCTAAAAGTTTTGTTCCTGAGATTTACTACAATGACAATACCAGGAGGATATACAGCTCCGACAGCACTGCTTGGATATAACTAAAACTGCTGCACTATTTTGAAAAATTATACTTTGGACACGTGCTCATTAGTTTGAGAGAACATTTGAGAGATATACATCTGGTACATATATATATAATATATATATATATATATATATATATATATATATATATATATATATATATATATATATATATATATATATATATATATATATATATATATATATATATATACCCAAGTGCCACAGATTGGATTCATCTCGCGATCTCTATTTCATTATAAAGGAATGAAATCCCATTTGATTTGGGTTATTTGCACACCCCACACAAATTAATTAGCCTACTGGTGTTGGAGCATCTATAACGTTATTGTAAAAAAAGCACCGTAGATTGACAGTAAACCTTTAGTACTTTCTAATTGTATTGTTATCTTTATTAATATTTTAGATAGTATCTAAGATAGATAGCTAGGCGGGCGTGGTTTCAGCAACAAGTCGCATGGGCTCCAACTACGTCCCGCCTCTTTGCCCATTTTCAGTTATCCGGGAGTGACGTGCGGTGATGCGCAGTTAAGATGGCCGCGGCCTCATTTTCGCGTCAAAACTGCTGTTCAGAACTCTATGGGTGACGTCACGGACACTACGTCCATATTTTTTTTACAGTCTATGTTCCAAACCTGTATAAATTTCTTTGTTCTGCTGAACACAAAGAAAGATATTTGGAAGAATGTTAGTAACCAAACAGATCTCGCCCCCCATTTACTACCATAGTAGGAAGAGTAAGTACTATGGTAGTCAATAGGGGATGAGATCTGCTTGGTTACAAACATTCTTCCAAATATCTTCCTTTTTGTATAGCAGAACAAAGAAATTCATACAGGTTTGGAACAACTTAAGGGTTAGTAAATGATGACAGAATTTTCATTTTTGGGTGAACTATCTCTTTAACTGGATGCATTTTATTCACCCACACATACCCTGGCTTTTAAATATTTTGGGTAATTTGATGGTTCTTTCAGTTAGCAATATATGTGTTACCAGCTCAATCTGCAGATTTTCTCTCAAAATTAGCACACACACACACAAAACCCTGAACAAAAAACAAAATTTATTGTATTATCATAACTGTTTCTGAGCCAGTCTAATGTAAAAACTGGTCTAAAACTTGATTAAAACCACAAGTAAATTGATTGAGAAACGTCTCTTAACACGTGACTGTTGATTTGTCAAGCGATGGCGCCAGAGAAGCGCACTAATTCTCTAAAAGCTGGTCTAAAACTAGATTAAAACCACAAGTAAACTGATTGAGAAACGTCTCCTCACACGTGACTGTTGATTTGTCAAGCGATGGCGCTAGAGAAGCGCGCTGATTCTGCCCTATGACGTAATTGATTCGAAGTTCTGCTTTAGATTTACTCTCAGTAATATCTGTGCGTCCTGCAAATAATTCATATAGCTAATATTCCAGTTTAAACTGAATGTCCTTTTTAGTCCGTCGATATTTATTATTAAAAAGAAATCAGTAGGTGTTTTTTTTAGCGTTTTGTGTCGCTGAAAACGACATTTTTTTTCGTGAAGAACATACGCTCGCTGAAAACAGGATGAAAACAGAGGTGTCAGCCGCTGCTACATTCATCAGCGGTTTACTGAGCAGCAGCGTCTCTCTCACTGGAGACCAGCTGCAGCTCTTCACTCACTCACTCACTGATGCGCTTCTAGGTGAGAGAAGAGGATGTGTGTGGGTTGGCCTGCTTTACTTTACTGAGTATTCATACGCCTCTGATATCCTTTTTTTTTTTTTGATTGTATTTAACATCTTGACATATATATATATATATATATATATATATATATATATATATATATATATATATATATATATTAATAATAAAAATATATATATATATTTTTTTTGATTGTATTTAACATCTTGACATATATATATATATATATATATATATATATATATATATATATATATATATATATATATAATTATATTATATTATATTAATAAAAAAAAATATATATATATATATATATATATATATATTTTTTTTTTTTTTTTTTATTTTTTTTTTTTTAAACATAGATGCCATCAGTAACATTCTTTTGAATAATCTATTGTTATTTTTATGACAAATAATAATAAAATGCTTTAAAACATTTGTAAAGTTTCTGTATGCAGTTTGATATGTCTCTCTTTTAGAGCACTATCGGCACCATTGGTTTCCTCATGCTCCCTGCAGAGGCTCTGGCTACAGATGTTTACGGATCAACCGTAAAATGGACCCTCTCATAGGAAAAGCAGCCTCTGCTGTTGGACTTACACAAGAGCAGCTTTTCTCATCACTTCCAATAGAGCTGACCCTGTGGGTGGACCCTTCCGAGGTGTCCTATCGGATTGGTGAGGATGGATCCATCTGTTCTCTCTACAAGTCCTCAGTGATACGGCCTAAAAGTGCCTCCTCAGCAGATACGTCAGCCCACAGGAAGGAGAAACTGAAAACCAGACGATTGAATTGATTAAAAGGGTTCAACATAAAGGAAGGGTCTTTGTTTTGAGAGATTTTGAAACCCTCTCTCTATGTAAATTCTGCACTTGTTTAAAACATTAAAGGAGTAACTGAATGTGCAACATAAATGGTGCATGCATCCTACATATGTCCACAAGCACAAAGATCATGATCATTTAATTTTGGTTAGTGTAATCTTTTAATCTGAAATTGTATGAAAACACTCACATTTGATTCTTGAAGAAATGAGTAACAGTTTTTCCCCAAGTATGACAAATGAAAAATATTTAAAAAACTGAATATTAATGGAATGGCACAATTTGTGTAAAAATAAATTAGATTTTTTAATTAGGCTAGTAGGCCCCCAATTCCAAACCCATTCCATGAAGTTCCCCCCACACAGATTTTGTGTGGATATTAATGCCAGTGGAAATTTGGAATCAGCATTGGTGACTTTTACGTACCATGCGCCTCAGCACTCAGTAACCCCGCTCTGTGACTTTACGTGGTCTTTGCGTCATGGCTGAGTTGATGCTGTTCCTAAATGCTTCCACTTTCCAATAATAACACTTACAGTTGACCATGGAATATCTAGCAGGGATAAAATTTCAGAAACTGACTTGCTGCAAAGGTGGCATCCTATCACAGTACCACAAGCAAATTCACTGAGCTCTTTAGAACTACCCATTTTTTTACAGGCTGCATGGCTAGGTGCTTGATTATAATAATTAAGAGGTGCGTCCCAATACTTTTGTCCATATATTGTACTTCTGACATATTTTTTATTAACACTTATGTACATACTTATTCTATTTTATAAAATAAAAATATTATATATAAAACTTAGATGAAAATGAGAAATGTTCACTTGGCAACTAACTGAAACCTAATTTAAAGGGTTAGTTCAACCAAAAATGAAATTTCTGTCATTAAAGCTGCAGTAAGTCCGTAAGTTTTGCCTCTTTGTCGCCATCTCTGTTTGAAACCTGCAATTACAGTTATTTGCGGAATTATCATCTTCATGTGGGTTGTGCATCGGCACGACTCCTCAGCGCGGATGAATCTAATGTTTTGAGGTGCAGCAGTGTGGATCTTCACTGTACTTTTTAAATGCTACGTCTTGTATGTATGTCCAAATTAAGACGTTTTACCGGAAAATGTCATCTATGTCAATGTCAATGTCAAGTAAGTAACATGTCATCCACTTTTGTTGTGCAAATTATTATTGTTATACTTTGTTCTCGAATTGTTAATGTTAAAAACTTAAACATTGCGTGACTATGTGTATGTATATGTGTATTATCGTTATCCATAACTGTATGGATTAAGCGAAAACGTGTGCTACTGTTACCATATTACCCAATGAACCATTGAAATGTCTTAACTGTCCAGCAGAAAAATAGCCATCTCTGCGTCCGTTTTTTGGTCACGTCAACTTTCAAAAGCCCTGCCGACATCTCTTGTTTTCGCACAGACCCGGTCGCTTTCCCTTTTTTAGGCTCTCCGTAGTCCACACTCCGCAGTGTGGTAAAATTCTTTTACTTCGTTTTTACCACAGTTGTCGATTTAAACTTTCTGAATTACAAGCCACCATCTCAAGTTTAAATACATTTCAGCTGCTGTAAGAAAAGGCTACAAATGATGCGCCACCAGCAGCATCCACACATGCGATACTAGCTGTATACAGACGTGATAATGACGCAAAGACAAACGTCAGCAAACTATTATTTTGGTAGGATTTCCCGCGAAATCCTACCAGTGTCACTTGCATTATAAAACATTATTACAAGCTTACCGTTGTGAATCGAGCTGAATATAGATAGTTTTGAACACTGATTGATTATCTACTTTCTCAGTAATTGATTTAGGATACTTTTTAACCCCAAAAAAGTTACTGACAGCAGCTTTAATTGCTCACTCTCATGTCGTTCCACACCCGCAAGTCTTTCATTCATCTTCGGAACACAAATTAAGATATAAATCTGAGAGGTAAGTTATATGACTTGTCCATAGACAGCAATATAATCACTTTCAAGGTCCAGAAAGGTTCTAAAGACATAGTTAAAACAGCCGATGTGACTGCAGTGGTTCAACCTTAATTTTATGAAGCAACGAGAATACTTTTTATGCGCAAAAACAAAACAAAAATAACGACTTTATTTAACAATCTCTTCTCTTCCCTGTCTTTATCCTTATGCAGCTGACGCAGTAAGCACAGTGAAGGCTTCCGTGTTTACGCCCGAATGCCGGCTCAGTATTGGCCAAAGCTGATCATGTGAGCAGCACAACACGTGTACAATAATGAGCGCTGGATGTTAATAACATGAGAATGACACAGAAGAGAAGATATTGTTGAATAAAGTCAATATTTTTGTTGTTTTTGCGCACTTCATAACATTAAGGTTGAACCACTGCAGTCACGTCGACTATTTTAATGATGTCTTTAGTACCTTTCTGGACCTTAAAAGTGGTGATTAAATTGCTGTCTATGGATGAGTCATATACCTCTCGAATTTCATCAAAAATATCTTAATTTGTGTCTGAAGATGGATGAAGGTATTACGTGTGTGGAACAACATAAGGGTGAGTGACAGAATTTTAATTTTTGGGTGAACTAACCCTTTAATATTAGTTGTTACTTAACTAATATATTTTCCCTGATAGAAGCCCAAACGTTAAGCCTTCATTCACTCTCACATCTGTTGAGATGTTCACACTCTCTCCATTATGCATCAGTTGGTAGAGCTGCAGGCAAACCATGCAGAATAATATCCGGACTTTGCCGCAAAGATGCTTTTCCTTTAATAATAATTTTGCTGATCTTTTTCTTTATCTGTATATTAAACTGTCCAGTCTGTCTAGGCTTCATCATACGTCCCATCAGGTTAAGTAACGGCACCCAGAGGGAGGTTGAGGAAGTGTGCTTTAAAAGTCTTGGAATGCATTTGTTTGAACACCTGGTTAATTCTGCTCCCAGGTTATCACATGCCTCCGATAAAAACAAGCAGTACTCCAAAAGTGCTCAAAACCCAGCGGATCGCTGTTAAAGCCATCAGATCCGTCTCGATTTACAGAGATTTATAAAAGTGAAGTTATGTATATCATTCAGCATGGCAACCGAATGATGTTTGAAATCTATTTCACAGCACTTTGTCATGCATTTGCGGTTTAAAGACAATATTATTTCTATTAATTCTATTTTGTCTTAATCAAAAACAGGGGGACAGAAGTGTTTTTTTCCTCTTCTCTCAGTCCCATCCCCTGATATACCTACCAAAAACAGACAGCTGCATTTCTAACAATAAATGTCACATGAGTTGGACAACACACTCTTTTCATAATCTTAACTCACATGAGATTAATCGATTGCTTTTTTGAGTTTGCAAGTTTTAAAAGTTCACCATGTTCAAAAATGCTGTCCAAGATTCCTGAACTAATAATAATTTCCTGTTGAACTCCATCCTTTATTTCCATAGCCAGCACTGTTCATTCTCCCCTATATTTTCCCTTTATTTTTCCAAATCACAGTGTTCCCTGAAAATGTCTCATTATATCACTAAAGGGAGGAACAGGTCTTAAAGTTATTATAAGATCATGTTTATTCACAAGAAGACAGCAAAATAAATCAGTTTCAAAGTGTTTTTATCCACTTTACTCACTTTAAGCACAATTTCAAAACACAAGCACATGGACATAAAATGGATTAGTAATCAATACATCTTCATTACAGTTTATTTTGGCAGGAATGGGAGCGAGTGATTCGTTAAATAACCTTCCGACAGCACAGAGTGGGTTAAGGCCAGTTTCATGAATTGTTTTTTAATGGTTCACAGGCAGTCACTGCAGAGAAGCTCTTTAAAGGTCTCATTTTACTCAGAGGCTGTGACACACTGCGCTGCTCTTCACACAGGACAAGAACTGTTTCTCCTCACAACAGGATGGATCTCAGGATTTTACTCTTTTTCGTGATCGTGCCGTGGATATTTTGTGAAACGGCAAGAACCAATAAAGTGGTACCTAGACACAAAGGGGTTTTGAAAGTAGTAGATGATGAAGAATTTATCTCAGAGAGTAGAGTTGTCATGGAAGCCAAGAAACCAAAGGTACGACAATTTAATGCTGATTATGCATTTGTATACAGAAATTTGTAAAAAGAATTGTGATATTAAAATAGAATTTTGCTTAACATACTGATGTTTTTGATGGCTAAATCAAATATATATAGAATGCCAGATATCATAAATCTGTTCCAAGAAAGGTATGCAATGGAAAACCTGTTAAATCCATAATGGGATTGTGTCCAATGGAAAACAGTGCAATCGGCAAGTTATCTGGGAACTCATGAGCACAATGAAAGGCAAAATAGCATGCGAACTGGTTGAACCCATTGATTTTGAGAGGAAACAAAATAATGCAATTTTCTTGTCATCTGCTTTACTATAGAAAAAGGTCATTCTTAACACAGACTATGATAGTCCAGCTGATACAGATGATGAAAGTCCAGGAGCAGATGATAAAGAGGAAAGGGGTATCTATTCTTTACTTTAATTTTGCATTAATTTAATTAAAAGTAATATTTGAGCCTCTTTGTTTTTATTTTCATTTTATTTTTCAGAACTTCCTACTTGCCTGATGTGTGTGTGTCTAACTGGCTCGGTGTATTGCGAGGAAGTTTCTCCAGACATGACAACAGTTCCACCACTGCCAAAGGAAACAGCTTACCTCTATGCGCGCTTCAACAAAATCACTAAAATAACAAACAAAGACTTTGCTGATGTTGGTATGGGATGCTAGAATGTTTTTTGGGTGTGTCCACCAATTACACAATGTGTAATGATTGGAACCGGATCAATGTAATTAGGGCAACTGAGTGAAACTTTCCTCGAGACTATTTTGAAAGGCTCCAACAGAACTGAGAAAGGTCCCTTAGAGCCACTAGTATAGAAGGGGAGACAAATCTAGAAGGTTTTGTGCATTTAAATAGATAGTTAACCCAAAAATGAAAATTCTGTCATCATTTGCTCACCCTCATGTTGTTCCAAACACCTGCGACTTTCTTTCTTTTGGACATTTGGATCTCATTGACTTAAAAATAAAGGTTCATGATTTCACACTAACATACAATTGGAAATATAGTATAGAGTATTTGGCATGCTGTCCGAGGAGAGGGAACCAAGCTCGGAATTTGCCCAGAACCCAGAGCACTCCCCCAATCCCTGGCTGGGATAGGAATAATCGAGAGTGAGGAGTTGGGGTGGAGGAGGGATGCTGGAAAAAATATCATGTAACAGAGGTAAGACGGCTCTATATATATAAGCCTCCTCTTGCACTGATTGGGCTGATTATCTGAACGTGCTCCTCCCAAAGTAAAACATAATTTCTTTATTGGCATCTATGGTTCAATACAGAACTTTTAAAATCCATGGAACCATTTCATTGCATAAAAGGGTTCTTCAGATTATTAAAATGTTCATCACTCTAAGAAAGCGTCTTTTTAGAACTGTCAACTGAAAGGTTAATTGGGGAACCTAAAATAGCATCACTCGAAAAAGTCCTTTTTGGAACCTTTATTTTTAAGAGTGCATGGACAAAAGCCACAGAAGTCATACAGTTTTGGAATGGCATGAGGGTAAGTAAATGATGACAATGATGATCATAAGTTTATAAAAAGCTAAAAAATTCAGTTGTACCCCCATGGTAATGTCCAAATTTGTAAATATATATAAACAAATGGTGCTATATAGTACTAAAAGTGGTTCTTTGGCTCGTAATCATAGGGGAATCACTTTAAGTGCTGTATAGCACCAAATCTTGGTGCTTCAATGGTTCTTCAGCGGTTCTTTGAGGTGGTTAAGGTGGTATATAGCACCACTGCTGTATAAAGAACATTTTAAGCCCCTTTAAAGGTTCTTTACGAGACAAAGAACCACCATTGTTGCTGTTTAGCACCATTTTTGTTGAAGAAATAAAATGCAATATGGCACCTCTTATGGGTTCTACATAGCACCATTTGACAAAAGTGCTGTAGAGCACCTTTAAAGATATGGTGCTACATAGCACCAAAAGTGGTTCCCCTATGATTATGAGCAAAGAACCACTTTTAGTGCTATATAGCACTTTTTTCTTTCATATTATATTTCTTTACAGCTACGCTGAGAAGAATTGACCTGTCTGGCAACCTCATCTCTGAGATAGAAGATGGAGCATTTTCAAAACTTGATCATCTTGAGGAACTAACACTCGCTGAGAACAAGCTGGTCAAACTGCCAATGCTACCATCCAAACTTGTGTCTCTCAATGTCAATCACAATCTACTTAAAACAAAGGGAGTGAAAGCAAACATTTTCAAGGTAAAAGTGAACAAAAGAAAGAATCTTAAATGTTATTGATAGAATTTTGTTTTGTTCATTGTGGCTGGCTTCCATCTTTTGCATTAGAAACTCAGCAAGCTGTCATACCTGTACCTTGGAGACAACGGGTTGGAGGCCGTCCCACCGCTTCCGGAAAGTCTGCGTGTGGTTCATCTACATGTACGGCCATCTCTGTATAGTCTCAATATATTTATACTGTAGTATTTAGTATGTGTCCCTAAATGTATGAATACTTTTAAAATGATTTTCAGAACAACAACATAACGTCACTGACGGATGACACGTTCTGCAAAGGAAACAACACGCACTACATCAGGTACAACATGCAGGAAGTTCGGCTCGATGGAAATCCGATAACCCTGGCTCAACATCCCAACAGCTTCATCTGTTTGAGAGCTCTACCGATTGGACACTACAAGTAATTCGCTGAGAAGAAGAAAATGTTCCTTGAGCCATCATCCAATTGGCAACTGCTGTTATAATGTTAGACAGCACATTCACAAAGATTTAACAGTGTAATAAAGAATATTGACTTTTAAGACTTTTCAGTGCATCGCACATGTAGAAGTTTAAGATCATTTAGATAATTGTTAAGACACATATACAGGCAATAACAAGTATTTTCTTGACTTTCCTTCTGTGTAATCATTTTGTTATATTTTTGTTCAAGATTTTGTAGTAAAAGTAAAAGTTGCAAAATAAGAAGTAAGATGTGAGGCAATAAATGTCTATAAATCTAAACTTGGAAAATGATATTCCGTGGGATTTTTACTGACATCCATTGCTGGTAAATAAATTCATTTTGGACCAACAGAGTTTGCTGGATTTTATCTTCATAAATGTAACACAAAGTATACTATAACTGATTTTTTTTTCTGCCACAGCTAAGTAGAAAAAAAAAAGATTCTGTAAGTCATAATAATGAGAATCTTTCATAATTATGGCTTAGTTTATCATTATATTGATAACATTTCTCATAACTGACTTCAAGGTGATAGAGAGGATTTTTTTGTCGACTGAGAATCCAAAGACCGTTACTGAGTTTTTGAAATGAGCGCATGCGTAAGAACAACCCCCCTCCTTCACAGCTCATTTCAAAGGAACGCCTCCCAAAACTCGTGCACGAGTATTGGAACACGAGTGTTTACCACCGGCATTCCCTGTGTCGTTTTAGTGGATACATTATGTCGGACTCACCGCAGGTAACTCATAATCTGCAGTTGTTACTCCTGTCTCCTGACAAAAACATTGCATGCGGTGCCTGTAGAGTGTGGAAAGTTACTGGAGCGCGCAGCTGCGCTCGTCTCTCACAAGGAACGTCACGGCAGTGATTGACAAGCCAGAGGGCCAATCGTTTACGCGATCATCGATGTTTTTAAGGCCCTACCTCGTGCACAGATGATGTATATTAATATTATTACTTTCAGTGCATCTAATAAATAGTCTTTTATCAGTTAGTAAAGACAGTTTCAAGTAATATTGCAAAAATGTATAAAACAAAACATCCTATTTAGCACCTTTAACATTGCATAGTAATAAGAAAGTCAATACAAGAAAGTTTGTCATTAAGTCATTATTATGAGTAAGTTTCTCTTTATTATGGGAAGTCATTCGATTTTTTGTCTAATTTTATGACATTAACTTAAGTTTTTAAGTTAACATTTTTCCTTATGAGATAAGCAAAAATTAAACAAGAAAGTTTCTCATTATTATGAGATATTAAAGGTAGGGTAGGCAATTTTTTATAAACACTTTTTGTTATACTGGTTGAAACTCTCTCACAACCTGATAGCAATCAATAATTGAAGTGGTCTAAATATTAAAACGTACATATATCTTCTGTGGAAGTCTCAGGAGCAAAAAATGTTCATCCAATCGTTTCATTCGGTCTGAGTGCAATGATACGATGTCCTACCTGCCTGTCAACAGCTGGATCCCAATTCAGAGGCTGCATCTTTTGAAAGCTGCATTCGAAGGCCGATTGCGCCCCAGTGGCATGACGAAGACTTAAAATGCGGTCTTCAAATGCATCCTTCGTGTCCCGTGAAATGAAGGATACAACAGATGGATCCTTTGTGGCCTTGCCTAACCCAGAATTCATTGCACACCAGTGATGACAGGATTTTTTTTTTGAGTGAAATTGCCGAATTACACTTTTAAATGTAAGTATTGGGTTTCAGCTTACTGAAATATCTAATCATATAGATGTAAAAATAAAACCCCCCTTTAAAGCTGCTCAAATGTTGACTTGTATCTTACTAAGATGCGATTATATATTGGGATGCAGCAAACATTTAAGGTGCTTCTCTTTTTTTATTTGTGCATCATCGTTTCCTTTCTCGCATCTTAGCTCCACAACCTTAGGATGCGAGGGAAGGATACACCTATGTATCCTCGCTCATGACTCCTCAGGAAGCTTAACCGCTCCTCGAGGTGTAATTAGAGAATCGAGATGTCCTTCAAGATGGCTGAATTTGATCGGTTTCCGGATCACAGGCTGGAGGATAGAGGAGCGAGGAAATGAGGTAGAATCAACTTGAGTATTGAGAAGCACCCATGTATTTCCATACCTCTGCTCACACAGACATCACAAGTCATCAGCGTATTCTATATGCAGAGTTGTAGACACTCACCAAGCACTACAAACAAACTGCAGCCACCTTTTACAGTTCCTCCTGAACCAAAACAACAAGCTTATGCTGCATTCACGCCATGTCATAAACGTAATTACAAGATGGCACCTTTGACATGCTACCTGTAGCTGTTTATGTCCTCAGACTCTGATTTATGCAACACTAAAAATGCCGAAATTAATCTGCAGCAGTCAGGTGGTACAAGTAAGAGCTCTGTAAATTAGGCTGCGTTCACGCCACCTCGTATTTACCGGAATATTGAGATGATAACACGTGACGTAATATTCAGAGCTGTTCATGTCCTTGGACTGGTAATTATGCGTTTCCATGGCACCACTATCAACACCTATGAATCTACTGCGGTCAGGTGGTACAGCGGCCACGTGCTTTCAGAAATCTCCCAGCTTACAAGCTGTAATTACAAGCTCTACAAGGTCGTGAATGCTTTTTACAAGCTAGAATCTCGTAACTACAGGAATTACGAGGCTGTGTGAACGCACCCTTATTTACATTTATTATTTTTGTAATGTTATGTGCTTTGAGACATGAGGTAATTTAACGCCATCTCCCGTGACGCTTTGCAGACTGTGTTGTGTGCATTCATCTGTTTTGGAGGAGGCGTGGCTTTGGAGACGCTCTGAAGTTAGGGTGGGATTGCATGCTTTCAAAGCTAGCTTGCTATTGTTAGCCTCACCAAAATTACCTACCCTACCTTTAAGTCATGATTATGAGAATGTTTAAGAGATACCAAGTCATTTTATTATTTTTTTATGATGTTTTTTTTTCATTACAAGACACTAAATTATATTTTTTTCTGTATTTAAGATATTAACTCATTCATTTATTATTTTTAGATACTAAGCCATAATTACAAGAAAGTTTCTCATTATTATATGCTGTCATTATTATGAGAGCGTTTCTCAATTTAACGTCACTAAGTCATAGTTAAGAGATTCATTTCTCATTATTACAACTTACAAAAAAATATTTTTCCTCATCTGTAGTAAAAAAAACAAAACAGGCTTCCAAAGTGTATTAGTTTGAATCACAGAACAGACCATTTTTATTGCGTAAATAACATCTTTATCTTAGTCAATACAAAAATTGCACCTTCCTCACAGAAACACACTGGCAGTCTTTTGCACATCATCTGTCCTCAGTTGCGCAGTCCCTGTCACTGCTGCCTTACAGTTGATGTATATTAGTATCCCCATTTTTGAATTATATCAAAAGTGTGTTAGTGTGCAAAAGTGTTGGTTTCAGTCTCCTCATCACGATGATCGTGTATTTCCAGTGTGTCCTCATTTGGCTTCAGACTTCAGAACAATCAAGCCCCCATCAATCTTGTGTTGGTATTCCCTCTCCGATTGTTTTCTTCTGTAGACATCATCTGTGGAGGCAGAGAATAATGTAAACACTTATCCATAACAATCACCAATACAGAATTAACAGTGATTCATATAAGCTTACATAAAAATAGGGTATTTAATATTAGTCAACTGTGTACCATCGTTGTACCCTAAGTAAATGATAGACATTAAAAGTAAATCATCATTCACGTTGGATTAGCACAAACATCACAGTGGCAAGCCTGCGCAAAGAGGACGCAAAATGATGCACAGAAACGCTTCAAAGAAAGGGGCGTGTGTGTATACATAACATTTGACTTACAAAACGTTTCTCGTCCTATTCTCACGTTAATCATGATCCACTCCATGACACCCCCGATACAAAAGAACACTGGCAAAAATCTGTACGTTCCAAAACGTCTTTTTCCAGGTACAAGACTTAATATATATTTTAGGTTCCGACTTTTTCTGAACATCTTTCTTTCAAAACACAATTACCAGCTAGACGCTTCTAAAGCACAGCACAATAACATGCACTAATAAAAATGAGTTGTAATCGCTAGAATACAACATCTGCTCAGTTGTGCCCTTCAACACTGATCTTGCACTTAACGCATGTATCCACTGCGCTGACAGAACAGGAATATACAACATGGCGGCGTAAACGTCATGATTAGTGTGTTCTGATAGGTCCGCTGGCTGGACTCTACCAAATCTGATATAAGAGAGGGCTGACGTCCTTTTTATACAGTCTTTGGCATTGGGGGTAAAAAAAAAAGTATTTAAGCATATAAACATTTAACTATGATATATAACAATTTAACTTTGAAAAAAGCCTCTCTATGATTTATATTTTTAAGTGCTCTCAATAGATAGTCTAAAATAAGACAATTGGCTCATGCTGATACTTTTTGTTTCTTTTTGAAATGAAACTGATGAACAAATCAATGAAATTTATTTCTATTTACAGCATGTGGACATTTAATACTTAAAGAATGTGTTAGAAATACATGCACTCTAACATCTTGATGTTGCACATAGTGCACAATGTTTGACAGATTTCTCATCTGATGGAATGACTGAATACCTGAAACATTTTCTGGTGAATCAATTTTTTTTTGTTTTTTTACATGGTCAAGGTGTCCATAGATTACTGAACAATGCTTGAGTATCATCTGAATATGTATTTATATCATATATCATTTTATATCATATATCATTTTGATGCTTTCATTTTGAACAAATCTTGAACATTTCATTCCCTTTTTCTTTTGCTTGGCCTCAAATGACAATGGAATTTCTACATATTAAAACATCGCATTGGAAACAGCAGCAACCACATTTGACATTCATAAATTTGTCAGTCTTCTACTTTATATGCTAGTCGGCAGAAAGTCCAGTGATGCTCCACTGTGTTCTCATTGGCACGCTCACTCATGTGGTGCACCCGTGTGTTTCGAATGGTGAATCCCTGTTTGGTGATGTAGTCCATGAGGTGGACCCTTAGAGACACCTCTTGATGATGGTCACATGGTCCAAAGGTGAAAGACACCTGACAGTCTCTTGTGTCCATCATGTGTTTGTTCCACTTGGTGAAGCTGTTGGATATTCCCTCAAGTAGCGAGTGGACCTTGGTGGTTATGGTTAGTTGTGTGATAATAACCGCTACTGGGTTTGAGTACTTAGACAGCTTGCGGGTGCTGGACAACTCCACCACCTGCTCAAAAGTGTCCAGCGGGTACAGAGGTTTTGGGTCATTGAGGCATTGTATTAAAGGCTCGATCTGATAGAAGTCAGCTTCTTTACGCAGAAGGTCCATCTCCATGAAGTCAACAGGAAGAGTGAGCTCGGATGTACGCAGGAAGTTTAATATGTAGCGGAAAAGCGTCCCGTCCCGATCGATGAAGTAGTTTCCCTGAGCGTCCCGCGTGGTGGGGAAGTCGCCACGGAACATGGCGCCCAGCATGGAATCTGGGTAACGTTGAAGAGTGGAGACAGAGGTCGTGTAGAGGTGACCTCCGACATTTAAGGTGACTGGGTGAGTCAACTAAAAGAGATGGACAATAGTGAGAAAACTTTAATGTAACTCATCACACAATCAAAAAGTGTTTTCATTCAAGACTTTAATGTAACTAACCTGTTAATAGCGAGAAAAAAAAAGAGAAGATGCTAATAACAGGTAGTGTTAAATCAAAACTTTTACCAAAAATGAAACTAAAGATAATTGAAAATAAAGTTTGTGTAATTGAAACCAATACGCTATTCAGTAGTTTATCCAGGTTAGGTGCACAAAGTAGACGCTGACGCGGTCAAAATGCGTCAATGGAGAAGTACAAATTAAACGCCAATGTTTCGGTCATCCAAAACTATTTAGGCCGAAACTGAAAAAAAAATGTTTTTGCCGTTTTGGCAGAATATTTTTGGTTGCTGAAATTTTGGCGCATCACTAATAACAGGATCTGGGAAAAAATTAGGAAATGGTTCTTTCAATTCCTGCACTTATATCTGAATCAGATTGGACAGAACTTACAGTGTGTTGAACTGGAAATAGAAAAGGATGGTTTGTTAAAATGTAGGCTTTACATTTTGCTTTAAAGGTGCCCTAGAACCTGTTTTTGACCTGAATGTGTCTGTGAAGTTTCAGCTCAAAATACCCGATAGATTTTTTTTTTTAATTAATTTTTTTAACTGCCTATTTTGGGGCATCATTAACTATGCACCGATTCAGCGCGCGGCCCCTTTAAATCGCGCGCTCCCTGCCCAGTTATTATCGCTCCATCTGCCATTTTTCGCTATTGTTCTTGCTTGCTTACCTAGTCTGGTGATGATTCAGCTGTGCACAGATCCAGACGTTAATACTGGCTGCCCTTGTGTAATGCCTTGAACATGAGCTGGCATATGCAAATATTGGGGGCGTACATATTAATGATCCCGACTGTTACGTAACAGTCGGTGTTATGTTGAGATTCGCCTGTTTTTCGGAGGTCTTTAAAACAAATAAGATTTACATAAGGAGAAGGAAGCAATGGAGTTTGAAACTCAATGTATGTCTTTTCCATGTACTGAACTCTTGTTATTCAACTATGCCAAGGTAAATTCAATTTGAGGGCACCTTTAAAGTTTAAAATGATGTTAAAAGCTTAAAGTTTATAGGTCATAATTCGAAGGCTACATAGACATTGCAGTCAGAAAGACAGCCCGCCCATCTATCTATGGAAACTTTGACCTATTTGAATGTCAGTTATGGAAAAACCTTCAATCTGATTACTTAGAAAAAATACAGTCAATTCAAAACAGGCTGCAGGTCTAAACAGACATTGTTGGCTTTTGATTGAAAGAATTACAATTTTCACATTTTCAATGGCAATCTGTGACTTATGGGATCATCTAGTACAAGAAAACTGTAAAGGCCTGTTCACACCAACAATAAATAGCATAACTATGAACTTTTAATAATTGCTCTAATTCTATGAGAATAGCGAACAACACAGAGGAACAATATCATTGGAATTCTTTCAAGCTTGAGCATTTAACATTAAAAGATTGTTATAATGAATTTGTCTTCTCTAGTTTACAAAATACACTTATTTCAGTAGTACGAATGTCTAAATTTCAATTATTTTTAATTCTACTTCTTCAAATTCAAATTGCTATACTGTATGACACACAACTCTGGCTAATAACCAATATACTTCAAGTATAATAACAATAACTTAAGTTAAATATTCCTCCACATACATACCCTATGCCCCCAGTCCCCATTATCCATTTGATATGGATAGGTAGACCGCTCTGACCCACAGAAGAAGTTCGGATACTATGCTTGATTACACCTGCAAAAAAGACACTTATTAGCCACACAACAAGGCACATAAATATACAGACCCACTTAAGTGTCTCTGAATGTTTTCTGAGGCAATAATGACAATGAGATAAACACATTATGTATTTCTGTGTGAGGAAGCTCAATGAATTAGATGCTCAATAGAATGCTAGCTGTTTTGGTAAGACAAGTAACGTTAAACAGGTTTTCTACAACGTAAATACTTACCGTTTAGAAGAGTTAAGAACGTCCAGCGATTGTAACGTTACCTGCTGTACCTAACATTAAAACATGAACATGTTTTAATAAAATGAAGCGTTTTTACTATGAACCTTTGCTAGCCAGCTAACAGTTACCAATATACAGTTAGCTCCCTGCTAACTACTAATGTGACGGTGACGTAAATGAATAAAATAAAGGTTTCTCCGGACAGTCATACTGTGCGGGATAACCTCATCCTTACCCGTCTCCAGAGCTGAGGGGTTTAATCGTCGGTTTTGATTGCGGCTACACAGGACACTGAGGGTTAGCTGCTCAAACACGACAATACAGCTGCCGCACTGTCACGTGACCTACACTAGCGTACATTACGGCCGATTCAATGCAATTCTAGATTGTCTCTTAAGGCTGCGGATAAAATGTTGCTTTGCACTATTATAACATAACTACAGAATTTCACAAGAACTTTTTGGAGATGGCAAATCATAGTTTATTGGACATGTGCCATTGTAATAGAGCTACTGATGAAATGCTGCAATGATGCTATAGGGGCCCACAGCAATTCAAGCAGGATAATTGTAGTAACTTGTATATAATTAATACATTTAAATTTATACATCTTTTAATAAATATGAATTAAATTTAAATATAAATGATTAATTCAATGTGTGTTTCTTCTAATAAATCCACAGTTTATAGTGCAAGTAATATTGTTTGAATCCTTATTTTAGTATTTAAATCCATAAACTCCACTTTTTTACACCATTTATTAATCTTTGTTAATGTTAGTTAATACAAAACAGTTAACAGTTAATACACTGTGTGAGAACTAATGTGTTAACTAATGTCAACAAATGTGACCCTGGACCACAAAACCAGTCATAAGTCACCCGGGTATATTTGTAGCAATAGCCAACAATACATTGTATGGGTCAAAATTATCAATTTTTCTTTTATGTCAAAAATCATTAGGATATTAAGTAAAGATAATGTTCCATGAAGATATTTAGTAAATTTCCTAGTGTAAATATATATTAAAAAATATTTTTGTGAGTGAATATGCATTGCTAAGGACTGCATTTGGACAACTTTAAAGAGATTTTCTCAATATTTAGATTTTTTTTTTATTTTATGACTGGTTTTGTGGTCCAGGGTCACAAATAAAACTTTTTAAAAATGTATTAGTACATGTTGAAATTGACATTAAGATTAATAAATGCACACTTCATGAACTGTTAGTTCATGTTAACTAATGTTATCAAGAACTTTACTTATTGTAAAGTGTTACCATATACTTTCTAAAAGCGTGATCTCTTTCTTTAATCAATCAAACTGAAAAACACTGCAACATTATTACTAGGAATATAATTTCTCCCAAAGTTTGTTTTATATATGCATGTATGTATGTATGTATGTATATATATATATATATATATATATATATATATATATATATATATATATATATATATATATATATATATATATATATATATATATATATATATATATATATATATATATATATATATATATTATATTTTACATACACATATACATACACACACACACACACACTTCAGGGTCAGTGGGGTGCTGCATTTAATAAGCAAAATACGGTTGATAGCAGAGACGTCTCAGGATTTCTTCTTTGTGCTGGCGCTCTCTGTGTTCTGCTGAGAGATGATGAAATCTAAAATGAGTTTGGCTGTTTGTCGCGGTCGCTCCATGACCACAGAATGACCACAGTTCTCCAGCAGATCAACACGGCAGTGCGGAAGTGCCTCGGCAAGCACCGCTGCACCAGACACATCCACCACCTGAAAATAAAGACAGGAATATCAGGGTTATTATAGTTAACTAAAACCGTGAAAAAAATATTTTGTTACTGAAATAACATATTAAAATTAGTTGCCCAGGCAACATTTCTCATTTTCATTTAGTTTAACAATGTACTAAAATAAACCAAAACTGAAATAAACATTAATAAATAAAAAAAAATAGACTCATTTAAACTATTAACTAATAAAACTGACAAAACTACTAAAACGTATTAATTAAAAAAAAATATATTAATAAAAACTACATCTACTAAAATAACACTATGTACTGAACTCTGTGCGTTTTCTATGTATAGTTTCAGTATGCATGCTTACACATACCTGGTCCTGTTTGCCCCAGATGACTTGTAAAGGGGTAGTTATTTGCTGCATATGCTCATGCAAAGCATATTTTGAATTTTCACTCATAATTTCCATGAAAACTGTGGTAGTTTATAGAGACAATACTTTAGGCAAAGTACAATTATGCAAAACAACACTTGTTATTGCACGTTGCCTATATTCATACTGACCCTCATGATAAAAGTCATTGTGTGGAATCCGTACATCCACCAGGCCTTGAAGAATCTATAAACAAAAGTAAACGCCACACATGGTGTGTGAAGAAGTGTTCTGAATCTAGAGTAATTCTACATGACGTGTGTGGCACTAACCTGTTGAGGCACTCTGAAGCGCACGTGAGAACAGAGCTTCAGCATCTCCTCCATCTCCTCCGGGGTGGATGGAATAAGAGGAATATTCAGTGTGTACTGGCTGTGCTCCACGTCATGCATCCGACAGTCAAACTTGGTCTCGTTTTGGTTCTTCAGACCTTCAGAGAAAAATGTGAGCATGCAGGAGTGATATTACATAGTATTTTTTTTGTTTGTCTGTATGAATTAATCGATGCATTCTGTGTCAAAGACAAAATATATTGACAAACCGGCTGGGCAGATGAGGGTCAAACTGTAGAGATCTGAGGGATGGCAGGCTGCATACACTCCTGCCACAGTGCCACCCATTGAAGTGCCCACCAGGTGGAACGGCTTTCTGTTTAGTCGAATGGCCTCTACAAACTGAGTGGTGTAAAAGTAGGGAATATTCATAAATGCTACAAACACAAACATGTAATATGCTGGCTTGTGATTTTTTTTTTCATTCATTTTCAGCATCATTACTCCAGTCTTCAGTGTCACATGACCCTTCAGGAATCATTCAAATAAGCTGATTTGCTACTCAAGAAACATTTTGTAGAAACAAATTGTGATAAAAAGAAACTGAAAGTTCAAAAGTAAAGCATTTATTTGAAATATAAGCATTATACATTTCTTTTCTGTTACTTCAATTTAATGCATCCTTGCTGAATAAAAGTATTAATTTATTTGAGAAAAAAAAAATAATAATCTTACTGACCACAAATGTAGAAAAATAGTGTATATGAATATTTTATTTGTATCCCTGTTACCAAATTTTGGTACATAAAACCCTATGTCTCTTATTTTCTAGTGTAAATTTTTTTTTTGTCTAAATTAAAGGTGCCATAGAATTAAAAATTGAATTTACCTTAGCATAGTTGAATAACAAGAGTTCAATACATGGAAATGACATACAGTGTGTCTCAAACACCATTGTTTCCTCCTTCTTATGTAAATCTCATTTGTTTAAAAGACCTACGGAAAACAGGCGAATCTCAACATAAAACCAACCGTTACGTAACAGTCGGGATCATTAATATGTACGCCCCCAATATTTGCATATGCCAGCTCATGTTCAAGGCATTAGACAAGGGCAGCCAGTATTAACGTCTGGATCTGTGCACAGCTGAATCATCAGACTAGGTAAGCAAGCAAGAACAATAGCGAAAAATGGCAGATGGAGCAATAATACCTGACATGATCCATGATTACATGATATATTTAGTGATATTTGTAAATTGTCTTTCTAAATGTTTCGTTAGCATGTTGCTAATGTACTGTTAAATGTGGTTAAAGTTACCATCGTTTATTACTGTATTCACGGAGACAAGAGCCGTCGTTATTTTCATTTTTAAACACTTGCAGTCTGTATAATTCATAAACACAACTTCATTCTTTATAAATCTCTCCAACAGTGTAGCATTAGCCTGTTAGCCACGGAGCACTATCAAACTCATTCAGAATCAAATGTAAATATCCAAATAAATACTATACTCACATGAGCCGATGCATGCATACAGTATGCATGACGAACACTTTGTAAAGATCCATTTGAGGGTTATATTAGCTGTGTGAACTTTGTGTATGCACTATATTATAGTTGAGAGCTCGGGGGGCAGGGAGCACAAGGATTTAAAGGGGCTGTGCGCTGAATCGGTGCATATTTAAAGACGCCCCAAAATAGGCAGTTAAATTTTTTTTTTTAAAATCTATGGAGTATTTTGAGCTGAAACTTCACAGACACATTCAGGCGACACCTTAGACTTATATTACATCTTGTGAAAGAACGTTCAAGGGCACCTTTAAGTTCAGTATACAGACTAGCTAATTTTGGATTTGTTATTAAAATGAGTTAATTTTTAAAAGTAGTAATTACAACAATGAATTAAATGGCAATTATGTAAATTGTAATTTTGTTTGAGATAATTTAAGGATATCTAACAGTTCTCACAACAAACAGTATTTATGTTTCTATGGTTTTAAAAAAAATAATATTGCACCTATTTGTACCCTATTAATAGAAAAAGGTACCCATCCAGCCATTACCTGCCGTATTCTCTTGACCTGGCCCTGGATTGAATAGTCATCAGTGCTGGTACGTGTTGTCCCCTCATGCCCTGGCATGTCAACACACAGCAGGTGCAGATGTTTGGGAAGGTACTGTTTAAGATGAAGACACAAAATGCTTATCGCTGTTATAATGAACAACATACTGTACATGCCATTTTCATTTTCTACATAACACCCCAGCCACGTAAACATACTATACCTTCACCATGGGGAGCCATGTGTCCTTATGAGCAGAGAAGTCATGCAGCATGAGTATAGAGGGCCTGAGGCCTGGTTTGCCCCTGTGCGAGTAACAGAAGCGATAACCTCCGCAGTCTGCATAACGTACCTGCAGACCCAGAGTTCTCCTCCAGTACCTACACAAACATTATATATATATTGCATTCACATTTAATATGCATCACTGCAAACCTGTTGGTAAATAACATCTGCCAAAAATGTATAACACTATTATATGATTAATAAATGCTGTAGAACTAGTTTAAATGTAGTTCAAGTCAAAGTTAACTAACATTAACAAATAAAATTGTCAAATTGTCAAAAATTGTCAAAATAAAACAAAATAATTGTACATAGACAAAATAAACAAATGTATAGATATAAAAGCATGCATGCATATTTTTAAAATATGCATTTATAAGTGCAGTCCAAAAGACTGATATCAACAGTGAAAATGCTTATTTATGCATTTTTTTCCCAATATACAGCATTTATTATATACATTGAGTAAAATGTCAGTCACAAATTTGGTTAAAAAAATATTTGATTAGGGACCTTAAAAATCTGAAATATTTCTAATTTTATTTTATTTTTTAAATCCTAAACCTTTTTTTTTTTTTAAATTCATGCATTTAAATGCATTTAAAAACCTTTTTATATAGTATTTTAAGTGGTATTTACCAGTAATAGACTTTGATGAGCGATGATGGCCACAACATAAAGGAGGCCATGAAAAGGAGGAGAGGGATAGCAAGAGTCCCTGCAGCAATGGCAAACATATTCACCATATCCTGATCCATGGCAACTCTGGATTTATAGCTCCCTGCAGAGTAATACATCACACAATTACAAGCAGAAATGCTGCACTGATTGCCAAACATTAAAAATGTTAGGGAATGATGAAGAACTTCAAAATACCTTTGTTGTTCTGCTATAAGGCAGCATATATACAGGTCAGATTCAAAGAGGGTGAGGGATAGGGGAGGGTCTGGCAGCATCTGTTTGTGTCTAATCAATACATGTAACCCAGATATCTCACCATGCGCTTAAAATATTTACATGACTATCACTTTATCGCTTCATTTTAATGTCCCTGCCTACAATAAATCTATTTTGTGCTTAATGTTTTTATACATTCATAGACATATTTTACAATTCTGAACATATATCTACAATTGCAATATCTCACTATTATTAGGACAACCTTTGAATTGAGGTTAAAAGTATAAATCATTAAAATAAAAACAATTGCCCTATGACTCAACAAATAGATTTGCAACCGTTTGAGAGCAATGAACTTACTTCATAAGGTTAATCCTACATTGACGTCATTCAGTGAAGTCAGTCATAATCAAGCAAAATCACAGATCCTAAAAGTTCCATTTAGACATCATACTGTAGCTGGTCAGTGTGCTCCCTGCACTTATAATATAACAAAAGTCAGCTGTCTGCTTACCCCAGAGAAAACTGTGTGTGGTGATCCCGTGATCTCAAGAAATCAATGAGTTCAGATGGAAAATGCAATATTTTCCTAACTCTAAATGAACAAACAAATAAATAAATAAATGGAAAAGTAAATAAAATTAGACTACGATGCATTTAATAATGGATTAATACAAATTTTATATCACATTTTTTGCATATAAATTCCATTTAACATTTAAAGCCATTTAGGTGCATTTATGCTTGTATCACATTTATGGTGACTGCTTACAAATAAAAAAATATATATATATATTTCACAAAATAAAATCCTCCAGATGTCTAAAGGCATCACTGCATGTGAGCAAAGTTATGAAAACCAATTCACATTTGTTCAGAGTTGAAATTCAAATGTGTGATTTTAATCAGGCATTCAAATTAGTTTTGCATTAAATATAGTGGGAAAAAAAAGGAATCTGAGGAGAATGATAATATATTTAAAAACAAAACAAAACAAAAAAAAACTTATGCAATACTTATATATTATATATTTTGTATATTTATTATAATTATATAAATATTATTATTTATATAGTAATAATAATTATTACTATGATTATATAAATAATTATTTATAACATTTAAAAACATATTTTTTACATACTGAGTACACTACCGTTCAAAGTTTTGGGTTCAGTTAGATTTATCTTTAAAGATACTTTTATTAAGAAAGGCCATTAATTTGACTTCTACATTGTCACAAAAAATGCATTTCTGGAAAAAGAATCACAGTTTGCAGAAAAATATTATGCAGCACAACCGTTTTCAACATTGATAATAATAAGAAATATTTCTTGAGCAGCAAATCAGAATATTAGAATGATTTCTGAAGGATCATGTGACACTGACACTAATGAAGCTGACAATGATTAAATTATATTTTAAAATATATAAAAATACAAAAAAAAAAATACAGGTTTTTTTTTACTTTTTACTGTATTTTTGCTCTAATGTATGCAGACTTGAAGAGCGTAAGAGACTTCTTTCAAAAACATAAAAATCCTACCAAGCCAAAACTTTTGAATGGTATTGTATGTACACACATACATATTAATGCATTTCATAGAACACTAATATGGAACGGAGATCCTGGAATATGCTCATCTCCCCACTTCACTGCTAATATGTATTTTCCCCTTTCCTTTACGGCATAGTTGATCCTGTACTGATGTCCGCCCATGTGAATGATCGTCAACCGCTCGCAGGGGACGGTGGGGCCATGCATGCCGACAAAGAGAAGGTTCTGTCCTACAACACAAAATGCAGCTACACAGTTACACTCAGTTCTGAGAGAGACATTTCTTTTGCATTACTTAAGTAAAATGAGTTACTTAATATTCTAGCAAATGTCAAGCTGCACTCACCAGCTTTACTGCAGTCCACATAAAAAGTGTTTTTGCGTCCTAGAATGCCCTTACTCAGGCCTGGGCCATGGCAGATGACTTTACTAGCGTTAGACAGGAAAACTGGCTCAGCACTGCTGTCAGATGATATGTTTATCTCCAACTCTGACTGAGAGGGTTCCTTGTAACTGTTACACATCTGATTATGATCTATGGGAGGAAAAGAACAAAGTACTATCAGACACTATACACTCAGATATCTCCCATGGAAAATGGAAATTGTCTTCAAAAAATTGCTAATTCATACCAGAGCCACTTTGTCCTTGTGTGAGACTGTTATCTGTGGCGCCACTGACAGACACAAGGAATGGGCTTTCGGAAATGTGCTCCTCATTAAACATGACTGAAACCTCATAGTCACCTGCAAGAGAACAAATTCTGTAAATGTGTCTATAAATGGGTCTCCTTCTAAATGATTAATCAATATGCTGATGTTAATGGAGTAGTTTTACTGGTGTCATTATGAATATGCAGTACATTTTTATGTGCCCATTCACACCAAGAATGATAACTATTAAAGTTAACTATATTAGCCTCCACACAAACACGTCTGCTACTTTAAATGCTTGCAGGATAGATTTTGATTGGCTTTTGTTCAGCTGGAAAATTCGTTCTGAAAGTGATTCCAACAATATCATTCCTCCTTATCATTATAGTTGTGGCGTGGACTTCCCTATTATCCTAGAATTAGAATGATTATTAAAACTTTATCATTATTGTTATCATAGTTATCGTCCTTGATTTGAACGGGCCTTAATTCTTAATATATTGAATGAAACGCTTAAATCTGCATTCCGTAACTTTTGGCGCTCTAGCGGTTAATAAACAGAACTGCATGCGTCTTGCGGAAGAACATCTTAGCCGGAACTACTTCTCTTTGTTTATGTCTATGACGAGTCACGCAGATACTGTGCTACTCCGCAGCGGTGCCGACCCGAACTAGTCTAAAATAGTCCGAATATAGTGATTCAGGAATGGATAAGACAAACACGGTTTGGAAAATGGATTCGTGATGTACTCGCTCATAATATAATTTTTGTACATTTTGAACACAAAGAAAGTTATGGACAGCAGCTTTAACTTACATTCCAAAGATGTAATATTAGATACTTTTTGTCATAGTATCACAAATTTATTTGAAATAATTTTAAATCATTCCAGATTCCTAATGACATCATTCTCTATAAAGTCACATCATTTTAGGTGGGGGAAAAAATAGGTAGTAAGTAATTTACAGTGTAAAAACAGTAGCAATGGACTTGATGAATGCTGTTATATTTTAAGATATTAGCTAGTTCGCCTCACTGTAAAACATTTCATTCTCTTGGATACAATTAGAAGAATTGGTATGATGTTATCAAAACATTAAAGATTGTCAAAAAAAAAAAAGATCATAATTGACAAGTTAACATTCTCATATGCTAACTTTAGGTTAATTTTTCATTGTGTAAAGCAAGTTACACATAATTAAATTTTAAAGGGTTAGTTCACCCAAAAATGAAAATTCTGTCATTGATTACTCACCCTTGTGTCTTTCCAAATCCATAAGACCTTCGTTCATCTTCAGAACACAAATTAAGATATTTTTGATGAAATCCGATGGCTCAGTGAGGCCTGCATCGCCAGCAATAACACTCCCTTGCTACTAAAAACATATTTAAAACAGTTCATGTGACTACAGTGGTTCAACCTTAATATTATAAAGCAACTAAAATACTTTTTATATGCCAAAAATAACAAAATAGTGACTTTATTCAATAATATCCTAGTGATGGGCGATTTCAAAACACTGCTTCATGAAGCTTTGAAGCTTAGCGAATCATTTGTTTCAAATCAGTGGTTCAGAGCGCATATCAAACTCATGCCAAAATCACGTGAGCTATTAAAGTTTCAAAACACTTATGATGTAACAAAGCCTCGTTTACTGAAATCATGGGATTTTGGTGCTCTGAACCACTGATTCGAAACAAATGAATCGTAAAGCTTCGAAGCTTCATGAAGCAGTGTTTTGAAATCGCCCATCACTACATATTGTGGATTAAAGTCACTATTTTGTTATTTTTGGTGCATAAAAAGTATTCTCGCCGCTTTATAATATTAAAGTTGAACCACTTAATATTCACATTAACTGTTTTAAACATGTTTTTAGCTTTCTGGGCATTGAAAAAGGGAGTGTTATTGCTGGCAATGCAGGCCTCACTGAGCCATCGGATTTTATCAAAAATATCTTAATTTGTGTTTTGAAGATGAACGAAGGTCTTATGGGTGTGCAATGACACGAGGGTGAGTAATCAATGACAGAATTTTCATTTTTGGGTGAACTAACCCTTTTTAAGTACACTGGATATTTCTAACATATTTTCTATGTCCAGACAATGTTCATAACATATTTTTTAAACATTACATACGGTATACTGCATCAGTTACCCACCAGGCTCTTGTGCTGTGTAGGACACAATGCAAGAACCATCCAGCCGATCATCAAAGTGGAGCTCAATCTTTCCAGGTCCCTCTACTGAGACAGACAGAGTTCCTGCTCCGGCCTCACGGGACCAAATATTAAAGTCAGCTGCAAAATGAAATCAATACATACTTTTGATATGACTCACAACTGAATTAGCCAGCTGTCACAGTACATAACAAAACACCTCGTGCTAATAAAACAGAAATAGAGAAATATGCGTGGGATACCCGGAACATTTGCCAGAGCTGTCTGAAGGCCTTGTCCCCACACCTGGATCCTTTCACATCCTCCTTGTCCAAGTGGGCCGACAGTGTACTGGAGTGGGCAGCCAGAGATTGTCTGGCCTTGGTTCTTTATGGTTACATTATAAACTCCCATCTCTTTTGCTAGAAAGCTCACTGTATAAGTGTCACTGCCTGTAGCAACAATAACAGCCTCTCCTTGAGTTCCTGATGGCTCATAGATGTGTGCAGACAGAGTCTCTGCATCAGTACCTGTGAAGAAAGGGAACGTGTTTGTTAACATTACTGCAGCGTTCTTGAGAAGTGAGATATAGTAGCTGGATTAGTGTGATGTGCTATTCATCTAACCCGGGATTTTAAAGGCTAAGCTGCATTCACTCCCAATGCTGGCAATAGGAGCTGCTTTCTGTTTGTGCGTGATGTTCTCTCTCATAAGTCCACGGTCTGTTATCACAGCTGTAAAAGGACTCCCTGGGGAAGAGGAATTTAATGGGTTATTATTCATTTAATGTACTTAAAAAGTAAAAACATGTCTTATTATCAACGTTGAACACAGTTGTGCTGCCTAATATTACAATTTTGGGGTTAATTTTTTTGTTTAGGAGATTTAAAAAGCAGCATTTATTTTTTTTTGTAACAATGTAAATGTCTTTACTGTCACTTTTGATTAAAGTAATTCATCCTTGTTGAATAAAATTATTACTTTTTCATTGCGTTATATATAATTCATTATTATTATTATAATAATAAAGAGGCAGCTCTCTAAACCTGGAATGTGCTCATCTGAAAATTTAATGGAGATTTTGTAGGTCCCAGCCTTGATTGGGTGGTACGATATATTGCAGGTTCCATGCTCCATCTCTTCAGTGTGAACATCTACTTTACTGGGACCTTCAATTACAACCGTTAGCCCACCATATCCTGCAGGTTGCATGAATTTTAGGAAATAATTTTAATAAAAGAGACCACATATAACGTTTGCGCCATCATAACATGCAACCCAAATCTCAACATAAGCCATAAACTAATTAATTTGGATTATATAGTATCATACCTGCATCCCAAGTGTCCACCACAAATTCAGACATGCAGAAGGTGTGCCCTGTATGTAAGCCTGGGCCGAAAGCCTTCACCTTGCTGGAATCTCCAATCTCTGCCTGACTGATGGAAAGAGAGATGGGACTGTTGCCCACATGCTCACCGTCCTTCATGATGCTGACCAGATGCTCACCAGCCTCTCTGGGGATGAATGATACACCTGCATAACAAACAAAGTGCACCTCTGATGAAGTTTGACAGTGGCACCAACTAAGGGGTCAAAATAAGTCATATTTTGTTGATCTTGGAACTAAATTCCTGTCCAAAAATTTAGTCCTAACCCCATCCCTGCCCCTAAACCTAACCCTACCCATAACTTATCCCATTTTTACCAACAGCAGCTGTGTGCATATTAATAGATGGCTCACCGAGATGGCTGTCAGGTTGTGTTTTCAGTAAGCAGGGTACATCATTGCCTGTGGGTGATATTATGCTGGCAGAGAGCTGGCTAATGTCTTCTTCAGTGATGTTGATGGTGAAGTCAACAGCACTGCCCAGTTTTACCTGTGACCTTCTTATATTTCCATCTGTATTGGGTTCATAAAAACCATGCTTGTATTAATTTGAGCACTATACCATTATGAATAGTGGTTTGAGGTTTGGAGGGGTTGCCATACCAGTAATTTTAGCCTTGAAAGGACTACCACAGATAGGCATGTCATTGTGTTGAACTTGGATCTCATAATCTCCAGGCTCAGTTGGGAGGTAGCTCACAGTACAAGTGCCATCTGCATTGTCCAAGCAGCGTACATCTGCCTCAGATGGACCCTCGATTGTGATGTCCAGATCATCTGAGCAAATAACATATAAATGACTTTAGGGTTCATAGAGTGCAACAGTTGGGTTCCTTAGTAAAAACTTTTTCTCAATAGGGAAATTGAATTTTAAGAATAACTTGTAAATCTTTAAAGACAGACCTACTGGGAGCTATGAAGCCATCAGTCTGCATTATTTCAACTTATTTTTTAGAATCAGCATGTTTAACAGTGGAATTTGTGGTGAAAACTACATTACCCATGCTGTGCTGTCATATTACTTTAACATTTATATGCATTTGCACATTTTGCAAAAAAAACTAATTTACTGTTTCTATACATATAATCAAAACCATTAAATAAATGGTTTTATATTTCTCCATTTTTTTTATATGATTGTCTTTCGCAGTACTTAATGGGACTGTGGTGCTTTTGCTCAATAAAGCCCAGTCTTGTACCTTTGTATTTTTGTCTGATTTTCAAATACTTTTTTGCATGTTTTTTGAATGTTGTGATTCACCATGTAGGTTGGCTTGGAAAATGAATGGGAAAAATTCACTGGGAAATGGGAGAGATATTTCATTTTGAATTGATGGCAGCCATGTTTTTTTTTTTTTGCCCCGATGCCCCGTTTCAGCACAATTTCCACTTGACTTTCCTACGGAAGAGGATTAGGGCCAAGCAATAATAAAAAAATAAAACCATCTCGAGATTAAATTTGGTAAATTTCGAGAAAAAACTCGTTAAATTTCGAGAAAAAAGTCGAGGTAAAATGTTGAGAATAAACTCGTTAAATTACGAGAAAAAAACTCGTTAAATTTCGAGAAAAAAGTCGAGATAAAATGATGAGAATAAAGTCATAATTTAATGAGTTTATTCTCAACATTTTATCTTGACTTTTTTCTCGAAATTTAACGACATTTTTCTCATAATTTAACGAATTTGTTCTCGTAATTTAACGACTTTTTTCTCGTAATTTAATGACTTTATTCTCAACATTTTATCTCGACTTTTTTCTCGAAATTTAACGAGTTTTTTCTCGTAATTTAATGAGTTTATTCTCAACATTTTATTTCGACTTTTTTCTCGAAATGTAACAACTTTAATCTCGGGATGGTTTTATTTTTTTATTATTGCTTGGCCCTAATCCTCTTCCGTACTTTCCACCTCATGGTTCCTGTTTTTTTTTCTTTTCACACACAGTGAAAAGTCAACTAATTTTGGATGCACAAACAATATACAGTACAACCAGTGGCATAGCGCAAATCCGTGACCCCCCCCCCCCTCAATAGAAATCGCAATAGCATTAAAGATGGGGTATGTATTTTTTCAACTGCACTGTCTGGAAGTTAGTCGGGCCGACAGCAACAACAAACGTCTAACCAGTCAGCATTAGGGGGCGTATGACGGTCGAGGAGAGAGAGGGAGATTTGAAAATAAGAAAAAAAAAAAAACTGCAGAATGAGAAATGGGCTACAAAACAAAAGAGCTCAAAAGAATATCACTGGAATGAAGGTTTATGACTGGGCAAGTGCTTTAGGACCACGTTTATATTAGAAAAGCTTTCCAGTGCTGGAGAGAGCTAAGAGGGAAGGCCTGAAAACAGATCGTCTGGAGCTGCTGTGCAAACACTTTGTATTTACTTGTGTACTCTACATTCATTTTTTTGTGCATCCTTGTCGTTCGTTCATCAACTGCGCTTTATTTTTCTTGAAGTTTTGTTGCACATCAGCTGTGATAATCAGACATTCACCCGCATTGCGTGTGTAACAGTGGCCAGATAGTGAGAGTTTTGCTGTTAAACCACTGAACACTGACAACTGCTAAAGCGTTGTCAGTCTCGAACGGTCTCGCTTTAGCATCATCGGTTTTTGCATTCGCCTTGCGATCGGGCCGGGGTTCAAAACCGACTTGAAGCAGGGTGGTTTAGTATTGGAGTTTGGAGGCGGAGCAATGAAGAGAGGGGTGGGTTTGTTTGGGTTGATTTCAAATATCAACAATGTCCAACAGCGATGTTCAAAACCGCACCTTTGAGGAGTAGGTGTGGGTGGTTCCCACTTGGAAGAAATCAGTATTGCATTACAGGGGAGGTGGGGGTTCCACTCTGAAGAAATCGTGATTGTGTTACAAGGGAGGTGAGGGGTCACACTCTTTAGAAAATCGAGATCGCGTTTGGCGGGGGGATGGGGGGTGTGATCATGATGTCCCTCTGAGGGTGTACATATGGGGTGGGGGTGGAATACACGGGTCCCCCCGGCAGTACGTGTCCGTCCGCTGAGTACAACTTCACAAAAATGTGTGCAGTCTGTTATTATGGAATCAGAAAACAAATGCTCACTGAAGGCTGAATCCTCCTGACAGATGGTGAATGTTGCCGTCTCATTTGCAATTCCATACACAAGGCCACGTCCATAGGCCATCGTGCTGCAATTAGCAAGACTATTTGCATAATACTGCAGTGGAAGCACTGCAGGAAGAAAAAAGAATCTTATTTAATCCATAGATTTGTAATGTCAGCAGTGAAACATTTCTATATATGGTTTGATGAAGATCAAAAAGAAGAGGGACAAGTTAATGTTTTCCAGAGAGGATGTGTGAGGTCTAACCTGGTAGATCGTTTCGGGTCGATTTAATAAGTAGTTGGTGAAGACCTTCTTCTGAAGGATCAAACTTTATAATGATGGTACCGTCTTTGTTATCAGTCACGTCAGGCTGTGTTGTCTTTCTAGACGGTGTGATCACCTCACCTATGAAAGCCATTAAAATAATGATGGGAGGATGCAATCATTAAAATGAGCAATTGAATCCAGAGCAACAGCTCACCTGTAATTTCACCTTCACTTAAGTCTGATGGCAGGACTATATCACAGGATATAAACCCTGCTTGATTAATGGCACCAAGAGGAATTACATTTCTGCCCTCAGCCTGATGAGAAGTAATGAAGACATTAAAGACATTAAAGGTATGAAATGTCTCAAGGACTCGAGACATTATTAAATGGATTGAAATTAACCTTGAATAAATTTCACTCATTCATACCTTGTTTTGAAAACCTATGTGACCGTTTGAAGCCTGTGAGGATGATGGCTGGTGACTATAATTTGTGTCACAGTTAATTAAGGGATAAACAAAGCACAAATTAGTGAATAATGAATTAGGATACTGAGAGTGACTGATTAATGCATATGGTTTATATAGAGACTATAATGGCCATTTTACCTTTGAAAATCCTCCTCACTGGGATTTCTGTCAGCTGAGGAGGGAGAGTCTTCAACGGAGGGTGTGTGTGTTGCTCCATTGGTCCTGTTCTCATTATTTAACACTCCAACCACATCTCTAGTGCCTAAGGAATCAATACCACAACAAACAAGGTTTCTTTTAAATTCTGGTCAATATGTGATGACTTCCAAACAGATAGATACTGATGATCATATAGTCAGGGCCTCACCATCAGGTTTCGACATGTCAGTCTCTGGGGCCTCATTAGTGTTGCAGCAAGCTGTGAAAGTTTCAGGAATTTGAGCACAGACATCTTCCTTTAATTGTCTACTACAAACCTCAGTTGTATTTATCCCATGCTCATCATCACTAGCAGAGTGAGGCAAGACATGAAACCTCAATGGACTGAAAAACAAATCAGACATGACAAGTGTTATACTAAAAAAATAAAATAAAATTATATATAAATAAATAAAATAAGTAAGCAATAGGGTACGAGAAGCTGTGCTGTATCACGCAATATCGCGTTCATATCGCAGATGAATCGCCTTCGATAATGAACGCGATATTGCGTAGCTTGTCAGTGAACTACAGCTCTGTCTATTAAATGCCGCTCCATTTGAAAGCAGGTGATGGCGATTTAGCGGTAATCAGGGAACCGGCTTTACTGACGAAATGCGCGTGACAATCGCATGCGATATATCGCCCAGCCCTATCTGTATCTGTGCTGTATCGTGAATAAGTCACGGCCTTATTCACGATACAGCACTAGCCTCGAGTACCTTATTGCTTTTATAAAACGGTTACCACACAATACAAATATTAAAGGCAAAAAATATGTATCAGTGCAACTTTAATGAAGTAAACTTTCACTAAAGCCTTCCTTTCACCGGAGAAAATAGTCCCCAACCATGAACAGCAACAGAAGTTACATTATTACGCCATTAGATGGCGGCAAAGAATGTCTTTATGAGTGTGTCAGTCAGTAGTGAAGACTTTTTCAATGAAAAGGCTGAATTGTTGTGAACACGGAACAAGATGCAACTGACAAATGCTGTCAGTCATGGGAAAACCCCTTATCTGTTAAAAGGACAAGATAATACATCGGACATTTAAACAGATGTTTTATTATGAACATAGAACTGACCTGAAGCAAAATGCTAAATCTGAATGAAGGTAATAAATTTGCTCGCTCGATCTCTTTCTCACAATACTGTTCTGCATAATACAGTAAGCTTCAATGAACAATATCAATTGAGAACATACAGTTTACGTTGCTAAGAGTGGTTGCTAAGGGTGTTGTGTAGTTATACACAGAACCGTTGGGTGAAGCGGTCATAGCAGTTTTATCGTGAATAAAACACAGCTATTGACCAATCAGAATCCAGGACAGGAACTAACCATTTTATAAATAAAAATAAATAATAATAATAATAATAATTAATTATTAATAATAATAATTAGTTTTGCATTATTATCATTAATAGTAATAAAAATAATCAATTTTACTACATTTTTAAAAACAATGAAAAGTTGTTAATAGTAAAATTAAAATAAACATTATCATCAATAATAATATACATTATTATTAGTATTATTAAAGTGTTACTACAATAATAGCATTTACAAAACAACTATATTTTACTATTAAACTTTTTTTTTTTTACTATTTAAAAAAAAAAAAAAAAAAAAAAAAAAATTATATATATATTCTTACTTGCAGTATGAATCATCATCAGCATATTTGACCATCAAAGAGTGAAGACCTTCTATGGTGGGAGAATATTTCACAGAGTAACTCCCATCTGGGTTTTCTTTGACCTCTGTCAGTTCAGCCTTTCCTGTAGGTATGAAGCTTTGTCAGTTACTCAGGATACAGCCATAGAAATCTGAAAACGCTTTCAAGAGAAGCTGGTCCTCACCGTTGGGGGTGATCACCAGCGCACACTCAGGCGGCTTCCCAGATTTACTACAGTTGATTCTAAATGACTGAGGAATTTGAGTACAAATCTTTGGTTCTGTATTTTCAACATTTAAGTCTGCCTGGAACTCAGAGAGGCTATGAAACAAATAAAACACCAAATGTTTCTGGTAGTAGAAAGAATAAAGTGTTACAATTTATTGTACGTGACAGTACAGCCTAAAACAGACCCATCAAATACACTTTCATACCTTCTGTATTTGTCCATCACAGAATTTTCCATATTTGGTGTGCAAGTCATCTTACAAGTTCTGTCCCTGTTGCCCATCACATCTGTGGAGAGTTTGAATGAGCCTACATATAAAAACCCCATGTGATTGATTACCCTAGCAAACACACAGCCATGCAAATGTCAGCAATATATCAAACAAACCATTAGCTTTCACTATGGTGTCAGTCTCTGGTGCCACACTGTAGCTGTTAGCAGATGTTTGAGGAGCCTTAGCATTGATATCGACACTTCCCTCCTGACTAGAATGTTCCTTTTTATTCAAGACGTCTTCATCCCTTCTACCAGCGTGAGAAGGTATGGCATGAAACCTGATAGGACTGAAAGATAGCGTGATATAAGTATCTCAGGACATGGACTGCGTGTATTGGGTAACTTCAAACTAAAATCTCATTTATCTGCTGCTTCACCTTCTAAAGGAATCGTCATCATTGGTATATCTGACCATAATTGAGTGAGATCCCTCAACAGAGGGAGAGTATGCCACTAAGTATGTTCCATCTCCATTGTCTTTGGCACTTAATAGCATGATTTTGCCTGCAAAGTGCAACATTTAGTCAAATTTTACTGTTTAAAACTGTATGAAACACCCAACAAAACAAACAACACATCGTCTCAATTACATTCTCACCATCAGGTGTAACAACAGCTACAGTCTCTGGTGGCTCTCCGGTGCTACTACCATCAATTGTGAAGGTCTGAGGAGTGTTTACACACAGTTGTGCCTCTAAATCTAATCCAAAAGCTGGAGTCCCATTCCTTAAGCCTTGACCTCCATGATGCTTATAATCGGAATCAGGCATAGGCAGCACTCGAAACTTGAAAGGACTGTAAAGTAACAACATGCATCAAATTATTGTGCTTGATCGTAATCCACCAATGGCAAATTTGTCATGTCAGTTGAAGGTGGATCTGCTGAGTCCCATCACTATGCATTTACTCAATAATTCGTACCTATGAATGCAATGCTCATACCTGCAAAATGAAGCATCTTCAGTATATTTGACCATCAAAGAATGAAGACCTTCCATTGAAGGGGTGTAGTTCACGGTGTATGTCCAATCGCCATTATCTCTGACCTCACATATCTCAGTCAAGCCTATTTAATGATGAATAAGATATGCAACATTAACAATTTTTACTGGTATATGACATTAGTAATTGTAATCTAATATAATACATAGAGTAATACCATCTGGTGTCATTATGGCAACAAACTCTGGAACTTTTTTTGTGGAGGTGGAGTCGACAGTAAATGTTTGAGGATGCTGGGCACACATTCCTGATGTCAGACCTGGACCTGCTACATTAGCCTGAGCTGTATCATCTATCGGCAACACTTGAAACTTGAACTGTCTGTAAAAAATAAATAAATATACTATATTTAAATAATAATTATAATAATATAAACTACATTCTCAACTAATTGATAAAAAAAAATACATTTTTTATTAATACATTTTCCTACATTTTGGGTAGTCTTAGAACACTGATGCTCTTTACGTAAAATAAAAGATTTGGAATTTACTTATTTATATAAAATTGAACATATCTGCTAAGTCTGCTAAGCAAATAAATGTAACTTATTTCTCACCTATTAAAAGTCTCCTCACTAGAGAATTTCACTGTTAATAAATGACAGCCATCCATGGTGGGCAAATAGACAACGCTATAAGTGCCATCTCCACTTTTTTTCAGCTCCAGGAGCTCCATGGAGCCTACAGTGCAAACATTCAAAGCATCTCAGAGATTTTTCCAATGATTGCAAATATAAGTGTTAGAATCATTTTACTTTGTGCTCACCATCAGGTCTCACCACAGCAACAGTCTCAGGTGCTTCTCCATTGCTACTGCAGCCAATCGTAAAAGTTTGGGAAGTTCTACCGCAGATTCGACCTTTAAAACCTGGAACAATAATCTCTGCCATATTCTCACCATGAGCTGAGGGAAGCTCTCTATCACAGTCCCAATTAGGCAGAGCTTGGAGCGGGATGGGACTAAGATTTAAAAAAAAAAGTAAAGAATGCAGCTTTTTGAATGTATTCTGCTTCCAAGTTATCCAGATCATTTATTTTACTTTGCTTTAAAAGATTATCTAACCTGCTGCTTCCATAAGGACTCTGTGGATCTATGAGAGACTCTCCGTCTTCCATTGATGGAGCTTGACTCGCTGTGTAAATCCCATCTCCATTGTATTTGATCTCTGTCATTTCAATACAGCCAATTAAAATAATGTGCAGACATGTCTTGGACTTAAAAAAGCAAAAAATAAAAATTGACCTACCATGAGGAGTAACAGTATTTGTAGATAAACAAATCCCTGACTGCAGGCAGACTCCAGAATCTGCAGTATTTGAAACATCCTCTATTGATGCAATAAATGGACTTCCTGTTGAATGCAGACAGCAAATGAATAATAATAATATAAGATAATAATAAAAAATTATTAAAAAAACAAGTCAATAACAATTGTTTCTCATAATTTAAAGCTTACCTGGAATGTTTTTGTCTCCACAGGTAATGGTGATCTTATATTCACCAGGAACTGAAGGAGTATATTCCACATTATACAAGCCTTCACCGTTGTCTTTGCATGTCACCTGACACTCAGACGCACCCTCCACTGTTATGCCCAGATCATCAACTGAAGATCTGCTGAGAAAAAGAAACAATATGTAAATAAAATCCTAAATTACATCTGTTCATCATATAAAGCAATCAAGTCTCTATTTGGACTAAGCCACTCAATTCATATGGATTAGATTCACAATCTTTTTATGAACGTTTTGAAGCGTCAAAGTGGTAGTCATATAGCTGTCTATGGAGGAACAGAGAGCTCTCAGATTTCATCAAAAAGATCTTCATTTGTGTTCCGAAGATGAACAAAAGTTTTACAGGTTTGGAACGACATGAGGGTGAGTAAATGATGAGAGAATTTCATTTTTGGGTGAACTATCCCTTTACTACTACCTTACCTGGCGTTTACACTAAACACATTAGGATGTCCAGCGAGGCCCTTTTGGAGACCTAAACCATCTGCAACAACTTGGCATGTGTCAGTTTCCCTTTCATCAACCACAATGCTTCCTGAAAAAGCAGAATGGATGAGAAGACAAACTCATAACAATCAAATGTAATCCAAATGCAAACTAATCATCATGTGACAAACATTAGGATTCTTTTCACCTTGCCTGCTCACTTTTACATGGCTTTTGTATACCTTTGGATCCACAACAACTTTAGCAGGGAAGTTGGGCACCACTTTTCCTCCATATTTCAGAAGCAGTGTATATACGCCTCCAGTTAGAGGCACATAAACCGCTGTGTAGGTGCCATCTTCATTCTCCTTCACTTCGGTCGGGACAATGACTCCAGAGTCAGAGACAGCCTGCACAGACAGATCTCCAGATCCTGCCATTGCACAGTCTATATTTACAATGCAAGGTTCCCCGACTTTCCCCTGTAGCAGACCAGGGCCTGTTACCAAAACTTTAGATGGGTCAATCGGCTTCTGTATAACAGCCTCGAATGGAGAGCCAGTTATGTGAGAGTTGTCAAAAAGGACATTTATCTTGTACATTCCATGCTCTGTGGGGAGGTAAAACACTGTACAAGTGCCATCTTGATTGTCCAGACATTTCAGTGTAACTTTACAGGGTCCTTCCACCATTATGGCAAGTCGTCCACTGCCTGCTCTGCTTGTGTCAATGATAAACTCTGCCTGTTCTCCAAGAACACCTTCTTTTAGGCCTGGACCATGAGCCCTTACCTGAAGAAACAAACAAAATCTGACTGTACTGTTCTTTCAAGTCAATTCACAGAATTTGTATGACTCTATACCTTTGTGGCATCGCCTGGGACGTTTGACGGGTTGAATATGTTCATAACAAGTTCTCCATGACCACCAGGCCATATGTTGTCTGGAAAGTCTTCATCAAGGTCCATCTCTTCATCTTCACACAATCAGATAACAAACTCAAAAATGTCTGTTTTCACAATTAAAGGTGCTATGGTAATTTTTGATGTTTTAATAACATTAGTTTTAACTGAAACGGTTCACCCCAAAACAAAAATTTTATCATTATTTACTCACCCTCGTGTCATTCCAAACAGAAAAACCACATTAATTTTTCCACATGTGATCACATGTGGAAAACATAAGTAATTTATGTGGTTTTTCTGTATATTGAACTGTAAGTAATCTCTCAAATCAAATATGGCCCTTATAATGCAGTTAAGCCTAACAAACGGCTTTGATTGCTCACACTTATGAATTGTATAAATGTATGTTTTAACCCAACTGGTAAATAAGAATTAAGTAAAGAAAACTGATCAATGTTTATATGTAAAAAAAAAGCTTAATTAAATCTGATCACATATAAAGTGATCGTGTCTCTTCAGAAAATTTGGACTAAATTAACTTTTTGAAGCGTCAACGTGGTAGTCACATAGCTGTCAATGGAGGGACAGAAAGCTCTCAGATTTCATAAAAAAAAAAAAAAAAAAAAAAATTAAAAAAAAAATTAAAATTTCATTTGTGTTCCGAAGATGAACGAAAGTCTTACGGGTTTAAACATGAAACAATACATCTACATGAGGGTGAGTAAATAATGACAGAATTATCATTTTTGGGTGAACTAGCCCTTTTAAATATATCAATGTATCAATTATAGTTATTTTAACTACATTTTTAAACATTATTAAAATAATTTTTAATCAATTTGAAATGTCATTTAAGTTATTTATATTTTTATTTATGAATTAATTCCTTAATTTTTTTTTTTTTTTTTTAACTGTCACACCTAGGCCTGGTTTCACAAACAGGGCTTAGATTAAGCCAGGATTATGCCTTAGTTCAATTAGGACATTTAAAGGATTAGTCCACTTTTAAATAAACTTTTCCTGATAATTGACTCACCTCCATGTCATCCAAGATGTCCATGTCTTTCTTTTTTCAGTCGAAAAGAAATTAAGGTTTTTGATGAAAACATTCCAGGATTATTCTCCTTATAATGGACTTCAATGGGCACCAAACAGTTGAAGGTCAAAATTACAGTTTCAGTGCAGCTTCAAATTGTTCTACACAATCCCAGATGAGAAATAAGGGTCTTATCTAGAGAAACCATTGCTCATTTTCTGAAAAAAATGAAAATTATATAAGTTTTAGCCATAAATGCTCATCTTGAACTAGCTCTCTTCTTCTCCTCTATTAGAATTCCAGCAGTGTAGACACTGCTAAGTATATTACTGCCCTCCACAGGTCAAAGTTTTGAACTAATTTTTATATGCAATATGCTAGTTCAATAGTATATAACAATTAGTTCAAACTTTGACCTGTGGAGGGCAGTAATACACTTAGCAGTGTCTACAATGCTGGAATTCAGATAGAGAAGAAGATGAGAGCTAGTTCAAGATGAGCATTTATGATTAAAACTTATATAATTTTCACTTTTTTTCAGAAAATGAGTGATGGTTTCACTAGATAAGACCCTTATTTCTCATCTGGGATTGTGTAGAACAATTTGAAGCTGCAGTAAAACTAATTTTGACCTTTAACTGTTTGGTGCCCATTGAAGTCTACTATAAGGAGAATAATCCTGGAATGTTTTCATCAAAAACTTTAATTTCTTTTCGACTAAAGAAAGAAAGACATGGACATCTTGGATGACATGGAGGTGAGTAAATTATCAGGAATAGTTTATTTAAAAGTGGACTAATCCTTTAAGTACCTTTTAGAAATCTACATTACTGGTGTGCAGCTTGAAACAAAACAATGGCACTGACATATTTAAAGATATGTCAGTGCAAGTTGCTTTCTGTTAAACCAGCTTAAACATGCATTTTAGTCTGGGACTAAGCTTAAGCCTTGTCTGTGAAACCGGGGGCTAGTTATTCACACACTAAGCTATATGAAAAAGTACATTTTCCTATTGCATTCCACTGAAAAAATGCCTCCATACATGTCTGGAATAACATGATGATGAGTAAATGATTTTTGGAAGAACTGTTCCTTAGACTTACCAGAGTAATACATTTCTGATCCATCTGGTTTAAACCAGACTGGGCTACACAGTGTCATCTTAATCCTGCAGGGCGTCACCTGAAACAGTAATGACGCAGTGATCATAGAAAATCTTACAGCGTCACAATCATAGGCTTCCAAAGCACTGAAGATTATATTTTGATGCTCGTAGGCTCATTTCTTAATGTATGTTTTTACACATTTTCAAGAGAAGCAGAGTTTCATTTTCCCTTGACAGAGGGAATGCCAGTACAAATAGACTAATAAACATGCTATTACATTCCTGTGAGCTCTGGCTGCTGCGCTAAGCAGCTGTACATCATCTCTAGACAGGTTTAAAGCCATTGTGAGATGAAATGGAATTTCAATAACGCAACAGATGCTGGAACATTAATGCAACATGATGGAAAACAAATTGTGGAAAATGAGTTCTCCACCTTCATCACACCATGTAAATGAAATGAATTAGAATTAGCATTAGTTGTTGTTGTACATCATGTTCTCTCATATTGCTTAATCCGTACGCATTGTATTCTAAAGATCATTTACTGCCGTTTATCAAGATCAATATATGCACTCACAATGAAAGGACTGCCAGGAACCATGACTCCTCCCCAAGCCACAGCAATGGTATGTTTGGAGAGAGATGAAGGGATGTAGGAGCAGACAAAGACACCAGATTGTTCAGAGGCAACACTAACATCTACACATTCTCCATCTGCTCTCTGTGAAAAAGTCAAACCACTCTGAAAATTAAAAGTGCTTTTTCATTGGAATAAAAATGTATAAATATTTCACTTTATTAGTACCTGAGCACAAACTTTAAGTTCTCCTTCACCAGCTTGCCTGGTATCTACAGTGAACTGGGTTTGGAGGTTCACTATGCACCCAGTTTGGGAAACACCTGGTCCTTCTACTTTCACCTGAAACCCAACATGCATAACTTATGAAATAATTTCACATTTAATAAAAATATGTCATTCATGCAAAATGGATCTCTCTGAAAAGAGAAAGGGCTCTCGCACTGGACACATGTCTGCATAAACAGATTATTAGGAGAGAATATACAGAAGGAGTTTACCTTTTCAGGGTGGAAGTCTTTTCTTTTAAGTCTGATGGAAGCCATAAAGGGACTGTCCTGGATTTCTTCATCATCACACATTACGTGTACAGCATACTCACCGGCCTCAGTCGGCCAGAACCGCACAAGGCAGGAGCCATCATTGTGGTCATCACATGTGATCTTTGCCTGAGATGGACCTTCAATGGCAAAACCTTGGAAAGGTAATAGGTGGAAAGTGATATAACTATATAAAATATATAATAGCAATATGTATATAGTATGAATGTATATTAAAGGATTAGTTCACTTCTAAATGAAAATTTCCTGATAATTTACTCACCCCAGTGTCATCAAGATGTTTATGTCTTTCTTTCTTCAGTCGAAAAGAAATTAAGGATTCCAGGATTTTTCTCCATATAGTGGACTTCAGTGGGGTTCACCGGGTGGAAAGTCCAGTTTCAATGTAGCTTCAAAGGGCTCTACGCGATCCCAGATGAGAAATAAGGGTCTTATCTAGCAAAACGGTCAGCCATTTTCTAAAAAAAAAAAATGAAAATGTGTATACTTTTTAACCACAAATGCTCGTCTTGCACTGCTGTGCGATCTGCCATGCATGATGTAATCATGTTACAAAGGTCATGCGTGACATAGGTGGAAGTACTGATCCAGTGACTACAAAGCGAACGTGAAAAGATTAAGTAAAACAATGATATCGGACGATTTTGAAGTTGGAGGAGAAAAAAAAGTTTTTCGCCATACCGCGGTACTTCCGCCTAAGTCACGCATGACGTTTCAATGTAATGCGCGGCGCACCGCAGAGCAGTGCAAGACAAGCATTTGTGGTTAAAAAGTATATAAATTTTAATTGGATCGTTTAGAGCCCTTTGAAGCTGCACTGAAACCTTCCACCCGGTGAACCCCACTGAAGTCCACTATATGAAGAAGAATCCTGGAATGTTTTCCTCAAAAACCTTAATCTATTTTCAACTGAAAAGGGACATAATTATAACAAAATAAAATATAATATACAGGTGCTGGTCATATAATTAGAATATCGTGAAAAAGGTTTTTTATTGTAAATTATTTTTAAAAATGAAACTTTCATTCTAGATTCCCTACATGTAAAGTAAAACATTTCAAAAGTTTTTTTTTTTAATTTTGATGATTAGAGCGCACAGCTCATGAAATTCCAAAATCCAGTATCTCAAAATATTAGAATATTTCCTAAGATCAATCAAAAAATGGATTTTCAAAACAGAAAAGTTCAAGTTCTTTAAAGTATGTTCATTTGTGCACTCAATACTTGGTCGGCAGCACATATTACAGCAAATGACTTGCTCCTAGCACAAATTACAGCATCAGTGAAGTGTGGCATGAAAGTGATCAGCCTGTGGCACTGCTGAGGCACTATTGAGCCTTCAGATCATCTGTATATTGTTGGATCGACTGTTTCTCATCTTTCTCTTGAAAATATCCCATAGATTCAGGGGTCAGGCATGTTGGCTGGCCAATAAAACACAGTAATATCATGGTCAGCAAACCACTTGGAAGTGGTTTTTGCACTGTGGGCAGGTGCTAAAGTCCTGCTGGAAAAGGAAATCAGCATCTCCATAAAGCTTGTCAGCAGATGGAAGCATAAAGTGCTCCAAAATCTCCTGGAAGATGGCTGCATTGACTTTGCACTTGATAAAACACAATGGACCAACACCAGCAGATGTCACGGCCCCCCAAATCATTACTAACTTCAGAAACTTCCGACTAGACTTCAAGCAGCTTGGATTCTGTGCCTCTCCAGTCTTCCTTCAGACTCTGGGACCATGATTTCAACATGAAATGCAAAATTTACTTTTATCTGAAAAGAGGACTTTCGACCACTGTTCACTGTCCAGTTCTTTTTCTCCTTAGCCCAGGTAAGATGCTTCTGACGTTGTTTCTGTTTCAGAAGTGGCTTGGTAGTACTTTTCCTGAAGATGTCTGAGTGTGGTGACTCCGGCTTCATTTGACTCATTGTGAAGCTCTCCCAAGTGTCTGAATCGGCTTTGCTTGACAATATTCTCAAGCTAGTGGTCATCCCTGTTGCTTGTGTACCTTTGCCTACCCAATTTCTTCCTTCTAGTCAACTTTGCATTTAATATGCTTTGATACATCACTCTGTAAACAGCCACCACATTCAGTAATGACCATCTGTGACTTACTCTCTTTGTGGAGGGTGTCAATGATTGTCTTCTGGACCATTGCCAATTCAGCAGTCTTCCCCATTAGTGTGGTTTCAAAGAACAAGAGATACCCAGAATTTATACTGTAGGTATGGTCATTTAATGAAACTCAAATGTAAATATTCTAATATTTTGAGATACTGGATTTTGGACTTTCATTAGCTGTACACTCTAATCAACAAATAAAAAAAAAAAAAAAAAAAACTTTTGAAATGTTTTACTTTACATGTAGGGAATCTAGTATAAATGAAAGTTTCATTTTTTAAAATAATTTACAATAAAAAAAAAAAAGAACTTTTTCACGATATTCTAATTATATGACCAGCACCTGTAATATATAGTTATAACATAACATAAAAATTGCTTAGCTATACCATTTTATTAGTACGTAATACATTATCTACATAAACATCCACTCACCCAGCATGCCAGAGTCCACACCAACAGATTCCACCAAGAAATCTGCTGACAAGCCCACAGTCCCTCCCTCCAATCCTGGTCCCCATGCTCGGATCTTCTGTGGACCAGCTTCTGAACCAACATGGACTTTAAATGGGCTGTAATAGAAAAGAATAAAAAAAAAAACATATCATTGAAATTGAATGGTAATGTTTCTCCAAGTTGAACTTGTGTAAATGAGAGCTAACCTCTTGGCAATGTGCTGACCGGTCCAGGTGATGTCCACCGTGTGATCTCCTTTAGCAGTGGGTGTATATTCGAAGGAATAAACACCATCAAGTGCATCCTTCTGTCTGACAGACACCGCTTTGCCACCTGACAGAAAGGATGACATTTCTTTTAGACCACAAAGGGGTTACATAATTATGTGTATATGTTTATATAGATTATGGACTCACTAGGGTCTCTAATAAGGACCTCCAGATTTCCAGGCCCAGCTTTGCAGGTGTCCACTTTAAATTCGGCCAGCTGACCTACTCTCATGCCTTTGGACTGCAATCCCCGACCTGTGGCACGACAGGCTTTGGGCTTTGGCACTGAAATAAAAAATAATAATAGCTGACACAACATGTCAATGCACTTTTATTTTTATTTTTTTAAATCAGCATAAAGGTGTTGACCGTGGGTATGAAGACACAGGTGCTGCTTAAATTGAAACCAACAACAGCACTACTGCAGTGTGATATTGCTTTTATACAACATTTCAATATTAAGTAACTTACATTTTAGACCCAATATTTCTAATATTCATTTGCTCCACCTACGAAAACAGTTCCAATAAAGCCAAATCAGAATTTAGGCCCATTTACACCAAGAACAATAATTAGAACAATAACTATATTAGCAGCTACACCAATGGACGATACATTTTTATTTTATTTTAAGTCATCTGCACCAAGGGCATTTCCTCCGAGGAGGCAAGGAACGCAGTGCTTCCTCAAAATTGGATGAGAAAATAATCCATATTAGAATAATAAAACAATGCAAATGTGACATAAAAAAAAATATATAAGAAATCACTCATTTTCCCAAAGTAACACTGTCCAAAAGTGACACCCGCAGTGTACCTCTGCTGATCCCATTGACTTAAAAAAGACACCCTAAAGCGTGCGGTGAGTTTAGTGGGGGGTTTTTGAGAATGAATAGGGGAAAGTCACGTGAGAGGAGGCAATGCCTCCATCGTGCTATGATTGGATATGATTGGTTCGTGTGATAAATCCTGCCTCTTGCTTTTGTGCGCGTTCAGAGTTCGCGAATCAAAAAGAATGAACGAAATGATGCATTTAATAATGGGAAGAATAATTAAAAAGTAAGTAAATAACATGATCACCAGTTGGAGTGCCCTAGTTAGCCACCAGAGGGCACTCCAACACGGACTACTTCTCACCGTCACCTTTTTGAACTTCATTTCCCATAACCCACTTCCCGGACTCATTATCCCTTCATTGCACCAGCTGTTTTGAGTTTTGTCATTAGTGTTCTGTCTATTTATACTCAGTTGTTTCTGCCTTTGTTTGTGGTTTGTTGTATTGTGTTACGTGCACTTTGTATCTCTGGTTTTCTGTTTTTGTGGACTGTTTCTGGTATACGACTTTGGATTATCACATTAAAAGCTGCGCTTGGATCTTACCATCTCATCTTTGTGCATTACGTGACAGTAAACAACTCAGCCATTTAGATAATATCGCTTTATGTCATGTCAAAATCAAACTTGAAATGGACTGAAAACATGATGACTGTAGGGATTTTTTCAGTGAGCAATCAGCTTGGTGAAATTAAAAGGTAACCTCTTCGTCTGTGATCAATGTTTACAGAGCCTGAAGAAAATAAGTTGACTATTAAACATTAAAAAACAAAATTAAGGACTTTGTCTCCTCATTTCAGAACACCACCACACACCACTGATCTGCACTGCACTTGTTTGAGCTCTTTAAAAGTCGGGTGGATTATTATTGGCAGTTCATCAACTGAAAAAATAAAATTCTAAAAAGTGATTCCAACAGTATTGTATCCCTGTGTTTTTATTGTTACAGCTGTGGTGTGGACTTCCTGAATTCTCAGAGAGTTATCAAAATGTTTTAGTTATAGTTTACATCAACATTGGGGCTTTACTACTGAGCAACACAAAGTAGTGGCATTTCGTTCTTGAATAAGTCTTTTCAAACAAATCATTTAAATGACTGATTTAATGATTCACTCATACATTTTTGCCACCTACTGGCATATCAGTGCAACCCTACAGAAAGTCTTCTAGTCAACAAAAGGTTTTAATAAAAAATTCTCATCAAATTATCATCACGATGCATCTTTTGTCTCTTGTCCTTGTTTTAGTTGACGACACTAAAAAGCTAAACAGCAGGGGGTTTATAATGGGCCAAACCTTTCTTTGGCTTGAGTGGGGCTCCAGGTTTCAGTCTGGCTTTGGGGAAAAGTGAGAGGTATGTCATCACTGACTGCTCATCCACAGCTGGATCAAGAATCTCCTCTGGGGCTATGAGCTTAATAAATTTAATAAAACAAAATAATGATTACAAATTCACAAAATAGGACAACAGAATCACTGAGGATGTTATCAAAATGTACACCAAGTGAATAGATTATTCTGGTTGAACTCACCTGTGGAATTCCAAGCCAGTCATCTGCTTGCTGCATGGCTTCTTTAGTGTTGCTCACCCGATGCACTGCATCCCAGCTCTCCCAGTCAGGACACAAGCCTGCGTAAGCACAAATAATAATTTCGCAAGATGAAAACCTCTGCCAAAAAACACTTTTTCCCAATTAACACATGGAAAAAAAACATGCTAATGGGGAGTTAAAGAAAAACTTGGTTTACCTGGTGCCAGTCCATCCACTAATGCACCAATGGCCTTGCCATCCTGCCAGTCCTGGCTGAAGTTAGTGATTGGCAGTTCAGGGACTTTGTTTTGGATCCATCCCAGAAGCCTCATCTCTGGAGTCAGTTTGGAGACAGAATCGTTTGCCTCATCCTCCCACACCGGGGTGGAGATGGAGTAATGCTGTATCAAGGTCCAAACTAGACCCAGGATCAGCTTCAAATTCCCATCCACTATGGCCTTACTGTCTGTATGGAGACATTGAAGGTGTGTGTCTGTTTGTTCCTTCAAGATGGAGATCTTCTCTTGGTAACATAAGTTTAAAGTAATTTTTTTAAAACATCAAATGCCTTTTGTCATTTAGTCATTACATTTAAACAAGAGAGTTCAAATGGGAACATTGTTTCCGGTCCAGTTCACAGCTAATTGACTGAAGTGCCGTCCCCAATTTGACACTAAAACTCTTTGACCCAATGCCTTCCCTCCCTAATTAGGAAAGGGGCCACAGGAATTCATAGGAAAATCATGGTTTAGTGTCAGTGTGGGAGCAGCAATTCAGTTGTGTGATAATGTCCTTCTGAAGAAATGCTTATGTTTTTCAGGCAACAGGCACAGATTTCTTGACTTTGCTGCTGACCTTCTTGACAAATGAAACCGTTATTTAGACACAATGAAGATGCTAATCACTGGGGTTATTTCAGTATTATTTATAAACCATTAGTTTTTTTTTTTTTTTTAATTAGAATTAGCTTTTATATTTGTTTTAACTTTAGTTTAAGTTTTAGTAATTTGTATTAGTTTCAAAAAAACTTTAGCTTTAAAGGTGCTAAAGAGGATGTTTTGTTTTATACATTTTTGCAATATTACTTGAAACTGTCTTTACTAACAAAAGACTATTTATTAGGTGAACTGAAAGGAATAATATTAATATACATCATCTGTGCACGAGGTAGGGCCTTAAAAACATCAGCCAATCGTTTACGCGATTGGCCCTCTGGCTTGTCAATCACTGCCATGACGTTCCTTGTGAGAGACGAGCGCGGCTGCGCGCTCCAGTAACTTTCCACACTCCACAGGCGCTGCATGCAATGTTTTTGTCAGGAGACAGGAGTAACAACTGCAGATTATGAGTTACCTGCGGTGAGTCCGACATAATGAATCCAAAAAACACGACACAGCGAATGCCGGTGGTAAACACTCGTGTTCCAATACTCGTGCATGAGTTTTGGGAGGCGTTCCTTCAAAGGAGGGGGGATGTTCTTACGCATGTGCTCATTTCAAAAACTCAGTAACAGTCTTTGGTTTCTCAGTCGACGAAAAGATCCTCTTTAGCACCTTTCAAGGATTAGTTCACTTTCAAATTAAAATTACCTTTCAAATTAAAATTACCTTAAGCTTTACTCACACTCAAGCCATCCTAGGTGTATATGACTTTCTTCTTTTTGATGAACACAATTGGAGATATTTTAATAAATAAATGAAATTATAATGGCAGTGAGTGGGATCAATGAGTATGAGCTGAAGAAAGTGTCACCATCCACATCTATCCATCCATCCATCATCCATCCATCCATCATAAACACGGCTCTGGGGGGGTTAATAAAGGCCTTCTGAAGCGAAGCGATGCATTTGTGTAAAAAAAAAGAAAAATCCATATTTAACAAGTTATGAAGTAAAATATCTAGCTTCTGTCAGACCACCTTCCATATTAACTTACAAAGAAAGTGAAAAACTCTCACAGTTCAAAAAGCTTACGCTTCGTCCTACGCCTTCCCTATTCAACTTACGGAAAAAAACTTGACAGACGAGAGGCCAGTTTACACTTTCTTCATAACTTGAATACGGAAGGCGGTCTGGCGGAAGCTAGATATTTTACTTCATAACTTGTTAAATATGGATTTTTTTTGTTTTTTTTTTTACACAAATGCATCACTTCACTTCGCAACCCCCCGGAGCCATGTGGAGTACACGTTTATGATGGATGGATGTGGGTGGAGACTTTCTTCAGCTCATACTCGTTTGGTATCGCTCACTGTCAATATAAAGCTTGGATCGTCAAGATATTTATTAATATATCTCCGACTGTGTTCATCAGACAGAAGAAAGTCATGTACACCTAGGATGGCTTGAGGGCGAGTAAAGCTTGGGGTAATTTTCATTTGAAAGTGAACTAATCTTTTAATTTATTATTATTTTAGGCTTAGTTTGAGTCATTTTAGTATTTCAGTTGCCAAATCAACATTTCTTCTTTTTAATTTCTTTATCTAATATTTATATTTTATTAACCGTTTTATTCAACAGTTACAACCCTGTTAATCACATCATAAATGTCGAAGGGAATTTAAAAACGTTGAATGTTTTAAGCAATACTTTACTGTAACCAAATGAATACATGATGTTAACCGATATGGTTTAATAACCTCAGCTTCTGTCAGCCAGAAGCATTGTTAATAGCATAAAGACAATTATACTCAATATTTAGTGTAATTAGTATAATTAGAGGTGAATTATGGCTTGTTCATTCTAACACTACATGCGTTTAATTTAAGGGAAGTATAAACTCTGATTATTTCACCATAGCCCCGTTTATCTGCTCAATAAGCACTTTTATTTTTTACTCAATATATATATATATACCAAATTAATAATTTGTCACAGTCCCTATGGTGTTTCTGTTTATATAAAACAAACCTGATCATAAGTCTTTCATAGCATTCATTCTCTCCAACTCATCTTTATTCTTATTTAACTGGTCTTGTACATATTTTCATACCTCACATTAAAACAGCAGATAGCTTTATTATGAACTTTATCTTATTATTCAGGAACAAGATCTTTAAAAGAGATCTTGTTTCTGAGATCTTTTGCTGTAAATCTTTGCAAACACCTTCTTCTGAAAGAGTTCAGGCAGGTTGTAACTTACCTATAGACACCAACTTAACCTTTTCATGATCCAAAAACTCCAGAGCCACCGAAACATTGTCTAGCTTGAGCTGTCTGAAGGTGGGTCGGATGTGGTACTTTCTAAACATCCTCTTATGGCTCAGGACCTCCAGCAGCGAGATAAGGACAAGGCCATCGCTCAGATCAAACTTAAGATCGCTGATCTGCAGCTCCACAGACCTCAGGTGTTCATTGCACCAGCGTGTGAAGGTGTTCTTCTGTATCTTTTTCCATGGGGCATCATCTGCCAGGTTGATTGCAGCTGCAGTAACACTATCTTTAAAGTCACCCATCGCTCTCTCTGATCAGTGCGGAGTCCGAAAGCTTTTATACCAAACTAAGAAGAAGCATGAAGCTTTCATGTAGCTTTGCTGGTGGTGGGAGTGCCTTACAACCCCCAATTCTGGCCCATAATTATGATTATACAGCGCCTCAGAGAGCTGTTTTTACTCTGACATTAACCGTGTCATCATGCCGCAGCCCCACATCGTGCAAAGGAATAATAAAAACAGATTCTAGTTACATCAGTGCTTGAAGAATGTATTTACTCTGAAGACAGAGGTCAGAAACAGGATCCTCAGGCCTGGGGAATTCAGCTAATTCCCACCTGAAGCCAGATGAACGTCTGACATCACTGTTGCTGATAACCTTATCGCTGGTGACGTTACATTTCATTTACTCCAGAATAAACTGAGCGTATTATTGCCAGAGCTCTTTTGATCGGGGCACGTCCTCATATTTCCCATGCGGTACCAAGGAGGGATGACTCATTGGGGCGGACTGCATTACACCATGGAAGCGTGTGCCTTTGGCTGCAGGTTTATTACAATCTTGGTTATGAGGCCATTATTTAGTGGGAGTGTGCCCAGAATTGTTTTGGTTTTTTTTTTTAGTCTATACTGGAAATCTTAACACTTTACAATAAGGTTTTTAGTGCTTGGTATCCATTTTACAATTTGATTCGATTCTGATTCACAAGCTCTTAATTTGATTCATTTCTATTATAAATGTCCACTTTGTTTACATATTCTTACACATAGAAAGAAATATAAGGCAGTGATTCATTAAAAGAACTAGCTCATGAGAGTTATTTCCGGAATCTGACTACACTGGTTGTGGTGTTTGTTTTTGATTTACTAAAAAAAAAAAAAAAAAACAGACTCAGAATCATTTGTCTCAAGAATCAGAAGTTGAATAACAAGAGTTCAGTACATGGAAATGACATACAGTGAGTTTCAAACTCCATTGTTTCCTCCTTCTTATATAAATCTCATTTGTTTAAAAGACCTCCAAAGAACAGGAGAATCTCAACATAACACCGACTGTTACGTAACAGTCGGGATCATTAATATGTATGACCCCAATATTTGCATATGCCAGCTCATGTTCAAGGCATTAGACAAGGGCAGAACGTCTGGATGTGCACAGCTGAATCATCAGACTAGGTAAGCAAGCAAGGACAACAGCGAAAAATGGCAGATGGAGCAATAATAACTGACATGATTCATGATTATATGATATTTTTAGTGATATTTGTGAATTGTCTTTCTAAATGTTTCGTTAGCATGTTGCTAATGTACTGTTAAATGTGGTTAAAGTTACCATCGTTTATTACTGTATTCACAGAGACAAGAGAGCCGTCACTATTTTCATTTTTAAACACTTGCAGTCTGTATAATTCATAAACACAACTTCATTCTTTATAAATCTCTCCAACAGTGTGTAATGTTAGCTTTAGCCACGCAGCATAGCCTCAAACTCATTCAGAATCAAATGTAATGCATTCAAATAAATACTATATTCACATGATCCGATGTATGCATGCAGCATGCACGACAAACATCTTGTAAAGATCCATTTTGAGGGTTATATTAGCTGTGTGAACTGTTTTTATGCTGTTCAAGGAAAGCGTGAGCTCCGGGGCGGGGGAGCGGGAGATTTAAAGGGCACCTATTATGCCCCTTTTTACAAGATGTAATATTGGTCTTGGGTGTCCCCAGAATGTATATGTGAAGTTTCAGCACAAAATACCCCACAGTTAATTTATTATAACCATTTGAAAATGTCATTTTTGGGGCCTGTTTTAAAAAGAGCTGTTTTGGTGTGTACCACCTTAAATATAAATGAGCTGCATATCCCCGCCCTGCCTTTGGATGAGGACGTAACTTGCATACCTATGGCAATAAACAGTCGGTGGAAGCAGAATGGCTGAGAGTGAGAGACCCGCTGTTTTGTATGGCATTCAGCCGTACATGTTTGAACCGGAATCAGACCCAGATGATGAAGAGACTCCGGCAGAAGAAACACAATTGAGAATGGAGCAGGACGTCTCTGAATGGTTATTTGATACATTTATGTACTTATAGAGTTTTAATCGCATCCCCTTTGCAATTATGGATGTGCAACACACACACACACACACACACACACACACAGTGATAACGTTCGCGCAATTTTTTGAAACTACAAACACAAATACTGTGATAACGTTTGCTAAGTACAAACGAAATTATATTTATGCGAGGGAACGGTTGCGTCATGTTGACATTACTTGTCGTACAGGTGCTTATGTGGCAAATGTGAGAAGATGGCTACAGAACCAGAAAATATATGGTGCAGGGAGATAGAACAGGTATTAATTTATTTACATTTGTAATTGTTGCAAAAAATAATACGTGACATAAAACTGTCTGACGCTATTTGTTGTATCAAAGGTTACAAGATGGATGAAACAACTTCAAGTCACTCCATCATGTATGGTAGACCATCCCGGAAAACATACAGTTTTTAATACAATATCTGTAAAAAAATATATATATATATATATATATATATATATACGTGTGGATACACACTATACAAACAAGGTTTAAATTATATACACAGACATTCTACGACGACAACAACAACTTTAGACGCATTTGTTATTGAACTGGCTGACATCGACTGAAATGACTATTTGCTCAAAAAACATTAAATACACTTACTTCTTCTGGAGGTGACGTTGGATCGCGAACAGTAGGCAACGATCCACACTTGAGGATTAACTTTGAAGCAAGACCTGCTTTGAATTGACCCTCGTTCTCAAAACAGTCGGTCAAAAAATGATTCGCGCAAACATAAACGTATTTTGGAATTTTGAGTGGCGCCTTTCCTTCGTAAATAAAATCCATCCACTGCGTTTTCAGTGGCTCTGATGTCGGAAGTAAGTGAAAACTACTATGTTCATTATTACATCCCACAACAGAACACTTATGTTTCTTAGGAGACATTACCGGCTGTCGTTGAAACAATGGAGGATGGTTGACCGATCACCGAGGGCGGGGTCTATGCCAAAACCAGATTGTCAATCAAACCACGTGGGTGGGGCTTAGCGCAATTCTACGTCACAGTGAGAGCAATCTTAGAACAGGGCGTTCTGAGATAGTGCTTATGAATTATTGAGATTGTAAAAAAACCACTGGGTGGATTTTTCTCATTCTAGGGTGGTTTTGCTCACACACTGCCAACACACATTTATGGTCAAACACCATGTAAAAGTGAATTTTGCATAATAGGTGCCCTTTAAAGGGGCCGCAACCTATATATCGGTGCATAGTTAATGATGCCCCAAAATAGGCAGTTAAAAAAATGAATTAAAAAAAATCTATGGGGTATTTTGAGCTGAAACTTCACAGACATATTCAGGGGACACCTTAGACTTATATTACATCTTTTAAAAAGAAGTTCTAGGGCACCTTTAAATGTTTGCCCAACATGCTGGGCAGTTTTATTTAACCCAACTATCGTTTAAAATTACTAGATGGCTGGATTAAAATGAACCCCAAACAGGTTGGAAATTAAAAATCAGACACAAAGTTACTAGAGGGAACAATAATAATCAAAAGGTTAAAATTTATTAATAAGCAATTTAATAAATGTTTATTGTTTAATTATTATTCATTAAACATTAATAAATTAATTTATTAAACATTAACATCACATTTGTAGTTCATTTTAAGCAAGCAATACAGTAATTTTTAGCTGAGTTAAATAAAACTACCCAGCAGGTTGGGCAAACATTTAACCCAACCACTGGGTTTTGTCGATTTTCAACCAACTTGGGTTGTTTTTAACCCAGCATTTTTTTTAGAAAGTAGAATTGGTTGTGCTGTATGTTTTTAATTCATTAAAAAGAACTGGCATAAGAGATGTTTGTTTGTGAATTAGACTACAACAGTCAAATTGTATATTGTAAGGTCAATTGAATAAATTTTTTGCTATAAAAAGACCACGTACCATGAAATAAAAACAACAAATATTGGTCATATTATTGCATTACATTCAATACAGGCTGCAAACTCATTCATAAAATATGATTTCTTTTTCTGTGCTGTTAATAAGCTATGAACAAACATATTACATTATCCTATATGAATACTGTATATGCTGTAAAAATTGTTTATTGCTAGTTAATGGTACCTAATACATTAACTAATGTTAACAAATTGACCCTATTGTAAAGTGTTATCGAAATGAAATCCATCTGATATGCATAAAGGATTTACACAGGGCTGAAGTTCACTTTTGCTTATTTATTGCAATTAGCATGTTTGTTAGATCAGGTAGTTTTTCCTTAAATTTCTGTACAAGGAATAATAAACAACATAATAAATCAAACACTCTATTATAGGTCACTTTAGGACAAATTAGCACTCTAATGTCCTAAGTGAACAGTGATTATTTTCATCATCATCATCATCATCATTAATATGTCAAATCCTTATCACAATAAAGTACAGTGCATAGACTAATCACTAATGGCTTTGTATAAGGTGCAAGGACACATACACATTACATGGCGGATTTAGGCATTTAAGTCACAGAATGCATGAACAAGTTAAAACTTAAATGGATGCATCATGTCTCGAATATGTTATTGCAGTGGGATTTGCAATTCTCAATTAATTCTCATGGATGGTATACGTTTGTTTATCTGATGCTACGTTATATAAGGCAATTCACTAAGTGTTTGTTTGGCAAAGCAACAGTGTTCAATAAAATACCTGTTATTAGCCAGGTACTTCAAATGCTATGCATACAGAATGTCAAATTTAAAAAATATATATGTATATGGTGGTGCAACTGAGGGAATGCTGTGATATTATTATTCTAAGGCCGTCGATATTTGAGTAGAAAGTTGCATTTAAACACTTTTTACTCAAACTAACACCACACAGACTAAAAGGACACAAATGTCAACACATCTGAGAAAGATCGACAAGGTATGCATGTCACGGTGTGTGTGCTTGTTACTGGTTCATCACGATGTTCATTTTGAGGTCTTTGAAAGCAAATACCCCGTCACAGCAATGGTTACAGCAGCAACGGGCATCCACCTGATCCATTTTCCCTGCAAGAACAAACATGACAAGAGATGACGTCATCTGGAGCACCGCATCAACAAACAGAACATGTTTACAATCAGGGATGCACATGAGCTGAGACGGGGACACAAAAGCCACAAGGATGGGGCGCGGAGAAACAGTGGTCAGGACACACAAGACAAGGACAGCAGAAGACATACGGTGGAGGACAGAGAGAGCCGGGATGCCTCAGAGCTACGCTGGAAAACTACAACCTACAAAATGGAGTTCGTCAGAAACACTTGTTAGTGCGCGTCTTATAATACAAAGCGGACCTGTAGTAGAGAAACAGAAGCATTTTGCAAATGACCGGACAGTTTTTGGAAGCTTAAGCAGAGAATCGTTTAGTGGTCATGCATAGCCCTGAGGATGATGAATGCTTAAGCAGAGGAATGAGACGGGACAGGAGCACTGTGTACCTTTCTACCACAATGGGCCCAAGCACCAATACAGCAAAGCCAGGACAAGGCCGATGGCTACGGCTAGGATGGGCTGCAATAAAGACAGCTAAAGGAGGGAAGGGAGTGATTACTGAATGAGTGGCTTGTGTTTATGTGCGTTATTATTGGACAGGTGAATCTTACTACCATCAAAACAAGGAAATCAAAAGGTGAAGTGTGTAATTGTTTCATTGTTAAAACACTTCCCCTTTCCCAGAGATAACGCCAATGTTTGTTTAAATGCGACATGCCAACTTCTGGTTTAACCAATGATGTGAAGCAGCAAGCCTTTGCCATCTCTCAGTGGTTTATCATGGAAATTTGGAATTATTTGAAGTTTATATATTTTTTTTTATATTATTTTATATAAATAAATTAATGATTTAATAATAATTAAAACATTAAAAAAAATCTTAAATGACTTGCTTTGTTAAAATAATTTATTATCAAGACAAAAAAAATAAATAAAAATAAAATAAAAATAAAAATGAATGTGCATGAAACTCACAAAAATATTAAAAATATTAATTCTTCCTCATTTTTGTTTTGGTGGCATGTTCGGGAAATATTCTGCATGTATTTTATGTCGTCACATGGAATTCTGGGTAAAAAACCTTATGTATTCTGTATTATACTTTGCACTTATTTTACAAATTTACATATAACACATGCTTGATTTTAATTCCTCTTTTTATTATGGCGAGTGTCAATTTTGGACCCTGGGTAGAAAATTTATTGGAAATTAAAGCTGTGAATCTCTTTTCCTCGAATTCTTTTATTAATAATAATTATTTTAATAATAATCACAATATAGCTTTTTTTGTTATTAAAAATAAGAACAAAGATGCAAATAACAAAAAGTAGAACAAATATAATATAAGAAAGAAACAAATTAAGTTAACCGTGCTTTTTTTTTTTTTTTTTTTTTTTCCATTTTATATCTTAACAGAAGCATTCAAGTAAGAAAGAAAAAATCAAATGTAAAAAATAACCACTGCAGTTTTTAGGGTTTTCATTACAAATAAATTGATTATTATTAAAGCTACAAAAGTAGTTGAGTCAAGAACAGTGAGGAATTACCTTATTTCTTTTATTGTTTGATAAACATTGAGACAGACGACAGAAGGTTTATTATTAAAGGGATAGTTCACCCAAAAATAAAAAAATCTGTCCTCATTTACTCACCCTAAATTTGTTCTAAACCTGTATGAGTTTTTTCTTCTGTTGAAAACAAAAGAAGATATTCTGAAAAATGTGGGTAACCAAACAGTTGCTGGTAATCACTGACTTCCACAGTATCAAAAAAATACTATGGAAGTCAAAGGGGACCAGAAAATGTTTGGTTACCGATTTTCTTCATAATATCTTATTTTATGTACAACAGAAGAAAGAAACTCATACAGTTTTAGAACAAATTTAGGGTGAGTAAATGAGGACAGAATTTTTATTTTTGAGCAAACTATCCCTTTTAAGAACTAATGCACGGATCTAATATAATGTTACACATCAGATGTTTTCCCCAACTGTTAACCAAACGTTCACTTAAGACATAACAGATTATGTTTGTGAATACTCACCGAGACAATTCTGTGTGTATCCGACCATCCAAGCGCAATACACCGCAAAAAAAAAAAAAAAAAACTTTTTGTCTTTCTGTGTGCGCGCTTGGGGTGTTTCAGTCCCCGCGAGTAAGATCTTTTTCACGGCTTATTGCGTTTAATAACTCTTTTAACGTCAAGCGTGTCCTGCACTTTACTTTCTCATTCATGCATGTTCTTTTCAGAAAAAAAGAAACCGAAACATCAGACGCAAAGCTTTGCTTCCATTGGACATACGCAAATTTTTATTAATATATAATATGTTTATTTACCTTTATTTAACTTTATTTAGCCTATGTATTTAGTACATAATATCTATGATAGGCCTTTTTAATTACATTTTTTTTTTTAAATAGTTTCATTTGTTTTTATCCATAGATGCAGGATCATTCACATCAGCATCGTAAAAACGATTAAATTCCACTGCTCTACTGGAAACAGTCTGCAACTGCATTTGGTGTTGTTATTGGCCACAGAAATTACACACTTCATCTTTAGGCTATACAAAATTTTTAAACAAGCTGTGGAAGTTTATTGTCAAACAAACGATGCTATGTTTTTCCATCTTAGATTTCAAGGGCAAACAACGCCACAAAATATGCGCTCTTTCCTCTTGAACTGTCCCTATTGTCAGTGCCCCTGTTGTTGAACATCAGCATTACATGGATTGAAAACTCACATGGTTGTCTTTGTCCTGCAGAAGCCTCAGGCGCTCTTGGCTCTGCTGCAGCTCCAGACTGATGGAGCTTTTCTCTTCCTCTATATTCTCATACTTCTCCCTGAGGCCCGAAAGCTCTGCCTGGATCTCCTCATACTGAGAGTGAAAAAGAGAGAGAGAGTAGAAACCTTTCACAAGGAGCAATGAGCCTAGTCAATAACACACACACACACACTCTGTGTATCCGGGGGCCATGTCTTTTTTTAGGTGCAGAGCTCTTTTGTGACATGCCTGCTAATGAGTCTCAGGCAGTTCTACTTTCTTTCTCAACTATGGTGGGAATAACCTCTTTCTGCAGTTCTTTGATCCTGCTATTGCTTTGCTCCAGCTGGCTAGTGTCTCTCTGGTGTTCCTCCTGCAGGACGCTCAGCCGTTTCTCCAGGTCCACCTGCGTCTTCTCCAGGGTCTTGACTGTGTTGCTCAGACTTGTGGTCTGTTTCTTGGAGCTGAGGCAGAATGCAGGTTCAGAGTCCAGATAGATTACGTCATTACATAACAAGTCTGCAAAAGGATCTTTTTTCCAGTTTAAAGATGAAGTGTAGGGCTGGGTATTGACACAGATTTCACGATTCGATTCAATTTCGAGTCAGAAGCACTTGATTTCATTTGATTCCGATTTGATTCAATTTAATATTGATTCATTTGGAAATACAGTCAAACCAAAAAATATTCAGACACTAGATATCATTTATTATATATATTTTTTTACTAGTGGGTTCAGGACACTATAGTTCATTTATGTAAGTGAGGATAGCAAAATAAAGTAAACTGACCTATTATACCCAAAAATTCTTCATACAGTGGACTACCAGTAAAATTGATAAAAATTTGGAACCAAAAATTATTCAGACACTTTGACCTGACCATGTTTTGCTTAAGATCAAGACTGTACATCACGTACAGTATGTTCATTTTTCTTAAAGGAAAAAAATCTTAAAGGGTTAGTTCACCCAAAAATGAAAATTATTCCATAATTCACTCACCCTCAAACCATCCCAGGTGTATATATCCATCTTCTTTCAGACAAACACAATCAGAGTTATATTAAAAATATTCTTGCTTGATTTCTAAGCTTTATAATGGGATTTCAAAATTTTGAAACCCAAAAAAGCATATCCGGCTCCAGGGGTTAATAAAGGCCTTCTGAAGTCAATGTGTTTTTGTAAGAAAAATATCAATATTTATAACCTTATAGATTATAATCAAATAATAATAAAAGTCATGTCTTTAATGACATTACACTTGCAACATACAGTAAATTTTAGTCTGTTACTCACACACACACACAAAAGTCACGCAACGACATGAGTAAATAATGCAAAAAATTACATTTTTGGGTGAACTACATATACCTTTAAGATTACTGAGATGTATAAACATTGTAAAAATGGTCTCTTTCAGCACCATGACACAGCAACACTGACTCAACCAATAGTGCAAGTTTAGGGTGGGAATTTGTTTGAAAACAATTTGCAATTACATTTGGTGCTTCTAGTGGCACGGAAATGACACACTTCACCTTTAAATTAGCTGTAGCTGATACCACTAAGGACAGACCTGTCCAGCTCTTTCTCCAGCTGCTGTTGTTTCTTCAGTAGCTGTTCCTTCTCTGAGCGCAGGGTGCTGCTCTCACTCTGCAGGCTGATCTTCTCTTTCTGCTGTTTATCAGCCAGCTGCTCTCTCTCTGACCTCAGAGACGCACACTCCCTCCTCAGGCTCTCACAGTCCTTCTGCAGCCGCTCCAGCTCGCTCGCTGCATCACACACACACACACACGATTAAAAAAAAATACCCAAAGACATGCACACAAACTCACAGATACAGCACATGTGCATGAACACACACACAAACTGACTCACGACGCTACTCTGTTACATAATGGTGGAAGTGATGTGAGAAATGTGAGTCATCTTCTGAATATCTGTCGGATTACTGCAAACACTGCCGTGACTGTTGTTTGATGAACCTAGGGCTTGATTTGTAACCTCCACAAACACATTATGTTCCTCATTCATCAGGTTTCTGAGAAAGGAGAACCACTTTCTAATAGATAATGAATGTGCAAAAGATATAAAAAAAAGCCTTACTTTAATTGGGGGAAAAAAACAGGAATTTAGCATGGTGATGCTAAAGTTATGTGATTTTTATTTCATTTCATTTTATCTTTTTTTTTTTTTTTTTTTTTTTTCACTGAAATGTTTAATTAATTTTTTATATGAAATTAATTTGAATTTATTTTTTATAAGAAATATGAGTTTTCTGATTAATTTTTAAAATGAACACTTTCAACAATGTACAATAATGTTTGCATTATCATCATTATTATTAGTATAAAAATCTCAGAAAATTCATATTTGTTAATGCTAATTTTAACATTTTTTTTTACTATTTTTAAACAAACAATTATTTTTTAATTATATTATTAAATATTATTTATTATTATTTATATTATTATTATTATTATTATTATTATTATTTTAACAACAACAATAGAAATTAAATCCAATATTCACATTAATGTGGCAGTATAAATATAAGTTTAAATAATGAATTTGCATTTGTTGATGTTGACGTTCTCACATGATTTCATGATTTTTACCAATTAAAGAAACCCATTTTTAAATGAACACTTTAAACAATGTACAATAATGTTTGCATTATCATTATTTTTATTATCATTATAATAAAAATCTGAGAAAATTCATATTTGTTAATGCTAATTTGATAAGTCATATTTACTATTTTTAAGAGGTATGGATTATTTGTTTTTAATGCATTATTAACAACAACAATAAAATAAAATAATTAATAATTAAAATAAAATTAATCCAATATTCACATTAATGTGCTAGTATAAATGGAAGTTTAAATATTAATGCATTTGCATTTTGGTTTAGAAAAATACACGGATGAGAAATGTTGACATTCTCACAAGATTGCATGATTTTTACCAATTAAAGAATCCCATTTTAAAATGTAGGATTAAAATTTTGCAGGCCAGTCCGTTGTGAGGTCTGTGGGGTTGTAAGTACCTTGCTGTTTGGCAGCTCTGTCTCTCTGCTGGTTCTGCTGTTGGTGACTGGCCTGCACACTGTCAAGCTCACGCTCGTATTTGTTTGCAGCCAACTGCCATTTCTCCAGCTCAGAAGTTAGCGTTGCTAGGTTCCCTTTCAGCGCGCTGACCTCATGCTCTCGCTCGGCCGCCGTTTTCTCCATAGTGCGGCGCAACACCTGCACTTCCTCCTGAGCCGCGTGCGCTTCCTGTCGCATGCTGAAGACCGCGCTGTCCTTCTGATCCCTGAGATTCTCCATGTCATCCTGCAGCTTTTGGAGCTGAGCTGAATGCACATGTAGACACAAATAAAGACCGTTTGGTATAATACATTGTTAAGTAATCACTTGAGACATACACAACCTCCTTCTCTTACTCTGCAAGACCTTTATCTGTTTTGCGGACTCCTCTGCCTGCTGCTTATTGGCTCTTTTCTCCTCCTCCAATAGACCTGTAATACACAGCACGAGCCATCAGGGGGACCCAATGAGCATGACTGCCATTACAAATCATTTTAAATGCTCACAGGCTTACTCAGATATCCATATAATAACATTAATGTATTATTTAATTTTTATAATCATTTAATAATCAAAATAATAAAAACACATGTAGTGAGGCAAAGTTGAGTGTTGATCTAGGATCAGTTTTGTATGTATAAGACCTACACACAATGAACAAACACAAATACAAAGTCCTCTCTTTACCTTGGAGTTCGACACACTTGTGTTTGCCCGAGTTGGCCTGTTCATTGGCCTCCTGCAGTTCCTGGTTCAGTCGCTGGATGACCTTCTCAGACTCACTGGCCTCCACAGTGCTCCTGCTCAGCTCATCTGGAGAAATGATTACATTATCTAATGAGAACTATTACATGCATAATTAGACACTATTATGGTGCTCTGCTGTCAGATAATCACTCTTTCATCAACAGTTAATGGGTGATCTGTGTCTTTATCTCTTTATCAGCATCAATGAGTTGCATTTCAACTTCGCCGGACTGTTCTGCCCTCTGACGAAGTGCAAACCCTGTCTCCAAAGGTTAATTAAATCAGAATGAATCGCATGGTAATTTCCCTGGAGGTCAGAAAATGGGCCTATTGCATGAATTAATAACTTGACTCAGAATAGATCCATCCTAAAAACATAATGTCATCAGTACGGTTTAAACTGGGATCTGCGAAAAGGATGGCCGGGGTTTCAATAAAGCTGCCATTTGAATAAAAGTTTTAAACGTTCTAATGTTACACAACGCCATTTCATAATGAATCAGAAAAGTTTTTAAACTTCTATGAGAAAACGTTCATACGGATTTTTAATTATTTATGAAAGATCCGTTGCTCTCTCTGCAAAAGTTGCGTTTACTGGCTGCAATTTAGTTTGCCTAAACTTAGAAACAAACCTGCTCCTCTTGCTGAAAACCAGGCCATTTTATCAAATGCTCCAGAAAGATATGACCTCATCTTACAAACTCAAGGGTGTATACCATAAATGGGCATATCAAGGACATATCATTGCGATCAGAGACACGTAATTCCAGAAAATTGAACTTCACATGCCTTGCTTAGATGACGAAGCTAAAATAGTGAAATCCTGTGCAGGCCAAGGCATTAACGTTTCATGAGGTTTTGCGGTGGGTAATGTTTATTGAACGCCATTCTGCATCAAGAACTCAATCTCTCAGCAAAGTACCAGGGCACATAGGAATGCTTTGGCCTAATTTATTTTTGAGTGTGTGGAAGAGGAAGACAGACAGACAGGAAGACACCGTCAGATGGACAAAATATCTTCTGAAAGGACTAGGCTGGAAAACTGTCCCATCACAACTAATGATGACAAAACTGCCATGCATGATTACATTTGGTTACATTTTTGTAAAATTTCTTTTGTTTGGAAGAAAAGGTTTTATTCATTGCACTTGAACTGTCGATGAGCACTGAGGTATTTAGTTACAGACATAAAATGTCAGAAATTTCATGTTAAACTTAATAAAAATGCATAATTATTTTTTTTAATTAATGAATGCAACTTTTTTTACAAAAATATATTACAAAGAATGAAACCCTATTGCTCACAAGTAACTCAGTAAAACTTTACATAGTCAGTCAATCATTAGACAACAGTACCTTGACAAACTCTATGTATAATAATAAAAAACAAGGTTTAATATCCTCTAAATGCCTATAGAGACAGTAAAGCGCTATATTTTAGTTCAGAACACTTCAGCAAATAACTATAGAAACTCAAAAGCAATAAAGTGTTTTTACCTTTGATCAGAGACACTTTATTAATAGGATCTTTCAGCTTCTGCTCCTCCATTGTTTCCCCCACTGTGACAAAGCACGAGAGCAATTATTTTAATGTCACTTTAAAATATTAACTTCAGATATTTTTTTAGATATCAAAGTTTAGATATTTGATTGAAACGTAAAGATATTTTAATATTAATTTCCAGGTGATGCCAATTATGACTCAGCTAGTTAATGAGGCGGAAAACTAAATAAAATAATCACAGATTTCCAAAAAAGGCAATAAATTTGTAGGGAAATAAACGCAATTCTCAATCTTTTCCAGTTTTAAACGTCAAATTATAGCTTACACTCAAAACATAACGTCATGCCAGTTATATAATACAGCTTAGCATCATTGTATCAATTAGGAAAATTACTCATCACCCTTAAGTCTGAGGACTAAAAACAGATGCCATTACCTGTAGACTTGTGATGTCACTTGTGTCGGTGCCGAAATAGAGCTGCAATATTCAGGCTTCTTTAACTATCGATTCGCTCTGGTGATGAGAACTGGACGAGTCCATTCTGAAGGGCGGGGGACACAGACGCATCCAAATATCGTGTCTGGGGGTTCGCTTGGCAAAACAAGGCAGTAACTGTTGAGTGGAGATGAATGAGATAACGCTATAAGAGTGCTGCTGAAGTATATTGTACTCTGAGGGGTCGTTGTCTTTGTGGAAATTATTTGTATGCCTCGTCATGTGACGCCTTCCCCCCGCAGGTGGTGGTCTGGAGGTCTCGCTCACATGGGCATACAAGCGTCCTGAGGCATCTAAAAAGAGGCTGCAGCTGCATGGTAGAATACACTCAGGCCCATTGTTTCACTCGTTAGGGCGTCTCTTATGTAAAAAAACTGTTAACAATAGTGGTCATTCGTGCTTGTATCAGTGCCAACCAAAGCACTGTGATTTCAGTCAATTATATTATTAGTTGCATATCAAAATGTCAATCCACTTTGGCTGTCATTTGAAGGTTCACTATTCAATAGAAAACATGCAAAATGCACCATTGACCACTAAAATATACATGCATTTCTTGCTAGTAATGGATTATGGTCATTTATTTGTTTGTCTAGATGTAATCAAATCGCTGATTTTTAGTGCTGGATCCTCAAATTTTAAAGGTGCCATCGAATTGAAAATTGAATTTACCTCGGCATAGTTGAATAACAAGAGTTCAGTACATGGAAATGACATACAGTGAGTCTTAAACTCCATTGTTTCCTCCTTCTTATATAAATCTCATTTGTTTAAAAGACCTCCGAAGAACAGGCGAATCTCAACATAACACAGACTGTTACGTAACAGTCGGGATCATTAATATGTATGACCCCAATATTTGCATATGCCAGCCCATGTTCAAGGCATTAGACAAGGGCAGCCAGTATTAACGTCTGGATCTGTGCACAGCTGAATCATCAGACTAGGTAAGCAAGCAAGAACAATAGCGAAAAATGGCAGATGGAGCAATAATAACTGACATGATCCATGATAACATGATATTTTTAGTGATATTTGTAAATTGTCTTTCTAAATGTTTCATTAGCATGTTGCTAATGTACTGTTAAATGTGGTTAAAGTTACCATTGTTTCTTACTGTATTCACAGAGACAAGAGAGACGTTGCTATTTTCATTTTTAAACACTTGCAGTCTGTATAATTCATAAACACAACTTCATTCTTTACAAATCTCTCCAACAGTGTAGCATTATCCGTTAGCCACGGAGCACTATCAAACTCATTCAGAATCAAATGTAAACATCCAAATAAATACCATACTTACGCGATTAGACATGCTGCATGATGAACACTTTGTAAAGATCCTTTTTTAGGGATATATAAGCTGTGTGCAGTGTTGCCAGATCTCGCGAGACAAATAAGCAACCAGGCCTGTGAAAACAAGCCCAAAACAAGCGACTTTTTCTACGGAGCCCCCCCACCCCCAGGTTCCGGTAAGAGAAAAATAAATAAACTGTGTGCACGTTTTTACAATCCGTGAGGACGGATTTTAAACTGTGGGTACAGATTGTCAATTTACATCCATGTAGACAGATTGGTAAACTGCGCAGTTTTACAAAACTGCACACATGGTAACGTTACAGTTTCATTTTTCTCCCCCCTGAGCAAAAAGATTAACCTCGGTGTAGTTAAACTTGAAAAAAATGTGTATATTGACGTCTTTCCGCGTTTGAAAGAACATTCAATTCTCATGTTCACTCATTATTTGACGCTATAAATGGACTAGTAGGAAGAGATGATCGGTTTACGAGCCTCTTGAGCAGAGGCGCTAGCAATCCGTCACGACCATGGTCACGACACATTAAAGAGCCACAAAACGGATTTTATTGTTTGAATTTCTTTAATAACTACACAGTTTGAAAGCTGGGACTTTGTTTAATATCGTAAGTAACCTGCTCTGTCTTGTCTGTCGACGTGTTGCCAGTATCCTCTTTGCTCCACGATGTATTTTTCACTGCGTGTGACGTGACAGCGCCACGGCTTGTCGGACAAAGCAACAGTAACTAAGGGGGGCGGGTCTTTGCGAAGGGCCAATTAGAAGCAGGATGTGGGTGGGGAAAAACTCTCCTGTGTGTATGGGGAAAGGGGAGGACAGAGAGAACAGGCTAGACAAACTCCTACATTTAAATAACATATAGAAAATATCTGCTTGACAACTTATTATGGAGCTGGGATCAAGCCCAAAATAAACAACTACACTTTAGAAACAAGCCCAAAAAAACGCGACCCGCAACTACCAATATTTGTAAGCGACTTTACAGAAAAACAAGCCCAAAGTCGCTTATAATAAGCGGACTTGGCAACACTGGCTGTGTGAACTTTGTTTATGCAATGATAGAGTCGAGAGCTCGGGAGGGGCGGAGATCGCGAACAATTAAAGGGGCCGCAGCCTGAATCGGCGCATTTCTAATTATGCCATATGGGGTATTTTGAGCTGCAACTTCACAGACACATTCAGGGGACTCCTTAGACTTGTATTACATCTTGTAAAAAAAACATTCGATGGCACCTTTAAATTCCCATTACAAATCGGTGATAAAAAATATCTATAGCCTATCACTAAAATACTAGAACATAAATAAATTGCCTGTGGTGGGATATTTATATTTTAGATGGGAAGAAAGTCTCACATATTTGAACATATAATACCATACACATTGCTGTTTACTTTATTATATAAAAATATCTGTGCAACAATATCTTGTTATGCAGTTTTATAATGTATCTGAGTAGGACGTTAGATGTAGATCCTGTAACTAGATACTGTTATATTAGACATAAGCATTGCATTTCCTGTGCCATCTCTTTAAATATCTTTATGAAATAATTGTGTTTTCTCAATCAGGCTAACTTGTGCTGGCTACTTTTGTGACCAAGGCTACTGATGTGGAATTAAGAGAGATTGCCATGCTCAGAGGAAGACTGAAAGGGTTTGTATGGATCTTTCCTTTGTTGTCATGGTGACAGAGCAAACCTGTCTCATTTATAGTTCTTGTCCATGTAAGTTCTGACCGCACAAGATAGACTGAGAATAAAAACCACACGCAATCACCAGTGGAGAATATTAAAGTCACCTTGTCCAGTGCCATCACTATAACCTTGAATCCTTGAAAGGGATGAGTCATGGTCATAAATCTCTGCGATGTAAGATCTACAGCTTTTAATGACAACAAAAAGAAGCTGTGTTTGTCCAAGATTTGGATCTAAAAATGGGTCTTATGTATGGGTGCCTGAATAATTCAGTGTTTTGTAGGCTAGATTAAGAAGATTAAGACTATTTCTCTGTCTCTTTCTTTTTCTTTTATCCTCTCTAATACTTACACTTCATATTTTCATATTCACTATTATAGCTTAAATATGTCATATATAACTTATATAAATAAGTTATTTTTTTTCAGCACATGGCTGACCTTCAACATTATAATGTGGTTGAAATAATGTCAGTTGTTGTTTCAATTATGAAAAAAAAAAAAACATTGAAACAACATTCGTCACCCTTGACCACAAAACCAGTCATAAGTTGCTCAGGTATATTTGTAGCAATAGCCAGCAATACATTGTATGGGTTAAAATTATCGATTTTTTTTTTTTATGCGAAAAATCATTAGGATATTAAATAAAGATCATGTTCTATGAAGATATTTTTTTTAATTTCCTACCATATGTTACGTACGCTGGTGTAGAGATGAGGCTGATACGGATTTCCACAGTAGCACTATACATTTATTAAACAGAAGACAGAGATCACCAAACATACATCTAACAAAACAGAGAACAGACAAGGAGTGCAGGGAGTGAGTGCAATATATGGGAGTGCTGACAATAGAGTCCAGGTGCAGGTGATCCGTGATGATGGGGAGCTGACGAGGGAAGTGAGTGCAGGTGACGAAACAGGAGGATCATGGGAAATAGAGTCCAGGGAAACACGGGATCTGTGACACCATAAATATATATAAAAAATTATTTTTGTGAGTGGATATGCATTGCTAAGGACTTCATTTGGACAACTTTAAAGGTGATTTTCTCAATATTTTGATTTTTTTGCACCCTCAGATTCCAGATTTTCAAATAGTTGTATCTCAGCCACTCAGCTTAATTTTTATAGGTATAAATCTCAATTTCAAAAAAATCACCCTTATGACTGGTTTTGTAGTTCATAATGTAATTCGTAATGCTAGATGGTACGTTGAATCAATGATATGTCTTCACCAGTATACAAAAGAATTATCTGCCTTTTAAATTATTATGATCAGTATTATTATGTTTGATAAGAGCTTTTCAAATATCTAAAATTATATGTTAAAATATAATTATTATAATTATAGGGAAGAACACTCTGCAAAAAATGCAGTCTGTACATTATCCTGCACAGCTTCTGCCAAAAAAAAATTAATGCATGGCCATGAAATATTAATTTCAGAAATTTTATAATTTTACCTTTATACTGCTAACAAAAATAGTCCATTAGCCTACATACAAAATAATCGGCCTAGCAACAAGACGGACACTGCAACAATATTACAGTAATATTAAAGGTGCTCTAGAACCAGTTTTTACAAGATGTAATATAAGTCTAAGGTGTCCCCTGAATGTGTCTGTGAAGTTGCCTATTTTGGGGCATCATTAACTATGCACCGATTCAGGCTGCAGCCCCTTTAAATCGCGCGCTCCCTGCCCCCAAAGTTCACACAGCTAATATAACCCTCAAATGGATCTTCACAAGATGTTCGTTATGCATACTGCATGCATGCATCGGATCATGTGAGTATAGTATTTATTTGGATTTTAACATTTGATTCTGAATGAGTTTGATAGTGCTTTGTGGCTAAAGCTAACATTACACACTGTTGGAGAGATTTATAAAGAATGAAGTTGTGTTTATGCATTATACAGACTGCAAGTGTTTAAAAATGAAAATAGCAACGACTCTCTTGTCTCCTTGAATACAGTAATAAACGATGGTAACTTTAACCACATTTAACAGTACATTAGCAACATGCTAACGAAACATTTATAAAGACAATTTACAAATATCACTAAAATATCACGTAATCATGGATCATGTCAGTTATTATCGCTCCATCTGCCATTTTTCGCTATTGTTCTTGCTTGCTTACCTGCACAACGTCTGATGATTCAGCTGTGCTCAGATCCAGACGGTAATACTGGCTGCCCTTGTGTAATGCCTTGAACATGAGCTGGCATATGCAAATATTGGGGGCGTACATATTTATGATCCCGACTGTTACGTAACAGTCGCTGTTATGTTGAGATTCGCCTGTTCTTCAGAGGTCTTTTTAACAAATGAGATTTACACAAGAAGGAGGAAACAATTGTGTTTGAGGCTCACTGTATGTCATTTCCATGTACTGAACTCTTGTTATTCAACTATGCCAAGGTAAATTAAATTTTTGATTCTAGGGCACCTTTAATAAGCTACTGAAGTCATATGAGGCCATGATTGTGCAAGTTGTGTTTATATGTAACAAGACAACGCGGGTTCGCTGAGTGATACAAGAAACATGAAAGTAGTGCCAGTTTCAGTTACCCGGATGAGTGGACTGCAGCAGCGCTGCCATGGACGACGGATTGACACATCAGAACCAAGTATTCCAGAGCACTGTGTAAAGAAATTAAATAATTAAGGAGATAACAATTAGTAAGTAGCACTCAGCCATGACTAAACCAACATGATATTGTTTGTATATGCAGCACAAAGCCAGACTAATGCCAGCTGTGAGGCTGTTAGACCCTGCAGGAAAACACACTCGAGCTGTGAGAGTCAGTGACGCAGAAAGTAGAGCATGTGTGAGTAAAGTTTGTTTCGAAGGCAGACAGGTAAACTGTCCCGGTAAGAAGGCAGCGCCGCAGGCTCCTGCTGAGAAGTGTGAGATGAAAGCAGATGGCAGAAAGGGCAGGAAAAATGGAACAGGAGGGGGCTGCTGCCTTTTCACCGCAAAAATACGGGGCCATAGCAGACGGTCAGCATGAGGTGGGCAGCGGTCTGCATGGCCACGACCGCTGCTTTACCATACATGGAGAACAACACAAGAAACGCATGCGTTTTTCTACTTTTAAGATATAGAGATACAACGCACTTTGAATTTTGATCTGTTCACTGTTTATTGTTCAGACTGAATTGACTGATGTTCAGAAAACTTCTTGTGCACTTCAGTGTGTATGACCATCATTCAAATGAACACATTGTTACCTCCAGAATCAGACGTGCCATGGTAGAGGTTTATCTCTAGTCATTGTCATGCTGCAGGTTATTGTGATAATGAGTTACTGATGTTATAATTGTAGATATAGAGGTATACTGATTATGATACTGAGGGTATTAAACACTTACATGAATAATTGTACAGCATTCTTTCAGCATTACCTCACTATAGTTATACTGTCTGTACTATAAATTCTTAAGGGGTGCTAAATTCATCTATTAGTCCTAATATATTCCACCTGAAAAGGAACAGCATATAGATCTAGCAATTATGAGATCATATAAAAATGTTCTGTGCAATACATCAGTTTCTGAAGCTTAAAAAAGGTCTTTTTCTTGCTATACATTTTACGCACTTGATATTTATAGATTTGAAGGTGCTTAATACTGGAAGTTTGTTAATTACTAAAACAGCAGTTGAATCTAGATCTATATGAATATCTAGCTGATCATTTAAAGCCAATGAGTATATTTATGAACTTCCTGAATCTATATTGTATAGTCCTGGAATACATAAATAGTATTAAGCACTGTACATTTATGGTTTTTGTATGTATCATATTCACATTATTACTGTCAGTTACCCATCAAGGTTGACAAACAATTTTGCACCACTTTGGCAGTCATATAACAGTTCTTGTAATTGGCAGATCAGTCTGCGGACTCCATTACAGATGAATGAGTTGGTGATTTATGAAGTATTGTTTAAAAAAAAGAAAAAAGAAGAAGACTTCCATATCAAACCACAGTCATTTTGGTTTCACAGTCTTTTCTCTTCTGCCATCTCTGCCTTGTCAATTAGTATATTTCTAACCACCACAGTACTTGTATCCAGTTAGTGAAGTGCTTTGAAAAGTCCACCAGAACGGTGATCTATTAAAAGGCAATCTCACATTTTTTTTTGTCCTCGTTTCATAGGCTTCCCAGTACTGGTCCTGGAAAGCCGTGAGATGTCCAGGTTTTGGCTCCAGCCTGGGTTTTAACACCTGATGCATCAGGTAATCTCATCCTCTGGTTGTAAGAAGTAAGGTTAAGACAGTGATAAGGGGAGGAATTAGTGCCAGGCAGGAGGAAGACTAAGAGGACAACGTAGCCATCCAGAATCAGAACTAGCAATCCTTTACACGCTGGCCTTTTGCTGGTTTTACAGCACCGCCGTCGCTCCTCACACGCTGTTCTTGTCTGGGAGCTCGGCCTCGGGGGTGCGGGGGAAGTAGACGGTGGTCTTGTGCTCTTCGTAACGATCAATGTGCTTGAGGTGGACGACCATGTGCAGGGCGTAAGCCAACACGAGTAGCAGAATCAAAGAGGTGATTAGGCCCATCAAGATGGCTGGAGTGAAGAAAGTTGCACAGTCACTTGCTGAAGCAAACTTGTTGGACTGGACATTAAAGGCCTGGATCTGAAAAAAGATATAAAATAAATGTTTTCTGTCTGAGAATGTGCTAAATAACAAATAAATTCCTTTAAATTGTATTGGGAACCTAGACCTTGCTCTGTTGACTGATGTATAAAACAGAGAAATGTCTTTAGAAATACAAAAATGTATTTATTTTTTAATAATATGCTGGGTATTTTTGTTATGTTTTATATTTATCGTCTTCCAAAAAATGGACAACTTTGAATTTTGTAACACATCACAATTAAAAGCAACAATGCTATGTGAATCGCCCCTTATGCACTCTTTTAAAATAAAGGATCCAAAATGGGGTTTTCTCAGTGATTCCATTTATGAATCAATTTTGGTTCAGTGAATAGTTCTTAAAAGAACCATTTTTTTTAGTGTGAAGAACATTTTTAAAATCTAAAGAACCTTTTGTGCAATGGAAAGGTTCCATGGATGTTAAAGGTTCTTCACAGAACCAAACATCTATGCCAATAAAGAACTTTGTACTGTTTTGTTGAGCATTTTCTATAAATAAACTTAGTCATTTTCAAATACAGTATGTCAGCTAAAACCATACAGACTCAGAAATACAGAAATACAAAATTTCAGTAAACTTTTTGAAAACACTCGAGCACATTTCGTGGCAGCTACCTGAAAATCTGTGAAAGTGATGTGCCAGTTTGCCGAGCTGTCAGTGTGGGAGCTGGGCACCAGTAGGGTGTCATATTTCTGTAAGCTGCTGACATGCTGGCAGTGGTAAGAATAGGTGGCGGGGGCATAGACCTCCGTGGCATTGAACGTGGCCTCGTGAGTCCAGTTGTAGTGGATGTGAACACTGTCCAGAGTGAACCAGTTCTGGCTTACTGATTCGTAGAATGTGTTGGACATCTGAAGCCTTCAGAAAACAGACAAGAGGAAGTAATTAACAACTGAATGTAATTATCAGCCGGTGAGGTTTTGCGCAACCTTCTGATGGATACGTCAAGATGAGTGTAGAAGAAGAAAAAGAGTGTTTACCTGATAACAAGTCCCCTGATGTCTTCCACATCACCCAAATGCAAAGATAGCCTATGAAAATGCAAAATTGTCATCAGATTATATATACAGTACTGTTTAATATTTTTGTGGGAACTGTGATACATTTTCTCTGGATTCTTTGATAATTAGCAAGTTTAAAAGAATAGCATGTATTTGACATTTTTGTAACATTATACATTTTTTTACTGTCAACCCTCTGGTGTTCTAAGGTCATTAGATTTTTTTTTTTTTACTTCATCGGAATGGTACGAAACTTGGTAAAGGTTTTGGCACTTGCTATGTGAACACAATCATGGACATGATTCGAAAAGGTTAAATGGTACTCGTGGTCAAAAATGGCCTCATTGGAAATGAATGGGAGACTAATTTCATCTAGTGAAAACATTTGGTACTGCAGCCAAACAAAATCTTACTGAAAGCCCATTTTTTTTGAGATATCAAGCACAAATTTGGAACACAACTTGTTTAGATTTATGGCTTTGATTTTCTTGCAGTTTTATAGTAAAACATGTTTTTGAAAATATATATTTCATAAAAAAAATTAAATAGTATTTTTGTGCATTTTTCATAACAATAAACGTTAAAAAAAAATTAATTTCACTTCATTGAAAATTAAAGGGTTAGTTCACCCAAAAATGAAAATTATGTAATTAATGACTCACCCTCATGTCGTTCCAAACCTGTAAGACCTCCGTTCATCTTCGGAACACAGTTTAAGATATTTTAGATTTAGTCCGACAGCTTTTTGTCCCTCCATTGAAAATGTATGTACGGTAGACTGTCCATGTCCAGAAAGGTAATAAAAACATTATCAAAGTAGTCCATGTGGCATCAGAGGGTCAGTTAGAATTTGTTGAAGCATCGAAAATACATTTTGGTCCAAAAATAACAAAAACTACGACTTTATTCAGCATTGTCTTCTCTTCCGGAATCCTTTCCATTGAATTGACTCCATTGAATCAGAGCTTCGTTTACAGCATGAGGGAGACGCACGCTGTATTCAAGCTGTTTTACATTGTTTGTATTTTGGTATTGCTATATTTTTTAAAATGGTGCGCAAGTGTGCATGTCGCGGATGTCCTAATCACCAAAAACAACCACGGCGACGTAAATGTGCATTACCAACGCCGACAGATGAAAGGATTCAGTGGAATCAATTCAATGGAATCAATTCAATGGAAAGAGAATACAATGCTGAACAAAATCGTAGTTTTTGTTATTTTTGGACCAAAATGTATTTTCGATGTTTCAACAAATTCCAACTAACCCACTGATGTCACATGGACTACTTTGATGATGTTTTTATTACCTTTCTGGACATGGACAGTCTACCATACATACATTTTCAATAGAGGGACAGAAAGCTCTCGGACTAAATCTAAAATATCTTAAACTGTGTTCCGAAGATGAACGGAGGTCTTACGGGTTTGGAACGACATGAGGGTGGTGAGTCATTAATGACATAATTTTCATTTTTGGGTGAACTAACCCTTTAAGTCTGTGCCCTAAAGCATTCAAAATGTATGAGTTGTATAAGTTGGAAATTTCATTTTTAGGTCCATGCTCAAAAAGTGAATAAATGGATTATAACTACAGCGTAAATATAATTTAATACCATAAAATGACTTAAAAATACAAAATATTAAATAAAAAAAAACATTATAGAACTAAAATATAGTACATTCATTTCACTGAAATTAAAAACCAAAAAAAAATCTGTCAATTTTGACCGACATGCAAAGAGTCCCAAAAGGTTAAAAAAAATCTTACTGACTCCAAATTTTCAACAGCACATACATATATTTAGGGGCCCCAGAGCCCCACATAAAATGTCTGAATGTGAAAAATAAAATATTAAATATCCAGGAACCAAATGGCACCTACAAACATGAATTTAGTGGATGAAGTCAGTTCCCATCAGTCCAAAATGTTGAAATACTTTTTTCATTTTGAACAATAAAACTATTGTTTTATCATTCTTTTAAATAAATGTCACGTGGTTTGATATTTTGTGACATATTTTGTTAGATAAGATTATATTTTAATATATAATGTAATGACTAAGTCTAAAAATTACATTTTAGGGCCACTACATATAGTACAAAATCTACTGAATCTATGGCAGGAGTTTTCAAGAATACTTACGTGGCCTTCTCCTTTGTACAAAGAGAGCCTTTGGTGTCTACTTGTGCATTGGGTCCAAACACCCTCTCTGTGAGGTCCAGAAAAGTGTTGTTCCTGTATCGAATAGCCAGTCTCTTAGCTTTGAAGAGGATGCAGATCTTGCCATTGTAAGCTACAGTCAGTGGGGAGTAAGGTCCCGAGCTGGTAGACTGTAGTAACTTCCGTTTGGTTCTGGGCTGGGCATGCAGATGCCACCCGTAAGGCTGTTTGAAAATGACAACAAGACAAACTGAGTGATGATGTATGGAACATGTGCATTATTGATGGGCTTCTCTGATCTCAAAGGTTTTCTTAAGAAACGCTCAGGCTTAAGATAACAGATGTGACAGATATTTCCTGGATCACAAATGCTTTTTCCCCCCTCATAATATGTTAGTTCTAAATCCGTCACTGTTATTGGTCTTGTAGGATGCTGGGTGAATTAAGGCAGAGATGTTGCTTATGGAAGCCAAGGTCACATTGACTATCACGGAAAATGCAATACCTGCAGTATTCTTCTGAGTGGATTTTCAGCTGCAGGCGAATAACTCTCCTCGTGTGAGGCACTTGGACTCTCAACATGTTCTCCATCTGCATCATAAAATGTTGAAATAGGACAATTGGGAAGATGGCATGGTGAGTTTTTTCAGCACAGAGAATCACTATATTTTTAAGCACACAAATGTGCAAGAAAAATAGTTTCATTTTTGCAGTATGAAAGTAAAATTCAAAAAGACAAAAAAGAGGTCTAGAGATAAAACTAGTACTGTATATTGTTTATTTCAATCTGAAATAATATTCCATTTATATTAGCTTCTAATAAACTTTTTAAATAAAATCTGCTTAAACTGTTGTTATACAAGTTAAGTTCCTGAATTTGACTGGCAGTGGGGATTTTTCAGTGACACTTTCTACAGGTTAAATCATTACACCAGTGGGTGGTGATATAAGTGATTCATTGAGTCAATTTCAGGCAACTGATTTGCTCAAAAACACTTTCATTCATGAATGGTTTTTGTGAGCAAGTCATTGAATTGTTCACTCAACCGATTTGTTCAAAACAAAAGTCAACTGCTCTATGTTATTCGGAGACATATCTGCTGTGGCTTCATTTGGAAGTATTTTCGTTAATGGAGCAAAAATAGTTAACTTGTAAATTATGCAATATTAACTTCTTGTTTATTAAAATGTAGCATAAAACATATTATTCCTTTTCAGGTGGAATATATTAGGACTAATAGATGAATTTAGCACCCCTTAAGAATTTATAGTACAGACAGTATAACTATAGTGAGGTAATGCTGAACATATTAACAAGTTTCATTCGACCTGGCAGCTTGCTCAATAACGCAATAGATAAACACAAGTTTGACTTTACACCGTTATGCACAAAGTTAACAAAAGTGACAACAAGAAAAAAATCACACTCAGCAGAAATTGGGATTACTATATATAAACAAAGCTGAATGCAGAAAGTTACACAAATAATGCAAGCAAACCCAAAAAGCATAACTGCCATTAAAGTAATAGATACTGACCTGTTCTAATTCTCACAGCTTGATATGGTGGGACCTCCGAGCTGTGATGGAAAAACAAAGCAAAACAAAAAGGGGGTTGATCTCTTTGTGTCAGGCTGTGGCCTACTTATCAGCGTCTAAGACAGATTTCCCATAGATCCACTCAGCTTGATGCACCAGTGATGCATGACCACAAGTCTGACATCTTCAGTCCAGATTAGTGTCTCAGGAGAAGACAAGACATTTAGTTGAATGTCATGATTCTCATGTGCTTAGCACCTCAAGTCCATCAACGAATTGGGAGCTGAAAATTACTTAATGGCACCTTGCGTGTACATATGCACATCGTTTGCCACCTTGTCCCTCGCGCTGGAACTTGCTGGATTATCCTAAGATGAACCGTTTATACGTCTAATCGCAGAGATAATGAGCTTGGCGGACGATCTCCTAAAACCTTATTAAGAATCTGCTGCCCTATTTGGGAGAAGGTTTCCTGCTATGTCAATGTGTTGATGTCCAATGAACAGGCCTAGATTAAGGCCTGTTCACCTGCAGCAAAGTCAGTAGGGTGTGTGATTGTAAACGAGAGCATCAGATGACCCTGGTTCACTTCCTTTAGCTATGTACTACACCAGGCCCACCCCACCCACCTCTACTACACTGGAATTTAGCGCTTAGAGCTTTGTGATCATGTAAGAGATTAAAGAATACAGCAAAACATCAGACTTGTGGGGAAAATAAACAGATTACTGCATGGAGCATTTAAGTTCATTCAGTTCCTAAGCGTGATGTGAGCATTGAATCAACAGAGACGTGACATATTGACTCATAAAACCCCTATAATCCAATCAAGGTGACAATACATCTCAAATTCAGGTGCAAAAACTGAAAAAATTACATATGAAGAGCTCATTTGAACAATTTTTCTTCTTTCCGGGTATTTCCCGGAAAATAAAATCCAAAACGATGTACATAAGCATAGAAATGATATAAAAATGAGCTCTAGAGCTACATTTGTACAGTTTTTTTCTTTTAGTTATGCTAAAAAATAAAAACAACGTAAGCACAGCAAATATGGTCTTCAGAGCCCTGCTGAGGAGTGTGTGTGCACGAGGAGTGACTCTCGCCTTTGTTCTAATGCCAGTTTACCGAGGTCAGCAGCTGAGGACTGCGCTGCTGTCATTGGTTATGGCTGGACACAGTAGCCTAAGTGCTGAATTGAGCATTTATGTAATGAAAAGCAGCGCTCACACTATGTCTTCACCTCACAGGCTCTGTCAGAGCTCAATATCATCTTTTGCATACATATTATAGGTTTAGCATACAGATTAGCACAGTATTCTACAAACACAGCAATGCTTTAAAATAGATTTGTCTGTTAAATGGTAATAAGATTAAAACCTTTGGTTTAATTCCACTTGCTGCCATTCTTGACTGTCTGTTTTGGTCTGCAGTGACCCTGAGAAACTTGAGAAGGGTTGTAAACCACTCAACACTTTTTTACTCCTAAGACACATTTCTGGACTAACAAGATCCCCAATGTTTCAACAGTCTGCAATGCTGTTCTTATCCCTATAAATCCTAAGCTTTAGATTCTATCTAGGGAGGGATGGGCAAGTTGGTAGGTTGTTTACCATAGCTGCAGTTTACAGAATTAAAGGAAGACAGCTTGATCTCTATCATATAAAATATTCACATATATTATTCATATATTCACATATAAAGGCATGGATAATTCTAGGAGGTAACACAAAAAAAGAATAACCAATTACTTCTTTAAACATAATTTTGGCTCTTTGATCAAGTTAAAAATGACAAAAACCTCAACTTGGATCTTATTCATTTCAAACAATTACAATACTCATACAAAAAACAAAATAAAGAGAAATATATCATGTGACAAATCAGGCATCATCCAAACAAAGAGATAAACGAAATATTTTTTTTTTAAGTTTGCTGATGTTTAACTTAATATATACAGTAAATCTCATTTAAAATATACAAAAAGTAGTTATTAGATTATATTTTTTGAGACATTTTTGTGAAACTTTTTTTGGTCATTTCATTTCAATTTAATTTAACTCTATCCTGTGTGGTGAGCAATAGATTACTCATAACTAGTATTATTTTTTACAGTAATATCAGATGAGTCAATCAGTTGTAAATTACTAAATAAATAAAAATAAATAAATGTATCTAAATTAACATATTTATGCTATTCCAGCTTTGATACGAGTAAAGGAATTCATCAACTGTGAAAGTGTACAATAAACCGAATGAGTATATTTAAAGATGTTCATATAGCCAGAGCCATCCGAATCTCACTTCTTTCTTCTGTTTCTTGGAGTAGCATCTGTAAACTGACTCCTACAGACACTGGATAGGGTCTGCCTGCTGTCCCATTGTCATAGCCATGTTTGAATGTCTTGTACTTACAGAGAAGAAAAACTGCAGCAAAACCACAACACACTCTGAATCCAGAGCCCACGTACGTCAAATTAATTTATGAGTTCCTTGAATGCTCTTTCAGCATTTTCCTAATAAAGCGCATTTTCTTGGTGTCTCTTGCCCACTGTAAAAGACTAAGACAGTGCATCAGCTGCACAGCATCACTGCCCCATTCCCCCTCCCCACGCTAGAGCTGAAAGCGCAGCTCTTACCTCCTGTCCAGGATCGCAGGCACTTGATCGAAGGGCAAAGACAGAGAGATAAACACACACAGTAACAGGGAAAAAAACAGGAAAAGCTTGTGTTTAGCCATTGAGACAATCTGACGAGACTGCCAGAGATGAGGTCTGCTTCATAATCTGCTCTGAACGCACATCCCTAAACCTGGGCTCTCTGACGGGCGGCCCGCGCAGCCAATCAGCGGGCAGGGGGGAGATAATCGTGCGTCATTCGCCTCACAGCCTTCATTCTTGCAGCCTTTCTCTCTCCCCACACCCTCTCTCTCTCTCTCTCACACACACACACACACACACACACACACTCTTCTACCCCTCCCCTATCGTTTTCCTCTCTCTCTGCACCCTCTGTCTCATACAAACATACAGTAGCTGCCGACCAACCTCAAGCAAAGGGCTTTATGTGTTTCAGCTCCAGTCCCAGGAGCCTCGTTTCATAATCACTTGATATCTGGCACGGCTAAAAATGACTTGAGAGCGTGAATTTGTTTAAAAGCAGAATTAAAGGTCGTGACAACTGACCTAGATTTACACTGAAAGCTTTGATAACCAAAATGAATCAAATGGTAGAAACCCCTAAACCTTATCAACCTCCACTGTGCATAATAATCTTAAAATGGCATAGTTCACCCCAAAATTTTTACTCATCCTCATGTCGTTCCAACCCTGTATGACTTTTTTTTTTCCCCCTGTGGAACACAAAAGAAGAAATGTTTTAAATGTCCAAAACAACATTGGACCCCATTGACTTTCATAGTATGGCATGCTTTAAAAAAGCAAGAGGAGATTTGTGGTAAAAAGTTCTGTTTATGGTCAACATCTTATCTAGATTTGTGTTGTGTAAATGAATGCCATCAGAGTGGTTTCACTAACCCAAGTGGGTCATTTGCCCCTTGTCTCAAATGTGCTTACAGCGTGATTGATAAGCAGAGTGACAACTGTCAGTCATCTTCATTGGGTAAGACAGACCTATTTTAATGTCGCCTTCACACTGGCTTTAATACAGTGAAACGCAGCGTAGACAAATGTTTACATGTTGTGCTGCTTTTGCTCATAATCGTAGAAGAGGTAAACTTGTTAATAGCTTGCTTTGACACTGCAGAAAACGCAGAACATATTTTTATCAGATAACTAGAGGGACCATATGAAACTATTTTGAGGCCAAATTTAGTTTGCTGTTTAAGACGCCTAATGTTATTGCAAACTGATCTGAACCACCCAGGCTGTCTTGTCCTCAGACACCCTTTATTATGGTTTTGCTTACATGAGGAGTCATTTTCAGGGCAAGGACGTTTACTGGACCACAGTGGCTGCAAATGAATCAAACCCAGACGGTTCACACCCAGACAGACAAAGTAGGATCTCTCAGAAGGTAATTAAACTACAGGGCATCTACCAGTACCACATTAATCACACCATGCGGGTAATTGTAATGATGTTAGGAAAATGTTGCCATCTTGTGGTGTGTAGTGTTCACAAATTCAAACCTTCAACTTTTATTTTTCTATTTCATCAGTTTGGTGATGAATGCATACTTTGTTCAGGACCAAAATTCATCTTTGTTAAGTCTCGACATCCACATTAGAATATGCAAATGAGTATGTTTTTTTTTTTTTTGTTGCTAAAGTATCTCAATGAATACGACATATTATTGGAAGTTATAGGGTGATGATACATATAACTTCCAATAATATGTTGTATTCATTGAGATACCTTAGCAACAAAAAACATACTTTTGTCTTATTACATGCTTTTATTATGTAAGTAGCCTGCTATACTGATTTACAAGCTATCAGAATGTCATCTTAATTTTTGACATAAATAATTAAGGTGTTTTTGTCCTCCCCAAATATGAACCAAAACATAAAACACATTTGCAAATGTTTTTTTAAGGATTTTTTTTTTTAAAATTGTCTTAAAGTTCAATAAACTATTCCATTTTTTTTAAATGACCGAAAGTTTTTTTCTGACTACTATCAGGCTTTACAGGGTTTAATATAGAAAAGAAAAGCCCCAATTATATATAAAAATTAATATTAAAATAAAATATTACAAATCAACATAGTATATTGCATCCTTTAATAAAATATATTAAGAAGGTAACACAGGTTTATTGTCATTATTTACTCACCCTCATGTTGTTCCAATCCTGTATGACTTTCTTTCTTCTGTGAAACACAAAACAAGTTAGAATGTTGGGGACTGACAGTCAAATTCACCATTTACAGTATTTTAATTGTATATTTTATCTATACAATAAAAGTGAATGGTAACTGAGTCTGTATTTTGCTTAACATGGATTGTAACTGATATACTTTTGCAGCACACAGAAGCTGCAGGTTCGGAAAGACATAATTATGAGTAAATCAGAATACTTTTTTTTTTTTTTTTTGGCGAACTATCCCTTTAAGAGATATCTCACTGACATTTTTTTTTTTTTTTGGAAACATTTTTATTATTATTTTTAAACAACATTAAGCAAAAAAATTATTTAACAAATATCTAAGACAAAAAATATATATATAAAAATAAAAAAATATATATATAATAATAAAAAACCTTTCATTTTCAGGAAATACACAGGAGGTATTATAAGGAAATCTTTTTTTTTTAGAAGTTGTGCAGTTTTAGCAGCTTTCTTGTTGAGCGATGAACAAAGAGAGTCATAAAATAGTTTTAGATCAATACAAAAAAGCGTAATGTTGGGCTTACAGTCAGTAACTTTACATTTATGCAGATGAAATAGGCCACATATAGTTAGCAATTTTAACACTGTCCATCTCCTTTGACCTATCTCACTGACATTCCTCAAATGCGCTCCTTGTGTTCGCTGATAACAAAGCACTTCCGATTTTGCATCCATGGTAACCTATATGTTGACGGAAATACCACAAGTGCAACAAACTTGTCAGTTTGGAGCTCAAAAATACCGTTAGGAGTACGAATGACGCGTCAAAGCTAGATAAACGGTAAAATGCGTAATTACTTTACAAACTGATTCATTTAAGTTCGGTATTAACACAAAATTCGGTTTGATGTGTTCCCCTCATATTTCTCGCAATACTAACAAATGCTTGAACACATTAATATATGTTTAAACGGAACAAATATCGTACTCTTTTCAGTCGCTGAAATGCCGACCTCATCAGAGGCATTTAAGTCTCGGACGGTGGATGGTTTGAAGAGGTACAATGCTCTGCCTCCTATCCCAAGTCCACCGGTCCAGGAAGGAGAGTCAGGCCTTCCAGAGAGCAGGCTGGCCGTGAGGAGAAAACTCCTGCGACACAGAAGGAGCAAGGAACAGCGACAACAACTCCAAAAAATGATGTAATATTAACAGCTTTGCTGGTGTATTTAATTATTATTTTCTTATTCTTTGTTATTCACAATTAACCTGGGCGTTTTTATTTAATATACAAATGTTGGTTGAATATAAGTACTTTTATAAATAAGTACTTTTATTCAGCAAAGATGCATTACATTAATCTAAAGTGACAGTAAAAAGATTCATAACGTTAGAAAATATTTCTTAACAAAATGCTTTTTTAAATTTTCTATTCATAAAAGAATCCTGAACAAACAAACAAAAGTTTTCACAATCATCTTAACTGTTTTCAACATTGATAATAATATTCTTGAACAGCAAATCAGCATATTAGAATGATTTCTGAAGGATCATGTGACACTTTAGACTGGAGCTGCTGAAAATTCAGCTTTAAATAAATTACATTAAAATATATTCATATAAAAATAGTTTTTATAAATTGTAATCATTTTTCCAGAATATTACTGTTTTTACTGTATTTTTGATTAAATAAATGCAGCCTTGGTGAGTGTAAGATACGGAAGAGGATTAGGGCGAAGCAATAATAAAAAAATAAAACCATCTCGAGATTAAAGTTGTTAAATTTCGAGAAAAAACTCGTTAAATTTCGAGAAAAAAGTCTAAATAAAATGTTGAGAATAAACTCATTAAATTACGAGAAAAAAGTCGAGATAAAATGTTGAGAATAAACTCGTTAAATTACGAGAAAAAAACTTGTTAAATTTTGAGAAAAAAGTCGAGATAAAATGTTGAGAATAAACTCGTTAAATTACAAGAAAAAAACTTGTTCAATTTCGAGAAAAAAGTCGAGAGAAAATGGTGAGAATAAACTTGTTAAATTACGAGAAAAAAACTTGTTAAATTTCGAGAAAAAAGTCGAGATAAAATATTGAGAATAAAGTGATTAAATTACAAGAAAAAAGTTGTTAAATTACGAGAACAAATTTGTTAAATTATGAGAAAAACTCATTAAATTTCGAGAAAAAAGTCGAGATAAAATGTTGAGAATAAACTCGTTAAATTACGAGAAAAAAACTCATTAAATTTCGAGAAAAAAGAAAAAAAAAGAATAAACTCAACATTTTATCTCGATTTTTTTCTCGAAATTTAACACCTTTTTTCTCATAATTTAACGAATTTGTTCTAGTAATTTAACGACTTTTTTCTCATAATTTAATGACTTTATTCTCAACATTTTATCTCAACTTTTTTCTCGAAATTTAACACGTTTTTTTTCTCGTAATTTAACGAGTTTATTCTCAACATTTTATTTCGACTTTTTTCTCGAAATTTAACAACTTTAATCTTGAGATGGTTTTATTTTTTTATTATTGCTTGGCCCTAATCCTCTTCCGTAGTAAGAGACTTCTTTCTAAAACATTTAAAAATCTAACAGTCCCCAAACGTTTGAACCGTAGTGTATATTGTGCAATTACTTTCCAAGTGTTTCACTTTTATAATCACATTTTAGCTTTTTGCTGCAGTTCACTTAAACAAAATTGTAAAGTTTTAATGTATACATTTGAATAAGTGATCACTTAATTAATGTATGGTCATAACAATAGCATGTGTACTAATTATCCAAAAATTAGAAAAATGTTTACTGTAGTTTTAGATATGCTTGAAATGTTGTCAGCTACCTGAATATATGTCATTGGGTGTTTTATAATATAATAGAGTAATATTGTAATGTGATATCTGAAATTGTGTTAGAGTTGACAGGGCAATGCAAGCTTACATGCAGGCCAAGGAAGCAGGACCGGCATCACCTTCATCTCCTGAACCAGAGCTTCCCTCAACAGTATGACCTTTTTACTTGATCATACATCTCACACACTATATGATTTTAAATAGAGATGCATCGTATTTATTAATAATGTAATTTAATTTTGTTTTCTAGATGATCAATGAAGAGAGGAAACGATATGTATGCTATTATATTTTACCTCATAATTAACCTCTGTTTTTTACATGGTGGATCTTTTCATTTAATTCTGTTTTTTACTTTTCCCTCCACATTCTTCTTGTAGATGAACTACTTGTTCCTGAAAGAGTGTGTTGAGCGAAGTCCTGTCGCACCATTTCAGCCACAGTGGCTGGATGCCATGTTGGCCCGTGTGTCCCATCGGCTCCTTCAGGGGCCCGGCAGACAAGAGTTGCTTGAGGACATATGCAAGGAGGTCGGTGACACCTATCTCAGAGTCATGATCAAGCACAGAGGTGAGTCCAATCATTGGTCTGGAATATAGTCACATTAAAACATCACATTATCATTGACATTGTTGTCTTGATAATATCAAAGTGGTCATTCAAAATCACATTGGTCCTGTTCATTTGTCATAAAACATAAACTTGTGATTAACAAGGACATTTTCCAGAAAACTAACTTCAGAAATGACTATAGATTTACAGTAAATAATATAAATTCTAGATCCATTTTTTGTGTGTTTTAAAGTTTTTTTGTTGTTGTTGTTGAAACTTGGTACAGTATACTGGGTTTTTATTAGGTTGTTATTAATGTTTTTTTCTAGTAAGCACTATACTGAAAGATCCACAGTCAACTGACACAATTCCTCAAGAGAGCAACAGATCGACTGAGTAAGTGTGCACATTTTTACAAATAAATGTTCTAGCAACATTTAACATAATAATCTTAAAGGATTAGTTCACCCAAACTATTACTCACCCTCATGTCGTTCCAAACCCACAGGACCTTCGTTCCTCTTCGGAACACAAATTAAGATATTTTTGACGAGATCCAAGAGGTTTCTGATCCCCCATAGAAAGCAAAGTAATTACCACATTTAAGGTCCAGAAAGGTAGTAAAGACATTGTTAAAATAGTCAACGTGACAACAGTGATTCAACCTTAATGTTATGAAGCGACGAGAATTCTTTTTGTGCGCAAAAACAAAGCAAAAATAATGACTTTATTCAACAATTTCTTCTCTTCCCTCCCAGTCTCCTACGCTGTTCACATTGTTTGTTTTGTTTTGCGCACAAAAAGTATTCTCGTCACTTCATAACATTAAGGTTGAACCACTGTAGTCACATGGACTATTTTAACAATGTCTTTACAACGTTTCTGGACCTTAAATGTGGTAGTTACATTGCTTTCTATGGGGGATCAGAAACCTCTCAGATTTAATTCTTAATTTGTGTTCTGAAGACAAATGAAAGTCTTTTCGGGTGTGGAACAAAATGAGAGTGAGTAATTAATGACAGAAATTTCATTTTTGGTTGAAATAACCCTTTAATATGGCCAGTTTATAAAGTGTTTTACGATTTAAGATCTTGGTTTTGCTTCACCAGGATCCTAGATTTCTCCTGTCCATGGCATGACAGCTTTGTGCAGAGTCGAAAAGAGATACAGAAGAATCTACACATATTGCATCCAGCCATGAAGAGTGTCCTTGATATTTGCCACAGCACATTCTCCCACCTGCTCCTTATTGATCTCTCAGACTGCAGGTACTGCTGTTCTGCTTGATGATGATGGTGTTTGTGATCTGGGATCACTCATTTTCTGATTACATGCTGTGTATTTGTTGCTTGGGTCAATGGTGAATAACATTTTCAAGATGAAAAGGAGAAATCTTTTGAAAATCAAATTCAAAACACAAGTTGCACAAATATGCAATCTTTTATATTCATGTTGGTTTCAAACATTATTAATAGCATTTACGCCATCTTCCATAAAATAAAATAAAATAAAATTATGATTCTAAAAATGTGAAAAAAGAAAGTAATACAATATTTTCAATACACTTGTCATAAGGATCTAATTTCCTGTTCCATTTTATGGTTTTCTTGCAGTAAAATTGTTTATTACAGTAAAAAAGTTATTAAATATGAATAAAATAAAATAAAAATAAAACTACTTTTAAGAAATAATAAATATATAATAATTAAACTACTTAAAAAAAAAGAATATTAGCTTTTAATGAGACTTCTTTGCTTTCCATATGAATTGAAATTTGAATGAGTAATGTACATCTTGAAACCTGTTATAAAGGTCCACAGGGCCTATAGACTGTGAGAGTCTGAAGAACAAAGTGGCTGTGGAGTGTGAGAGAGTCGAGGACAGACTCATGAAATCCTGGTTCCCCAAAATCATTCACCTGCTCACCAGCAAAGACACTCTGCAGAATGTCAAACCCAAAAAACTTGACTCCTTTTACAACTGTGCCTCAACTCTTATATCTAATCAGGTGAGCTGTGAGCTGAATATTGTTTTTCATGCAGTTTCATATCTGCTAACAGTAACTATGAGATTTATTTCCAACTATTGGTGTGTTTGTTGCCTAAGGGTAATTGAATCATTGGTTTTGTTTACCCTTTGTTTTTCTTTTAGCTAAAGGCTCTAGTTGAGAGGAGTGTGGTGGCATTTGTCAGCTTGTTTGATCCCCTCAACATCAGCAAACTCCCCCTATTCAAGATGGACTTAATATTTGATGACGAAAGGATGGATTTTTATCCTAATTTTCATGATCTAGAGCAGGCTGTGCTTGAAATTGCAAACCTGATCAGCAATACCATGCAGGTTGGGAAATATATTGTTGTGCAATTGGGTTGCACATAATTATTCTGATTATGTGAATCAGATCGGATCCATCTATGCGCACATGTGTGATGTCAAGTCTTGCCTGACCCACAGAAAGTGCAGACGATCCAGTCATGGCTAGCAGAGGTCAACATTTCTGTAGTGGATGCCAAGCTCTCAGATCATGTTCAGATGTGGGCAGAGACCACTCTTAGGAATGCTGTAAGGATAAACTTGGATGGACCTGCCAAACACTTCCAGAGTTATGGTGAGTGACCAAAACACCCTAGCAACACCTTAGCAACCACACAGCAATGCTCTAAACCCATATAGATGTTAGCAATGTGTTTGTGACTCTGTTCTGCTGATTTAAAAAAAAAAAATCTTTTATCATGGATATTATTTAGTTGACAGCTATGACTGGTTGGTCAATGGGACGGCACAGTCTCAAGTGGAAAAATTAATGGAAGAAGAGCATTCTTTTGATGAGTACGCTAAGGTCTGCTCAGATTTATTATACATTAATACAAAAGTATAAAAAGTAATGTATTTTGAACAGTATACTAAGGTGTTTGTTTTTATTGTTTTGTGTTTAATCTGTTTTACACTGCATGTCTGTGTATTCTGCATCCTGCATGTCAGCAAGTGGAACGGTTTCGGGCATTGTCGCAAGAGATATCTGGTCTTCCCTCTTTGATCCATTTTGACATGGTGCGACTGGACTGTGAGGAGCTCAAACAAGGTCTTACAAAGAAAGCGAAAACCCTTTCTGAAATCATTGTGGGGAAGCTCGTCAGCTCACACCATCAATGCAGTCTTCAGTAAGATCAGTGCTAGAGTTGTTTTGTCAATGTGTTATAGTTCACCTCATGTCACCTCATTCACCTTTATGTCTTCCAAAACCTGTGTGACATTTTTAGGTGAACCATCCCTTTATCTATTTTCACTTTAAATATGTGATTATTGTGATTATTATATATATATATATATATATATATATATATATATATATATTTGAAATGTAGTAAAGACTTTGTTTTTCTTCAGGATTTGTAAAGAGTTTGAGGCCATTCAGGACAGGGCTTTGAAAGTCCCTGAAACAACAGAGGACATGATAGAAATGATTACTTACATTAATGAGGTGAAAACCAAGGAATTAGAGGAGCTCAACAATAAGATAATGGTGGGTACCTCAGAACTATTAACTTTTATATGTTCTTAGTGTGGATAACAATTAAATTTTAAAATATTTTTTTTTCCAGGAGACACAACACAGGATGAATTACTTGATGGACGTACATATTTTTGATGCAGAGCACCTTGAACTGAATGCCACAGTAGTGCTCTGGCCACAAAACATTTACCCGATCTTCGATCAAAGTGATGAGGTGATATTTTGAATAAATATCCAGGGATGGATTTGAATGGATATCAAATATATAAACTTGAAGTTTTCTGTCAGAAGGACTTACGGTACACACTTGTTTTTGTAGGTGATGGATGAAGCCAAGAAAAAGGGTCAGCAAGAACTTATGGGTCGAAGAGAGAAGCTGCTGCTAGAACTAGAGAAAGTAGGCCGCAGGATGGAGGAATTTGCAGAGTGCTCTGAACTCGATATGATTCAACAGGTATATTACAAACTGAAATCTTCAGTTTATTTGTCCAGTTAAAGAAATAGTCCACCCAAAATGAACACTTTTTCAGTCACATCATTTCGATCCCATATTCCATGGAACACAAATGGATATCTGTCAGGTAGAACGTCCATGCTTCTGTTTTTCATACTTTTTCATGCTTTTTCTTTTTTGGAGCTTGTCATGGTGCATCGCCATTATTTTATTGTATGGATAACAGAAGCTTGGACATTGTGTTTAAGATCTCATGTTGTGTTTTATGAAAGAAAGTAAGTACATAATTGATATGACAGGAAGGCGAGAAAATTATTACAAACTTTTTTGGCAAAACTATTTCTTTGATCTAACCTGTCATGATTATTGGACTTCTGAAAGATAGTATTGCTATACTTCCTCTCCTTTCCAGTATGCTTCTGATGTGAGAGCAGTGCAGAAAAGAATCCAGGACATTGAGGAATCAATTGTCTTTATCAACAAAGAAGAAGCCCTTTACAATTGGGAACAAACCTTATACCCAGAGGTGGAGGTGATCAAGGAAACCATTGAGCCCTATCAGAAGCTCTTCAACTTGGTTCTGAAATGGCAACGCACAAGAAAGAGGTTTGTGGATTCATGTTCCTCAGATCCATAATTATGAAATGCATCACTTTATTGCCACTATTTTCAGACAGTTTCTTTTCCTCTCTAAGAACTTGATTTATGTTATATCGGATTCTATCTTGTCGTCTGAGTGTAGATGGATGGACGGGGCTTTCTTGGATTTGAATGGTGAGAGTATAGAGCTGGAGGTTGAAGAGTACATCAGAGAAATATACAAGATGCTGAAGTTCTTCGTGCAGAAACAAAAGAAGGCTGCGCAAGAAAAGGAGAAAAAAGCAGGACAAAAGAGGAAGCCCAAAGAGGAAGAGGAGGACAAACAGGAGAGTGCCACTGTTCTCATCTGCTCAAGTGTTGTAGAGCAGGTCAAAGAGTTCAAGGTGATGTTTTCACCCTACAGATTAAAGGATTGGTTCATCCAAAAATGAACAATTTACTCACCCACATGGAATGACATGTAGATAGATAAATGACTGGATTTTATGTTTTATATTCTTAGGAGTACATTCCAATGGTGTCCATCCTGTGTAACCCCGGCATCAGACCTCGGCACTGGGAGCAAATGTCAGAAATTGCGGGCCATGACTTGACCCCTGATTCTGGCAGCACTCTGCGAAAAATCCTCAAACAGAACCTCACCCCGTACCTGGAACATTTTGAGAGCATCAGTGCAGGGGCCAGCAAAGTAATAACACTGTGATCCACCCAAGATGATTTGGTGCAGTTATATGCCGTAAAGAGACAAAACACCTCACATATTTTGTTGAAACTGTTCATTTTCAGGAATTCGCACTGGAGAGGGCCATGCATAATATGGTGGAGGTTTGGGATACGGTGTCATTTCATTATCATCCATACAGGGACACTGGCGTGTCCATCCTTTCCTCTGTGGATGAGATTCAAACCATGCTAGATGACCAGATAGTGAAAACCCAAACCATGAGAGGCTCTCCTTTCATCAAGCCTTTCGAGATAGAAATTAAGGTGAATTTGTTGAAGGATAGGTATTTAAAGACATTTTGTAGTCACTCAATTACTGGAAAAGTAAAATGTGTATTTTGTTTTATTCACAAATGTTAACCAATACATATAACAATTTCAAAACAAGCTTGCTTCAAAAACCAATGTGTTTCTTTTGGAAATAAATATGAATTAAGGCAAATTAAAAAGATTTAAAAAGAAAAAAATAATGAAGGAATTGATCTAATAAAACTTTTCCACTCACCTGGAGCTTAATGCACATATAAAAACTTTTGTGTCTATATAAAGACTAACACATTTTTATTGATTCAAATGTTCTTTGTAATTGGTTAAGTGTGTGCATAAGGAATATTCGGACAGATACTAAGGTAGAGAACATGTTTCTTTATCATGTTGAAGGGATACTGAGTTAATTTAGAAAGATTAATTTTGATTTTTGCTGATTGATACCAGGTCTGGGAGGAGCGTTTGATCCGTATCCAAGACACTATAGATGAGTGGCTGAAGGTACAACATCAGTGGCTATACCTGGAGCCCATCTTCAGCTCAGAGGATATAATGAAGCAGATGCCTGAGGAGGGCCGTCTCTTCCAAATTGTAAACAAACACTGGAAGGAGGTCATGACACATTGTGTGAAGGACCCAAAGGTGATGAAACATACAAAATACAAATAATAAAAGAATTGGAGGTTTAGAAATCATTTTGCTCATGTGCTAGCATGAATCTCATTCATTTGTTTTATTTTATGTTTGAAAGAAGCTAATACCAATAATCCTCCCATTTTTGCACAGATTTTAGCTGCAACCTCTCTTCCTGGCTTGTTTGAAAAACTGCACGAGTCCTACAATCTCCTTGAGAACATTATGAAGGGCCTGAATGCATATCTTGAAAAGAAAAGATTGTTTTTTCCACGGTAATACATTTTAAAATTTTCATGTTTCAAGCTAAAATATGTCATTTTTTAAATGTTAAAATAAGCCATTCATAAGAAGAGAAAAGTTTTAAGTGCTATTTGTTTGATCATTCTGACAAGTTCCGACACAGCAACACTGGCTTAACCAGTGATGTGAGTTTGTTGTTTGTTTGTTTTTTGACCAATGGCAGACAGGAATTTTGTTCAGGAAACAATAGTATTTTTGCAGTTTCATTATAAAGTGTTGATTAATATTTACAATTAGCTTTCATTTTTATATTTTCAGTTTTCATTTTAATTTTAGTTTGTTTTATTGCTTTTGTCATATTTATTAGTTTTTGGTTTTGTAAATATTTGTATTTAGCTTTAATTTATTTTATTTCTAATTTATTTATTTATATATAATTTAAAAAAAAAAGAATAATTTTAGTTTAAAAATATAACTTTCTCTTTTTTGCCAAGGGAACATTTCGGATTTTCATTTCTGTTTTTTTATTTTATTTGAGCTTTATTTTAGTTAAGGAAAACAATTGAAATAGTTTTAGTTTTAGGTAACAATAACAACACTATCAAACAGCCATGGCATATAACCTCTATATTTATTAATAATCCTTTTCACACTCTGTAGATTCTTTTTCCTGTCAAATGATGAGATGCTGGAGATTCTCTCAGAAACCAAAGATCCCATGCGAGTGCAGCCTCACTTAAAGAAATGCTTTGAGGCATCGCCAAACTGGACTTCCTGCCCAACCTGGACATCCAAGCCATGTACAGCAGTGAGGGGGAGCGTGTGGAGCTCATCGAGAAAATCTCTACCTCGGAAGCACGAGGAGCTGTGGAAAAGTGGCTGGTGCAGGTGGAAGACATCATGCTGAGAAGCATCAGGGATGTGATCAATCGCTCCAGGCTGGTAAAACTCATTTGCACTTTTTGTTTCAAATTTAGATCTTTATTACATTTTATGCACCGTGTTACTGTGATTAATGTGTTCAGGATTATCCAGAGACTAAAAGGAGTCAGTGGGTACGTGAGTGGCCTGGACAGGTGGTCCTCTGTACTTCTCAGATGTACTGGACACTGGAGGTACATGAGGCCATCAGGAGCGGAGCTAATGTAAGGAAACCACTCTGAATATTAGTGGACCATTGAATTCTGTGTTTATTTTGCTATTTGTCTAAGATGTCGATGATTTCATAAGGGTCTGAAGAACTACTATGAGCACCTGCAGAATCAGCTGAATGATATCGTGGAGCTGGTGAGGGGGAAGCTGCCCAAGCAGACACGCACCACTCTTGGAGCCCTAGTGACCATAGATGTGCATGCCAGGGATGTTGTCATGGAGATGATAGAGAAAGGTTCTCTTGTTTAGATTAATCTGCATGGTAGCTCTGATATTATGTAGTTTATAAAGCAATCATTCTTCAATCTTGTAAAAAACATTTAAAAAAATATCTTTAATGCGTGACATAATTGTTTGTGGTTATATTGTACTTTTTTTTTTTTTTTTAATTTTCTACTTTCGACATCCTTTTCAGGAGTTTCAAGTGAGACCGATTTCCAGTGGCTTGCCCAGCTACGTTACTATTGGGCTAACGACAATGTTCGTGTCCGCATTATAAACTGTGATGTCAAGTATGCTTATGAATACCTTGGAAACTCTCCTCGCCTGGTCATTACACCGCTAACAGACAGATGCTACCGAACTTTGGTATATTAAATTGCTAATTTATTTTATGCTATTTATTATAGTTTATTAAATCTGAAACAACAACCAAACGAACAGTAATCATGCTAGCTACATATTTATAACTTTTGTGATTATTTTGAGGCATAATTATTTTATTTTATGATATCTGGCTTATTGTTCCCTTTCAAAGATTGGAGCGTTTTTCTTAAATTTGGGTGGAGCTCCTGAGGGACCTGCAGGCACAGGCAAAACTGAAACCACCAAAGATCTGGCCAAAGCCCTTGCTGTTCAGTGTGTGGTGTTTAACTGCTCAGATGGCCTGGACTACCTAGCCATGGGGAAGGTGACAGTTTTTACATTTCAAACATTAAGCTGGTGTTCTGTAATACATCAAGGACTCCTCAAAGGCCATCGTATCTGGTTATTCCTCAGAAACTTCAGCATGTTCATCTCTTACACTCTAATTTCATTAAGCTATGTTCAGCAGTTTATCTATAATATACTCAATGGGCTCCATGAATAACATAAAAACTCTTATATTAAGTCATCATTTGTCTGGCTATTCTTTCTTAGTTCTTCAAGGGGTTGGCATCTTCTGGTGCCTGGGCATGCTTTGATGAATTTAACCGGATTGAGTTGGAGGTGCTGTCAGTGGTGGCTCAGCAGATCCTGTGTATTCAGAGGGCCATCGAAATGAGACTTGAATATTTTGACTTTGAGGGCACAGAGTTACGCCTCAACCCCAACTGTTTTGTCGCCATCACCATGAACCCTGGATACGCAGGCCGATCTGAACTTCCTGATAACCTCAAGGTGTTTTTTTTTTATTATTTGTAACTTGCTTCATTAACATCAGGCTGTCTGTTGTGGATTTAACTGTAATGATCTGTTTTCATGTTACTCAGGTCTTGTTTAGAACAGTGGCCATGATGGTGCCCAACTATGCACTGATCGCTGAGATCTCCTTATACTCGTATGGCTTCCTCAATGCTAAGCCTCTCTCAGTGAAGATTGTGATGACCTACAGGCTGTGCTCTGAGCAGCTATCTTCTCAGTTTCACTATGACTATGGAATGAGAGCTGTTAAAGCAGTGCTGGTGGCTGCTGGCAACCTCAAACTCAAATTTCCAGATGAAAACGAGGATATGCTTGTAAGTAAATGAAATGGAAGAATAGCTAGCATAGTATCTTATACCCTAAGTTGGCTTAAATCTGATACGTTATCCTCATTCTGTTGTTAGCTTCTCCGGTCCATCAAGGATGTCAATGAGCCCAAGTTTCTCTCCCATGATATCCCTCTTTTCAATGGAATCACCAGTGACCTGTTCCCAGGAATTTCTCTTCCTGTGGCAGATTATAAGGTACGTTTTTGTTTAGTTTCTCATTTAGATTGCTGGTGAGAAATAAGATATTTCAATTATATATTTGTTCATGTGCACTAGTTGTTCCTGGAATGTGCTGAAAATTGCTGCAAAAAGCACAATGTGCAACCTGTCAAGGCTTTCCTGGACAAAATGATTCAAACTTATGAGATGATGATAGTTCGTCATGGGTAAGTGGGTATTTCCTCACCAAAAATGGTGATGTAAAACATCTTTTTTGTTAAGCTGTATGCCAGTCAAAAAAGATGGCGAATGTAATATTACGTTTTATTTAATACTGATATTATAGTAACATTATAATACACATAAAGTAGTCAGTATTCTACATTTGTATAGTGATCTACTTTTTTCTGGGTAAAAACATTATATTATGTTATGTTATGTTATGTTATGTTATGTTATGTTATGTTATGTTATGTTATAATAACATGTTATATTATATTATATAAAGCAACACACACTTTGTATCTAATGCAATTTTCTTTTTTTCTATTAAACAAGAGGATTTTTATCCAATGGTAAGGTTGGAACAAATAATAAAATATTCTTTGAAATTTTCCACAGGTTCATGCTTGTCGGCGAACCATTTGCTGGAAAAACCAAAGTACTTCATGTTCTTGCTGATACTTTGACCCTTATGAATGAGTGGGGTTATAACGAAGAAGAAAAAGTTGTGTACCAAACTGTCAATCCTAAATCTATTACGATGGGCCAACTCTTTGGTCAGTTTGATCCTGTGTCCCATGAGGTGAGAGTTTGAATTGTACATCAGACAGATTAAAAACAACCATTTCTTTATTTGTTCTTTTTTTCACCTGCAAATTTCTGTTTTATCAGTGGACTGATGGGATTGTGGCAAACACCTTTCGGGAATTTGCCTCCAGTGAGACCCCAGACAGAAAATGGGTGGTGTTTGATGGCCCCATAGACACGCTGTGGATTGAAAGCATGAACACTGTGTTGGATGACAACAAAAAGGCAATTATTTTATATCTATATGTACAATATATGGATATACTTTTATATCAACGTTGCTGGAACATTCCCTATTAAACAGGAGGCTTGGTGGCTGTTGGCACTGAAATTTTGTTTTGTTTTAGCTATGCCTCATGAGTGGGGAGATTATTCAGATGTCCAATCAGATGAGTCTGATTTTTGAGGCCATGGATTTGTCGCAAGCTTCTGTAAGTCAACCTGTATTAATATTTAATATTAAACCTCAGCACTGTCCAGATATACTGCATATTTGAAGCCACTTCAGCTTTCATGATCTATTGCATGCTAACAATTTCTGATTTCTGAAATAGCCAGCCACAGTGAGTCGCTGTGGAATGATCTACATGGAGCCGTCTCAGCTAGGATGGACTCCTCTGGTGCTATCATGGATGAGAACACTTCCTGACCCACTTCAAGCACAAGACAATTCAAACCTACTGCAGCAGCTGTTTGAGTGGTTACTTCCTCCGGCACTTGTTTTGTTACGCAAGCAATGCCGGGTAATTGCTTTATGTTATGAATTGCATATAGCATAACCATGTTAGATTATATTGATCTCAGATGTTGTCAACAAATCGGTAGGAGCTCATTGAGTTACATTCATTTTCATATTCCAGGAGGTCATTCCCACTAGCAACAGTAACACTGTTGTGTCTCTCACACGACTCTTTGAAATGCTGCTGACTGGACCTTTAAATGAAGACCCAGGGAACAAAAACATACGCACATGGATCATGGTAATTATTCGTTTAAAAGGTACAATATACAACTTATCAGAACACAGTTTAATGTAAACATGAATTTTGGCCCATGCAGGCAGCTTTTGCCTTTGCCCTGGTGTGGTCTGTCGGTGGTTGCTGTGATACAGACAGCCGCACTCGATTTGATCAGTTTCTGAAGGAAATTATCTCAGGAAATGCAGAGGACTACCCCATACCTGCTACTGTGTCGAGATGGGAATGTCCCTTTGACGAGAAAGGTCTTGTCTATGACTACAGTTATGAGGTTGGTATATAGTGGTTTAGTAGTATGAGAATTTAAGACATATATCTTTCAGAAAATGACTCGTTTTCCCTTAAAATTAAGTTCAAAGGAAAAGGACGTTGGGTACACTGGAATGAGTCGATCAGAAATGTACCATTAGGGGACAAAAATACCAAAGTACAGGATATCATTGTCCCCACAATTGACACTGTACGATACACTTATCTAATGGATCTCTGCATTCACTATGGGGTGTAAGTATTCTTTTTTTAATGTTTTGACAAACATTAGACCAGTGGTTCTCAACCATTTTGACTTTTAAAGACCAACCATATTTGAAGTATTAAAAGTTGTCCTGTGGCTCCCTTGGAAATTTGCAGAGGCCCCTAGTTTTCGAACCTTTGCATCAGACCAAATCTTTTTTTAGCCTTGATAGTTAAGCTATAGATTTTATATTATTGTCTTCATCCAAACTCATCTTATTTTTCCATTGATCTTAGACCTCTTTTGCTCGTCGGCCCCACTGGCACTGGAAAGTCTGTTTATGTGAAAGAAAAATTGATGAACAATCTCGACAAAGACCTTTTCCTTCCCTTCTTCGTCAACTTCTCAGCTCGCACCAGTGCCAGTCAGACCCAGGTAACCACTTCACAGTCACCATATTGTCAATATATTATTAAAATGGATCTCTCACTGGTATTTTTCCATAACACAAACTCTCTTTCTATCCTCTAGAACATTATAATGTCCAGACTAGACAAAAGGCGAAAGGGGGTATATGGACCTCCCATGGGAAAGAAATGCATCATTTTTGTGGATGACATGAATATGCCAGCAAAAGAGATTTTTGGTGCACAACCTCCAGTCGAGCTGCTTCGTCAGTATTTTGACCATGGGAACTGGTAAACTAAACTTCAGTACACTATAATTGCTATTGTCTGTCCTAGTCTTTTGATTCTTTGCTTTTATAATCAAGTCTATATGTTGTAGGTATGATCTCAAGGACACCTCAAAAATTACACTTATGGACATACAACTGATCTCAGCGATGGGCCCCCCTGGTGGTGGGAGGAATGCAGTGACTCCTCGTTTCCTTCGCCATTTTAACATCTGCAGTATAAATTCATTCAGCGATGAGACCATGGTGCGCATTTTCTCTAATGTTGTGGCCTTTTACCTCCGGACCAATGATTTCCCACCTGACTGCTTCACGATTGGCAATCAGATAGTCACTGCAACACTTGAGGTTAGTCATGGGGTAGAAAGGCAATTAATATGTATATACTACTGTTCAAAAGTTTGGGCTTGGTAAGATGTTTTAATGTTTTTGAATGAAGTCTCTTCTGCTGACCAAGGCTGCATTCATTTAATCAAATATTCAGTAAAAACACTAATATTGTGAAATATATATATATTTTTTTATTTAAAATAATTTTTCTATTTTAATATGTTTTAAAATGTCATTTATTCGAGTGATGGCTAAGCTGAATTTTCAACAGCCATGAATTTTACTTCAGTCACATGATCCCTCAGAAATCGTTTTAATATGCTGATATTGGTGTTCAAGAAACATTCCTTATTATTATCAATGTTGGGAACAGCTGTGCTATTTAATATTTTTGTGAAAACCATGATGTATTTTTTTTCAGGATTTTTTAATGAATAGAAAGTTCAGCATTTATTTCTGATAGAAATGTTTTGTAACAATGTAAACATCTTTACTGTCAATATAGATCAATTAAATGCATCCTTGCTTAATAAAATTATAAATTTCTTAAAAAAGTAAAAAATTACTCACCCTAAACTTTTGAATGGTAGATATTTCCATTATTTGTCTCTTTTATTCCATATTGTCTAATTCTGTGTTCTGTGTGAAATAGGTTTATAAAAAGGCCATAGAAAATCTCCTTCCCACTCCAGCTAAGTCTCATTACACTTTCAACCTAAGAGATTTCTCAAGAGTGGTGCAGGGCTGCCTGCTACTGAAGAAGGAATCACTTGAGAACAAGCGAACAATGATCCGGCTTTTTGTACACGAAGTTTACCGTGTCTTTTATGATCGCCTTGTGGATGACCAGGACCGAGCCTGGCTCTTCAAACTCATAAGCAATATTGTGAAGGAACATTTCAAGGAGAACTTTGAAACAGTCTTTGAACATCTTAAGGATGGTAACAAACTTGTACGTAAAAAAACAGAAATTCCCTCCTCAGAATTTCTCTTTCAGTAAATGATGCACTTGAAAATTACTTAACAATAATTTTGTATATATTATCTTAATATCAAATGCAAATTTTTAAAGTAAATGTATCTTGTTTTAAAAATATTCATATATTTTTAATGAAAAAATTGTAAAAGGACAAAAATACTTTGCTTTGCACTGATGAATATGAAGGAACTTCTGACCCTGTGAAACCAAAGATGATTCATTTTTTGTATATATTTTTTTTCCCCCTCAGCTTTGTGATGAGAATATGCGGAACTTGCTATTTGGCGATTATATGACCCCTGACGTGGATGAAAGTGAGAAGCTGTATGCAGAGGTTCCCTCCATTGAGCGTTTTGGTGAGGTGGTAGAAGCCTGTCTGGAAGAGTACAACCAAACCCACAAGAACCGCATGAACTTAGGTCATATTCCGGTAACTTTTCAAAAGAGCATGATGTCACATACTGCCATTCTCCAATAAGAGGAATTGTCTTAAAGGTGCCCTTGATTCAAAAATTGAATTTACCTTGGCATAGTTAAATAACAAGAGTTCAGTACATGGAAAAGACATACAGTGAGTCTCAAACCCCATTGTTTCCTCCTTCTTATATAAATCTCATTTGTTTAAACGACCTCCGAAGAACAGGCGAATCTCAACATAACACCGACTGTTACGTAACAGTCGGGGTGTACGCCCCAATATTTGCATAATGCCAGCCCATGATGTTCCCAACATTATAAAAGGCATTAGACAAGGGCAGCCAGTTAACGTCTGGAGCTGCACACAGCCGAATCATGAGACTAGGTAAGCAAGAACAACAGCGAAAAATGGCAGATGGAGCAATAATAACTGACATGATCCATGATAGCATGATATTTTTACTGATATTTGTAAATTGTCTTTCTAAAAGTTTCGTTAGCATGTTGCTAATGTACTGTTAAATGAGGTTAAAGTTACCATCGTTTCTTACTGTATTCACAGAGACAAGAGCCGTCACTATTTTCATTTTTTAAACACTTGCAGTCTGTATAATGCATAAACACAACTTCATTCTTTATAAATCTCTCCAACAGTGTAGCATTAGCTGTTAGCCATGGAGGACAGCCTCAAATTCACTCAGAATAAAACTTTAACATCCAAATAAATACTATACTCACATAATTCGAAGCATGCATGCAGCATGCATGACGAACATCTTGTAAAGATCCATTTGAGGGTTATATTAGCTGTGTGAACTTTGTAAATGCGCTGTAATATAGTCGACAGCTGGTGTGGCAGGGAGCACGCGATTTAAGGGGGCGGCGCCGAGTGTAAATCAGTGCATTGTTAATGATGCCCCAAAATAGGCAGTTAAAAATATTCATTTAAACAAATCTATGGGGTATTTTGAGCTGAAACTTCACAGACACATTCAGGAGACACCTTAGACTTATATTACATCTTGTGAAAGAACGTTCTTGGGCACCTTTAAGAGATCAAAATTCTGACAGTGTTTATATTGTCTCCCTTGTTCTGTGTAGTTACGTCCTAGAGCACCTGTCCAGGATCAGCCGTGTCTTAAAACAGCCCGGGGGAAATGCTCTGCTGGTTGGAGTTGGAGGCAGCGGCCGTCAGTCCATCACCAGACTCGCTACTTTTATGGCTGATATGACTTTGTTCCAGCCTGAGATCTCCAAAAGCTATGGCATGAATGAATGGAGAGATGATCTGAAGGTATGAAATAATTAATTAAATTGATTTTTTTCCTTCATTATTTACTCACCATCATGTCATTCCAAACCTATATGCTGTTATTGTTTCCATAGAGTACAAAAGGTTTTTTTTAATGAATCTTCAAGCCGCTATTTCCATACCACAACAATATGTTGTGACCAGGGGATGTCAAAAAAAGTACAAAAACACCATCATAAAAGTAATAAATACTACTTGTGTGCAATATTCCAAGTGTATATTACAATATTTCTGTAGCTTGGCAGCACACGGTCACTTTGAACTATTGTTGTATGGAAAAAAGCTGTGTGAAGATTATATTAGAAGGCAAATGTGCTGTCTAATGGATTTTGTATTGTCTAGCGCCTGATGAAGAATGCCGGAGTAAAGGGCCAGAAAATGGTGTTCCTGCTCACTGATGCTCAAATAAAGGATGAAGCCTTCTTAGAAGATGTGGACAGCATTTTAAACACAGGAGAGGTACCAAATATTTTTGCTGTGGATGAGAAGCAAGAAATCATGGAGGTAAGATACAGACAAAGTAAATGCAAGAACTATAAATCTCTTTTTTCATGTGTTGTATTGTAAGAAAATATTTTATTTTATTTCTGTGGGTTCTTCTCTGTGTCCCCTACAGGCTGTACGGCCCATTGCTCAGGCTGGGGATAAAAATTTGGACTTCAGCCCTCTGGCTCTGTTTGCTTATTTTGTGACTCGCTGCAGAGAGAACCTACATATAGTAGTGGCCTTCAGCCCAATAGGAGATGCCTTCCGAAACCGCCTCAGACAGTTCCCTTCCCTCATTAACTGCTGCACCATAGATTGGTTTCAGGTGAGTTTGGCAAGGCCAGGAAATAGATGGTTAAGCATTTTAGTAATTATGGTTGGGAAATTTAAGAAACTGTTTTTTTTTTCATGTTATAAATATATATAATGACCAATTTTACCAATTTTGAATATAAACCTTCTCTGAAAGTGAAGTTGAAGTTCAGTTTCTGATTTCCCCAGCCATGGCCTGAAGAGGCTTTGGAGCGAGTGGCTAATAAGTTTTTGGAGACATTGGAGCTGAGTGATCTTGAGCGTCAGGAAGTCATGCCAATCTGCAAGACCTTCCATACTTCAGCTATTGATCTGTCTCACAGGTATGATGCTTATATCAAGGCTAATATGCTCTGTTAAATAGGTAGTTCCTCCAAAAAGTAGAACACAAGCAAGCACTTTGCAATATTGAACAATAAAGTTATCACAATTATTCACTCAGGCAAGAGTAAAATTCTTTGTGGTAATCTTTGCAGGTTTTTGTCAGAGCTGGGTCGTCATAACTATGTGACTCCTACTTCCTACTTGGAGCTTATAGCTGCCTTCAGACTTCTTCTCACTCAAAAACGAGACAATGTTATGAGTGCTAAAAACAGATATACAAATGGACTGGACAAATTAGCTTTTGCAGAGTCTCAGGTAATGTGCTGGGAATAATGTACAGAAGAAAGTAGCAGTATTCAATCCATATAATAGTGTATATTATACTAAAATGGATCTTTTTATAACCTCATATCCTTTTTAATTATGGTCAATAAGGCAGAGAAGTGTTTTTAATGCATTTATGCTGGTTTAGGTGAGTGAAATGAAGAAGGAGCTGGTGGACTTGCAGCCTAAACTTGAGCAGGCTAAGATTGACAACACCAAAATAATGAAAGTAAGAAACACTAACGTCTGTCATACAGTACCCGTGTTTAAAACAAATGATCATTTGTTCATTTTGTACTGCCAATGTATAGATTTACAGTGTTTCTGTTGTTCCTACTGTAGTGTTTCGGCCTGTATTTTGCCTTAATTCTGATAAAAGTTTGCCTACATATGTTAGCTACGTGATTCTCTTCTGCAGGTGATAGAGGTTGAGTCAGTGGAGGTTGAGGCGAAGAGCAAACTTGTCCGTGCGGATGAAGAAACGGCTACTCTAAAAGCAAATGAATCCCAGGCTTTGAAGAATGAGTGTGAGAGTGACTTGGCTGAGGCCATCCCTGCACTGGAGGCTGCGCTGTCTGCCCTGGACACACTCAAGGTCAACTATGTATTTTACATACTGCTTTTCACATAGAGAAGTATGCATTTTCAGACAACTGGAGACAAACTGTGCTGTGTGAAGGCAGTTATAAATGTGTAAATACATGCAAGGAAGACAATACCTGTGACAAGTATGGAAATTAATGTAAGAATGAATATCAATGACAATTTAGTCTGGGTGATTTTCAAATTTTAAAGGTGCCCTAGAACTTTTTTTTAAAAGATGTAATCTAAGTCTAAGGTGTCCCCTGAATGTGTCTGTGAAGTTTCAGCCGATTCAGGGTGTATGGCCCTTTAAATCCTGTGCTCCATGCCCCAAGAGCTCGTGCTTGCCTTAAACAACATAAAAAAGTTCAAACAGCTAATATAACCCTCAAAATGGATCTTTACAAAGTGTTCGTCATGCAGCATGTCTAATCGTGTAAGTACAGTGTTTATTTTGATGTTTACATTGATTCTGAATGAGTTTGAGGCTATGCTCCGTGGCTAACGGCTAATGCTACACTGTTGAAGAGATTTATAAAGAATGAAGTTGTGTTTATGCATTATACATACTGCAAGTGTTTAAAAATGAAAATAGCGACGCTCTCTTGTCTCCGTGAATACAGTAAGAAACGATGGTAACTTTAACCACATTTAACAGTACATTAGCAACATGCTAACGAAACATTTAGAAAGACAATTTACAAATTTCACTAAAAATATCATGTTATCATGAATCATGTCAGTTATTATTGCTCCATCTGCCATTTTTTGCTATTGTCCTTGCTTGCTTACCCAGCTGTGCACATCCAGACGTTCTGCCCTTGTCTAATGCCTTTCATCCAGACGTTAATACTAGGATGCCCTTGTGTAATGCCTCAATCATGGTCTGGCATATGCAAATATTGGGGGCATACACCCCGACTGTTACGTAACAGTCGGTGTTATGTTGAGATGTTGAACTCTTGTTATTTAACTATGCCGAGGTAAATTCAATTTTTGAATCTAGGGCACCTTTAATCTTATTTTGATGAAATTCATTTTTCCGTTTTACAAAAATTCAATAAAAATAATTAATGTATGACTAAAAGTTGTAAATTGTGGTTTAAAAAATGATAGATTATTATGTAAGATGTGGGTTGATTTGTGTTTTCAGCCGGCTGATGTGACCATTGTAAAAGCAATGAAGAACCCTCCAGCAGGAGTGAAGCTGGTGATGGCAGCGGTGTGTGTAATGAAGGACATCAAACCAGAGAAGATCAATGATCCCTCCGGAACCGGACAGAAGGTCAAAAGCAAGTCTAGTCAGGTCACATGCCATGAGCTCTCTTTGTTTTTATCTTTACCGACAGCATGGCATCTGTTTTAATAGATTCTTGACTACTGGGGTCCAAGCAAGAAGCTGCTTGGGGACATGAATTTCCTCAAAGACCTGAAGGAATATGACAAAGACAACATCCCTGTAAGTCTTTATTGTGGTGTAGGGTGTGTAGGTTGTTTTTGTAATACTGTGGCTAATGTATTTTAATGATGTTGTTTTGTGATAGACTCAAGTGATGCATAAAATCCGTAGTGAGTACATGACCAACCCTGACTTTGACCCCACCAAAGTGGCCAAGGCCTCATCTGCTGCTGAGGGGCTTTGCAGATGGATCACTTCAATGGAGGTTTATGACCGAGTGGCAAAGGTTGGCAGACCCTATCTGTATCTCACACTGAGTAGTTTCCTTCTCTACAATAATCATTAGATAAATTGCCACATCACATAATATCTGATTGTAGAAAATATGTATTGTGTTTTATTTCTTTCATTTTTATTTCTATTTTTATGTATAGCTTACTCTCAGTATTATTATTATTACATATTAACATATAGTAATGTACATATTTACACACACACACAAACACACACTTGTAAGTTGTATATGTGGTTTACGGGAACTCTACATAGACGTAATGGTATTTATACTGTACAAACTGTATATTCTATCGCCCTACTGTCTGCATTTTTTTAATTAAAAAAAACAAAAAATATTTTTTTAAGCCATTTGGTTTACGAGGACACGGGAAGTGTCATCATAAACCATGTTTATGTTGTAATACCCATGCTGTTATACACATTTGTGTCCTCATAAACCATGTATACAAGAACACACACACACACACACACTTACTTAAAGGGTTAGTTCACCCAAAAATGAAAATTCTGTCATTAATTACTCACCCTCATGTCGTCCAAACCCGTGAGACTTTCGTTCATCTTCGGAACGTGTTCATTCTCGTATGTTATGCAAAATGTTTGAGCTTCTATAAGTTTTTTTTTCTCGCGCATGAAACAGGTTTGGTTGAGCTTCTGTTTATGATCACTGATTAATGTTTATATGTGAATAAAAGCCTAAATTAAATCTGGTCAACATATAAAAGCGATCGAGTCTCTTCAGAAAATTTGGACTAAACCACTCAATTCATATGGATTAGTTTACCGATCTCTTTATGAACTTTTTGAAGCATCAAAGTGGTGGTCACATAGCTGTCAATGGAGAAACAGAAAGTTCTCAGATTTCATCAAAAGATCTTCATTTGTGTTGAACATAAACATAATTTATTGTATATGTACAATATTATTTTTTTTAAAATAATTGTAAAATAATTTTGGAATACTGTATATTTAATTATTTTTTAAAAATATATGCATACTATTTCTCTTCATTGTTTTATACCACTTGTCGAAATCATAATTCTTTTCTCTTTCAGGTGGTGGCACCTAAGAAAGCTAACCTTATTGTAGCCCAGGAATCCTTAGCCACCACTATGGCCCTGCTGAACCAGAAGAGGGCAGAGCTGAAGGAAGTGGAGGATCGTCTGGCCTCACTGCAGAAGACTTTGGAGGAAAAGACTGAAGAGAAAGCTCGGCTAGAGTTCCAGGTGGACCTCTGTGCTCGCAAGCTGGAGAGAGCCGAGAAGCTTATTGGTGGTCTAGGAGGAGAAAAGTCAAGGTCTCAATTAACTACGACCAATTCTTATAAGCCTATGTAGTTACCAAATTCCTATAATCAGGCCAACTGAGTATGTGTTCCTGTATTTCTACACAGGTGGCTGAAAGCAGCCAATGATCTTCAGTGCACATATGATAACTTGACAGGTGATGTGCTGATATCTGCTGGTGTTATTGCTTACCTGGGAGCTTTCACTGCCAGTTTCCGCAATGACTGTACTAAAATGTGGGCCAAGCTCTGCAAGGTACTGCACTACTCCCCTCTGTTGAAGACCAGTGTTGTTTGCAAATGAATATTCAGTGTCATTTATTCAATGTTCCTACTCAGTCAAAGAAGATCCCATCCTCTGATGACTTCTCTCTAAGTAAGACGCTTGGAGATCCAATCAAGATCAGGGCCTGGAATATCGCTGGCCTACCCACTGACAGCTTCTCCATTGACAATGGTGTTATAGTGAGCAACTCCAGAAGATGGTATGACTCAACAAAAGCTGAAACCTTTCAAAATTTGTGTTTGCAAATTATGACAGATTTCAGAACCAAAATGTCATGTTTTACAACCTAGTTTTCTCATTGCCAGGCCGTTAATGATAGATCCGCAGGGCCAAGCTAACAAATGGGTGAAAAACTCTGAAAAGGAGCATAACCTGAATGTGATTAAGCTAACCGATGCCGACTACATGAGAACACTCGAAAACTGCATCCAGTTTGGTACTCCGCTGCTGCTAGAGAACGTAGGAGAGGAGCTTGACCCCTCCTTAGAGCCGCTGCTGCTCAAACAAGTTTTCAAACAAGGTCTTTTACTTAAACTTATATTAACAATAATTTATTTTAGAGAGTTATTTTTTTTAATACTTGATTAATTTGACTCTCAAAGAGGGGTTGGAAATCAAAGTGAGTTCCTGCATTGTTTTTGCAGGGGGTGTGGACTGTATCAGATTGGGCGAGAGTGTGATTGAGTACTCGTCTGACTTCCGCTTTTACATCACTACAAAGCTGAGGAACCCTCATTACCTGCCTGAACTAGCTACCAAAGTTTGCCTGCTGAACTTCATGATTACACCAGAAGGCCTCGAAGACCAGCTGCTTGGCATTGTGGTAGCAAAAGAGAGGTGATTAAAAATTTTAAAAAGGGGGCATTATTTTCAATGTTTTTCACAAATTAATATATTTTCCCTTCAATTCTCATTACTGAAATGGTGCATGATCTTATTTATATAGAATGTATATTTCATGAATGTGCTTCGTGAATTAGATTCTGTGTTGTAGAAATCATCATTTAGAATAATGGCAGTTATGAAAAAAGTAGGAAAATGTCCAGATGCTTTATGGTAATGACTTAATAGTCATGAAAATCTTAGTGGTACTAAAAATTAGATTAAATTTCTTAATGCAAAACATAGTTTTTATTATTTTGATTTACTAAGGAATATGATTCAGAATTAATGTCCCTGTATGATATTCCACTTCTGTTTTCCCTCAGACCTGAATTAGAGGAGGAGAGAAATGCCCTGATCCTTCAGTCTGCAGCCAATAAGAAGCAGCTTAAGGAGATCGAGGACCAAATCCTGGAGACTTTGCAGTCCTCAGAGGGGAACATCCTGGAAGACGAGAGTGCCATCCAGATCTTGGATGCTGCCAAGATCATGTCTAATGAGATTACTAAGAAACAGCAGGTATAGTGCATCAAAGAGCTGGTTTAGAAGAAAGCCCTTTATTGATGCCGTGATAGTTTCTAGTTTAACCTCTTTGCTGTGAACTTCCAGATTGCAGAGAAGACTGAGATTGAAATAGCTGAGTCGAGAGAGGGCTACAGAGCCATCGCTAAGCACTCCTCCATCCTCTTCTTCAGTATTGCAGACCTGGCCAACATTGACCCCATGTATCAATACTCTCTCAACTGGTTTGTCAACCTCTATGTCAACTCCATACTTGACAGGTAGGGAATAACTACACATGAGTTTACAAATTATGCAACCATTTTTCTTTGCATTTCACTTATTGTGCATATGTATTCTACAGCAACAAATCAAAGAATCTAGAGAAGAGACTCCGATACTTGACTGATCATTTCACCTATAACCTGTACTGCAATGTGTGCCGTTCTCTCTTTGAGAAGGACAAACTCCTCTTCTCGTTCCTGCTCTGTTCTAACTTACTGCTGTAAGTTCAAACAAGTCCTGAATGCAACATTGGCATATTACTGTCAGATTTCGTAGTAGTATGATGAAATTTATGTCCAAAAGAATATGGTGTTAATTGAATCTTGAATCTTTCTTAGAGCTAAGAGGGAGATTGAGTACTCTGAATTTATGTTCCTGCTTACTGGGGGTGTTGGCCTTCAGAACAACGTCTCTAACCCTGATCCAAACTGGCTGCCTGATAAGAGTTGGGATGAGATCTGCCGGGCCAGTGATCTTCCTGCCCTTCAGGGCCTCAAGTATGAAGTCTCTGCCATGCCATCTGAAATGACTGAAATGTTACATTTGCATGTTATATCAAGTTTTGTGCAGCTCATAATATGACACATTTCTATGTAGGGAGAGCTTCATTAAGAGTCCTGAGAGTTTCCTGCCCATTTATGACAATAAGGAGCCTTACAACACAGCTTTGCCCAAGCCCTGGTGTGATAAACTCAACGAACTTCAAAAAATGATCATTTACCGATGCCTTAGGCCTGATAAAGTGAGCTCTCATTGAGTTTAAAATTGACATGTTCTTATCATAGTTCTTTTAAAAAAGTAATAAAGGTAGAGTATCACATCACTCACAGGAACATTTATTTTACTTTTACTTTATCCTTTCTTTAAAGATTGAGCCAGCAATCAGCAAATTTGTGACTGACAAACTGGGAAAGAGATTTGTTGAACCACCTCCATTTGACCTCAGTAAGAGCTACAGTGACTCCAACTGCACCATTCCCTTGGTGTTCATTCTCTCTCCTGGAGCAGATCCAATGGCTAGTGAGTTTTTAATCACTCCAGTTTAAATAGGACAATACATTGCTCTCATTTAAAGTGTGCTTAATTTTCAGCTAAATACACTTAGGGAAAACACTTTTTAGGCTGGAATACATAACACAACTTTTCCCACCGTAAGTCCTTAGCCCAATGCCATAACCATGTCTTCAACATTGGTGTCTGATATGCCAAAAATGTTTCTTGTCTCATCACATTCAGTTATTAATTACATTAATCATATCATATTAATCAAATAATAGCATGTTTTCAATTCAAAATGGTGAAATTTCATAAAAATGTTGAGTAGTTTGCACCACTGGATATTACTGTCGGTCGCTGAATATTTCAATCATAAAACAGTCATCAAATATTAAATGTTTAGCTACTTACTCTCACTGCTTAAACGAAAGTGTTGCATTGGAATTCGCACTCGTCTTCTGTGAACAGTAAGCCCCGCCTTCTTTGATTTGATTGGCCAGCTCACTCATTCTGACAATGATGAGCGCTGTTAGACCAGCCTAAAAATGTAACTTTTAAAACTTTTCTTGTCATCCTAAAAACAAACAGAGCGGTGCATAATGGAGTACAGCAGAGCAGCATCAATAATATCAAATACTGGGGCGGACAATTTGACCATTTCTAATCATTGGGGGACATTTTTTTTCTCCTCAATGTCTAGGGTGGTTACTGGTAGAAATCATGCAGGGGGTTCAACTGTACAACTGTCATAGAAAGAGACATTAAAAACAGGACATGACCAAAGACATCTATCTGACGCATATGTAGCACAATAAGTAAACAGCGCAGACGGAATGCAGGATGTGCGATCTTCTTATTCTTCTTTCTTCAATTTACAGAAGTTATTATTTCTCAGATAGAAGAGACATCTTTGTGTTTATAGCACAGATCAAAATCATAATTAGTTCTCTTAAAATCAAGTAGGTTTGGCAATCCCTGGTGGGGGTATATATTTCAATATCAAGGTGTTAAACCTGTTAAACACATTTAAGTCAAATACTACATTAAAACACTGTTTTGACTTTTCTTTAGGTCTGCTGAAATTTGCCAATGATAAGAACATGGGTGGTTCCCAATTTAAATCCATCTCTCTGGGACAAGGCCAGGGTCCAATAGCAGTGAAGATGATCCGCTCAGCCATGAAGGAGGGCACCTGGGTGTGCTTGCAGAACTGCCACCTGGCCGTGTCCTGGATGTCCACTCTGGAGAAGATCTGTGAGGACCTCTCCCCGGACACATGCCATCCAAACTTCCGTCTTTGGCTTACCAGCTACCCATCACCCATGGTACACATACTGTACACTCCTGAGTAGACAATTGTTTTCTTTCCTTTGAACTATAATTATTGTCAAATCAGTACTTTACGTTCCTGTATATCGAAGGACGTAATTGATGATGATTTGTTTGCTCTGACAGTTCCCAGTGACCATCTTGCAGAATGGAGTGAAGATGACTAATGAGCCTCCCACTGGCTTGAGGTTAAATCTGTTGCAGTCGTATCTTTCTGACCCCATCTCTGACCCTGAGTTTTTTGCAGCCTGTCCTAACAAAGAGCCAGTGAGTACATTACCTGTTTGCAGTCTCATGTTGACTCTTCCTCATGTTTTGGATATACAGTAAGAGTATTTTATTACTGACTGCTGTTGTGTAGGTCTGGGAGAAGCTCTTGTACGGGGTTTGCTTCTTCCATGCTCTTGTCCAAGAGAGGAAAAAGTTTGGGCCATTGGGATGGAACATTCCTTATGGATTTAACGAGTCGGATCTGCGTATTAGTATCAGACAGCTGCAGGTAAAGCACCTGAATTCTCACTACAGTGTCATTTCCACCACATTTAATGTGTTTAATAGCACTCTGGTGGAAATTAAAAGTGTTTAATTAATAAACTCCTTTATCTTTCTAAGGCAAATTTAATAATTCATCCTCAATACATTTAAATAATATGCTGCGAAATTTCCGGGTATTTTGGATTTTTTGAAAAACCTACTTGTGCGATCTAGTCCTAGGTTTTTGACCCGATCTGAACCAAACCAGTGCAGTGAGATTCTCTAGAGTCTGATTGTCAATAGTTATCAAGAAAAAGTTGAAATACCGATTCACAGTCCCTAAGGGCCGCCAAAACATTTGAGGTGGGTGGAGCCACTTTTACTAAAATGGCTATAACTTGTGAACGGAATGAGATATTTTCACCAAACTCGGCACACCTATGTAAGAGCTCATTCTGTGGTCGTGTGAAAAAGAATGTGGCGACTGGCCACTTGGTGGCGCTATAACAGGAAAAAAAACCTGAAAATGGCTATAACTACTTAACCGTTAATCCGAGAGACTTGAAAATTTCCGTGCAGCATCTTTGTCCGAGGGGCCACTCTTGTCTATGAGGACATTGACACATCTCGAAAACCATGTCCGCCGTCGGCCACTGAATTTTGAGCAGCTATCAGACAAGGTTAACGGAGGCCGATCGGAAGGAAACTCGCTGGGCCTAGAGGCCTGTGAGAAATTCTAAAGAAATCGGCCACCGGGGGGCGTCTCGCGTTTTTTACGTGTGTAAAGCATTGCATTTGTACCACATGGTAGAACTCCTCATTCTGAGCAACTTTGCCGCCGCTGTCCATCGAATTGTTCGTTAAATATTGGAGATTATTTCAAAAACCAACTTTGGCAAACTAGTCTTAGGTTTTTCAAGAACCTCAAGAACTCTTAAAAAGCGTTAAAAAACCATACATTTTCAATGCTAAGTTGCCTGTATTGTCTGTAAATGGTCTTTTCCTTTTATAATTTAAGTGGTTACATGCTTACTAAATAAAATGTCAAATCTTTTTGCACAAGTGCTTAAAGGCCTTAAAATGCTTGAACACCGATAATTGCTGCTTGCAGCTATATTTATATTTACTTTCTGTATCTCAGCTCTTTGTGAATGAGTACCAGGAGGTTCCCTTTGAGGCCATCACGTATCTGACTGGAGAGTGTAACTACGGAGGACGTGTAACAGATGACTGGGACCGTCGCCTCCTCATGACAATCCTCGCTGACTTCTACAACAAAGACATTATTGACCACCCACGCTACTCCTTCTCCCCCAGTGGCAATTATCACGCACCACCAAAATCCATCTATGAAGACTATGTGGAGTTTATCAAGGTACGGCTTTATGATAGCTGCTGACCTCGGACTAAATTCAAACTCAATGAAAACAATGACAAATAATGCACTTCTTATGCTCCACAGAACCTGCCTTTTAGCCAGCATCCCGAGGTGTTTGGCATGCATGAGAATGTGGACATCTCCAAAGACCTTCAACAGACAAAACTACTATTTGATTCCCTCATCCTGACCCAGGGTGGTGGTTCAAAGGGAGGGGGCGGCTCTGGCGGGGATACCACTCTATTGGACATTGCTAATGACATCCTGTCTAAAGTAACTCATCATTTATAAGATTAGAAATTGTTATTGGGATAAAAAGTTATTTGCATATGTGCCAGTGATTTATTGACGTTCTGATTTCGGTCATGCAGCTTCCGGGTAATTTTGACATTGAGTCTGCCCTTGTCAAATTCCCTGTGTGCTATGAGGAGAGCATGAATACAGTGCTTGTGCAGGAGATGCAGCGGTATAACAAGTGAGTCCTCAGAGCTCAATAGAAATAATTCTTTATATGTGAAGACGTTTATACTATAATTTGTGTGTACTTTCTTCTTTCAGTTTGAGCAGTACTATACGTGTGAGTCTGCAGAACCTGATAAAGGCCATTAAGGGGCTGGTGGTGATGGATGCAGAGCTAGAGGCTGTAGCCGGCAGTCTGCTGGTGGGGAAAGTGCCAGAAAAGTGGGCCAAATGCTCCTATCCCAGTCTCAAGCCATTGGGCAGCTATGTCAACGACTTCCTAGCCAGACTCAAATTTCTACAGGTCAGTGACCACACACAGACAACTCCTCTCAGAAGCCAAAGGTATCAGACCAAAAAAAATGTTTGTAATTTTCACAGAAAAATACTGTAAAAATGCAACTGTAAAATGCTTTAGGGTTTTTGCAAGTAAAAACTATAAATTACCATATAATTTACGGTAAAAAAAAAAAAAAAAAAAAACATTCTCAGAAGTCCTTGCATTACACATCACATATGATTGCATTTTTTTAAGAATAATTTAGTTTCTTCTCATTTTTATTCAGTTTTTCTTCTTTATTTTTGTTCTTCTCATCTTCATTACATCAGTAATGTACATTAGTGTGTTTTGTGTTATATTTTGTTATTTAGTTAATGTTTATTGCATTATTTTAGTGTCATGTGTGTTACCCTGATGGTGTTTTGTGATTGTGGACAGACCGAGGGTCAACCCACACCCCACCCCCTGGAACGAGATCACTTTCTGTTGTGTCACCTTTATTATTGTGGTGGTTATGGGTACATTTTAAAATTAAAAGGCAGATTTTGGTAGTTAAAGGGTTAGTTCACCCAAAAATGAAAATTATGTCATTTATTACTCACCCTCATGCCGTTCCACACCCATAAGACCTTCGTTCATCTTCGGAACACAAATTAAGATATTTTTGTTGAAATCCGATGGCTCAGTGAGGCCTCCATAGCCAGCAATGACATTTCCTCTCTCAAATCCATAAAGGTACTAAAAACATATTTAAATCAGTTCATGTGAGTACAGTGGTTCAATATTAATATTATAAGCGACGAGAATATTTTGCGCCAAAAAAAACTAAATAACTACTTATTTAGTGATGACGGATTTCAAAACACTGCTTCAGGAAGCTTCGGAGCGTTATGAATCAGCGTGTCGAATCAGCGGTTCGGAGCGCCAAAGTCACGTGATTTCAGCAGTTTGGCAGTTTGACATGCGATCCGAATCCGAATCGACACAAAAGATTCATAACGCTCCAAAGCTTCATGAAGCAGTGTTTTGAAATCGGCCACCAAAAAAATTCTCGTCGCTTTATAATATTAATATTGAACCTGAACCACTGTACTCACATGAACTGATTTAAATATGTTTTAAGTACATTAATGGATCTTGAGAGAGGAAATGCCATTGGATTTCAACAAAAATATCTTAATTTGTGTTCCGAAGATGAACGAAGGTCTTAAGGGTCTGGAACGGCATGAGGGTGAGTAATTAATGACAGAATTTTCATTTTTGGGTGAACTAACCCCTTTAACGTATATATATATTAGATATATTAACATTATATTACCTAATGAAATATACTTTTTTTTTTAAATATTAAGCAGCACAACAGTTTTCAACATTGATAATAAGATAAGAAATGTTTCTTGAGTAGCAAATCAGCATATTAGAATGATTTCTGAAGGATCATGTGACACTGAAGATTGGAGTAATGATGCTGAAAATTCAGCTTTGTCCTTAAAATTACATTTTAAAATATATTCAAATAGAAAAGTTTTTTAAATCATAATAATATTTCACAATAATATAGTACTTATTGTATTTTTGATCAAATCAAGTAAATTGAATTGAAAAAATATTATTTGTCTTTGTTAATGTGTCTCTGTGTTATATTCCTTTCCAGGACTGGTATGACACCCAGAAGCCCCATGTATTCTGGTTGTCTGGGTTTTTCTTCACTCAGGCTTTCATAACAGGAGCCTTGCAGAACTACGCCAGGAAGTACTCCATCCCCATTGACCTGCTTGGCTTTAATTACGAGGTATCATCTGCTGCAACTGTCTCTAGGCTGAGAGTACTTTCATTAGAAAGAGACGATTTGAGAGCAACATTTTGTTCTTTATTGCTTCAGGTTCTGCCAATCGACACCTCCGACTCATCTCCTGAAGATGGAGTCTACATTCATGGCCTTTTCCTGGATGGAGCTCGGTGGGATAAAAAAAGGTAAGAGAAGCTTACATGGCAGGAAGATGCTGGAAGTAGTGTTGTCACGATACCAAAATTTTGACTTCGATACGATACCCAACTTAAATATCACGATACCGATACTTAAACGATACTATGGCAAAAACCTAAAACAGCAGGAAAAGTAAATAAATAACATATGACATATGAACTTCTTTCTTCACCAGTGTGCAGGCTGATACTTCTGGATTTGAGCTTCATTGCCATGAAGTTAGAGTTAGATTTAATATAATTTTTAATGTTTATTATTTTCATGCTCAATAAAATTGTAAATTATTTGCTGTTATGCTTTTTTATACATTTAGGTGTTTTTGACAGTAAGATTATTGTAAAAATTATATTACTGTAAATAATTAAAGCAATGTTATTAAAGCATAAATTGGTTTAAAATAACTGTATATACCCTTCACGTATTTATGTATTTTTAAATTAATTTTATTTTTGCAACCAGATATCGCTTATTAAACTTAGACTCAATAATACACCTCTTTGCGGAGTTCTGCTTGCACGAGTAAAATAAATAAATAACACTCATTTAATGTTTGAGAGCATAAACATAATGCTGGTATTACATTCACTAACCTGTCGCTCTTTAAATTCTTTGTAGAAATCGGGATGTTTGACGGCAAGATGCTTTTGACTCCCTCCGCTTGCGTTATTTTGCAAACGGGCTTTGTGGTATCCGTGGGCTTGCCCTATCTGTCGGCAATGTAAGCAAAATAATGCCATATTTCGCTTCGTGCATCTGCTTTCTCAACAATTTGTGGACGGTCTGCAAGAGCACCTGTATTTGCAACCATACCTCTCGTTTCGTCACCATAAAAGCCGTTGCGCAGTTGAGAGGAATAAACACGCACTCAATGTGCCTTAGAAACAGCGCGCTGCACGCACACTGCCCCCTGCTGTCGCACATTAGGAAATACAGCTGGCACTCAAGAACCGGACCGTTTTTAAAAGCAGGGTATCGCGATACCTTTCTAGTACCGGTATATCGTGCAACATTAGCTGGAAGTAATCGTTTTTGAGTTATATTTTCATGAAATGTGTTCTTCCTTGCAGTGGAGTGTTGGCCGAACAGTATCCCAAAGTTTTATTTGATGCAGTCCCTATCATCTGGATCAAACCAAGTAAGATAATAAATGTTATGTGTTGATTATTAAGTACATCTATATCTATCACTTCATGCTTTTGTAGTTACTTTGCTCAGCAACCTCTCTAAATCTGTTTTTAGCGGACAAGAGGGGTATGGAACACCCCAACAGCATCTATGTGTGTCCCCTCTACAAGACCAGTGAGCGTAAAGGTACGCTGTCCACCACTGGCCATTCAACCAACTTTGTCATCAGCATGACGCTCCCTACCAACAAGCGTCCTCAGCACTGGGTCAAGAGAGGCGTGGCTTTGCTATGTCAACTAGATGATTGACACCGAACCCCTTTGACTTCTGAACCAGCACTTTATTTACTGTTCTCACACATGGCTTTTATGATTTTCCACTGTGTCCATTAAAAATATTATCTCAGCAAATATTTCTGACCAACATGGCATAATTCTATACTATTGTCCTCTTTATATGTGTTTTTCAAGTACATCTAGAATATCTACATTGATGTTTTATTCCAGAAGATTTTATTCCAAAATATTTTTCAGTATAGCATTTGAATAAAATCTAAAGAACACATTCAGTCAGGTAATAATAATAATATATATATATATATATATATATATATATATATATATATATATATATATATATATATATATATATATATATATATATATATATATATATATATATTATTTAGTATTATTTATTAGGATATATTATATTATATAATAATATATAATATATTATTATAAAATTATAACACTTTTTATCAACTTAAATGCTTATATTTTGTAGAAACAATTCTGTAGAAAAATATTTCTTAAACATTTCTTCATGATACAGTCTATATTATGATATTTAAAGGGGTTCTTGATTGTGATTTCAATTCAAGCATCTACATAAATTTATTTACATAAAGTTCTTAGCAATTGTTGTAGCTTAGGGCTTTTTTTTTTTTTTGCTTACCTACATTACTGTACATTAAACATTAGGATGGAATGGAATAGGCTGGATCAGAATGGGAATATATTATATTCTTGCTTTTAAGTACTAAGGAATATTCTTCCATTTTATATTATTCCATTTTTTCCTGTTGTGATTTAATAATTCATACATCAGTCTTAATGTGCATCTCTGGTGGGATTACGTTATTTAATCAATGCACAGCTTCCTGTTTCTCTGAGAGTATGCGTTTTATACAGTCCACTGTGAATTTCAAGCCGCGTGGTGAAGGTTCACTTCAAATAGAGTGCTGAATGCAAGAGAAAGCGTGGCCCGTCGCATATGTTCCTAAGAACATTAACTCTCAGATCAGCTGTCCGGGTAGAATTGCAAGACTGACTGTCACGCAGTGGGTCAAAGCCAGGTGTTGGTTGGTTGGCCCAGGAGTTAGCGAGTATTTTTAACCATGCAGGGATATAAATAGAGTGTAAAGTGACAAAAACACAGTACAGATACAACTGCAACGACTGTTTTCAACATTTCCTGTTGCCTCAAGGTAGAACGAACATTTGCCTTTGAATTGAGCATATGTAAACAGATTATTTCTCCTGGAAAAACTCTACAGAAATAGATTGCATGGAATGTGTTGCATGTTTACAAAACATACTCATAGTAATTCGACAGTCATTTAAAGAATGAAGTTACCAAAGCAGCTAATTGTGATATTAGTCTCTTGTTATACTTTTTCTATTCATTTTAAATATGAATTTAACATTGTAATGCAACAACCTCAGAGTTTTGAGTGCCGGTTACCTCATTTTGTAATTCAAGCCAGCTCAGTTGAAACTAGAGCAGATATTTTCAGCTTTGGCTATTGTATGCTCGCATGCATGTACAATACAGTCTCTTAACACATTTAATTCGAGAGTCAAACTAGCAGGATGCTAGTCATAATATACATAATGTACAACACTGTAAAAAAAAATCCCGTTGTTTCTACGGAAAAATACCGGCAGCTGTGGTTACCAGAACAATACTGTAAAAATGACATCAAACCGTAAACATACTTACGGAGTTACATGTGAATTTTACATTTTAAATCTGTTAAATTTACGGTAAAATAATGTATTTCATTAACTGATATAATGTTTATTTACTAACCTAATGAAGTACTAATATCTGTTTTGTACCTTTATAATACACTGACAGTCACCAAACACAGTGGTGATAAGAGTTACATGATGAATCAAAGTTCATCACAAGCAGCTTTTCCACAAGCTGAGAAGGACAATGCTAATATATAGAAGGTGCACACAGTGTCATTCACACACACACTAAACACCATCATGGTAACATGCATGAAATTTTAAAAATGCAATAAACATTAATTTAACAACATTAGATGTAACATAAAACCCTAATGTACATAACTGATTAGAAAAAAATGAGAAAAACTAAGAAGAAACAGAGTTATTTCAACGAAAATATATCAAATGTGAAGTATCACGCAGGGAATTGTGGGAATGTCAATATACGGTTTTTCACTGTAAATTTTACAATGAATTGTTATTTTTCACTTCCAAAAACTGTGAATTTAACGGCATTTTACCGTAAAATTACATTAAATGTACCGTTAGATCTATTACAGTTATTCACCGTATATAGTACGGAAACTTTCTGTAAACCAATCAACAGTTTTTCACCGCAGCATTTTTACAGTCTTTTACTGTTAAAATCACGGTCATTTTTTACAGTGAATGTTTTCCTATATTAGACCCTGTTATTTGTTGTGGTGGTAAATTTGAAAATACTTCAGGGCGAAAAAGATACTGATTAAGTCACTATTTTTTCACATTGTATCATCCATTTGCTGTTAAGTCCTGTGGTTCTGGTTGCCAAGTTAGAGTTTATTACTGAAATATGGAGGAGGTGTATGATGCTGCGGAGGATGACTGGGATGATGATGAAGATGAGGCCACTCAGTACATGATTGAACAGAGTCTATTGGAGTGCAGCAAACATGCTGATTCAGCAACCAGGTACTGGTAAATCCCACCATTTTAAATGCACTAATAGTGTGTGTTTTATGATGGAACATTTTGTTTTGATGTCCCTCAGCAGTGATCTGTTGGACCTCATTGACCATGAGGAAATTTTCACTGCTATACAAGCTGGTAAGAGCGAAATCCTCCAAAAAAACGTTCATGAGCATTTTCAGCGTTCCAAGTTCTGGAGTCTTCATGCCGTTCCTTCCATGTATGACGTCAGGTAATGAGGATGCTTTGAAGGTCCTGGTGCAGCATAAGGAGGCTCTGTCTAATGCAGACAGCAGGGGCTGGATCCCTTTGCATGAGGCAGCGGTGCAACACAAGAGGAGCATTCTGGAGATCACTTATGCAGGTCTATGTGATATCTATAGTTATCTCACTAAACCTCCAAAAACGTTATTTCTTAATGAGATTTCCTCGTTCAGCATCTCCTCAGGGGTCAGGGCAGTGCCGTACTCTGAGAGGGGAGACTCCGTTGTTTCTCGCTGTTGTTCACGGTCTCAGAGAGAATGCTACATTCCTGCTGCAGAACGGTTGTGACCCTGACTGCAAAAATGAGGATGATGACTCTGCATTGGTTGCAGGTGTGGAACACAACAGTGCTATTTTTAGCATACTTAGTAAGCACACATTTAAGATTAGAACCACAAGACACTCTTTTTTGGACAAAGATTTAAGTTGCATCGTTGTTTTAATTCATGTTTTACTGATAAATCGCATACTGCGCTTCAGTATATTCCTTTAGCACCCAAGACAAGGAACTTTCTTTTCTTTTCTTTTCTTTTCTTTTCTTTTCTTTTCTTTCTTTTTCTTTTTTTTAAAAATACGAGATAGAGATGCACAATATATAATCCATACCGTACCATACCGAATAATAGTATTATTTTAATTTTATTTTATTTTATTAATTTGTATTAATTTATTAATTAAATTTATTAATTAAATTGTGCATACTTATTTCCTATATTTTTACATTTAGATGACCTTTTCAGTCATGTAACGCTCACTTAAAGTGAATATTTAAAAAACACAAATAATTTAATACTGTTAAATGTAGGCTAATCTGTAGCAAATTTCTAGCAAATTAAAATTTTTGTTTAATTTTAAAAGTGTGATTTATAGACCTGAAAAAGTCATCTAAATTAATAAACTCTTAAAACACAATAGGCATTTTTAGAATGAATATACATGCCAGTTATGCCAGGCTCTAGAATATTTAATTGGGTTGAAATTGTGAGTAAAACATATTTTTTTAAATTCCTGATCATTAATCCTTTGAATGAAAATTTATTTTGATTTTAAAATCATGATTGATTTTAATTTTTAGTGTTTTATATTGAATTTATGTAGACAAAACAGTGTAGAATATAACTATTTAACAAAATATTGTTAATTAAAAAAATAGTATACAACATGAAAACATCATAGACTGTATTTGACACAAGTCTAATAAATACATCAATTGACTTTTTTCTAGCCATAAAGAATGACCAGTATGACCTGGCTCTGCTGCTGCTACGCTACAATGCCACAGTGGACCAAAAAGGAAGTCTTCAAAGAACTGCTCTGCATGAAGCATCCGTGCTTGGCTTGGATAACTTTGTCTACCTGCTTCTACAATCTGGCGCTGACCCAAATGCCATTGATGTGTGTGAACATACTCCTGTAGGACTTGCGGCTCAAGCTGGACATTTTAACGTTGTGGAGGTTCTGCTTCAGAAAGGTGATTTTGAAATGTGCCTGTGGCTAGAAATTCAGTAAGCATCTGACTTGATTCAGTCTGTGTTTTTTTTTTTTACTGCTACTCGTAACAGATAAATAGGTAATAATTATGAAAATATAATATTAAATAGATTAGATAGATTTTTAAGCTATCTATCAGGGACGTGCACAGGAATTTTGAGGGGCAGTTGCTCTGACCTAAAAAAAGGGCACTCTGACAAAATTATATTCAGAATAAAAATAATTTTAATACCACTTTTTAATGTCACGAGATACCAACCTTTCGCGAACTCTTCCAACACTCGTCTGGAGGCGCGGTCTATGTGAGAGAGACTAGAGACGCAGGGAAATGAAATACTAGTCTCTGAAAGACATCAAAGATGAAAACTAAGGACTATCTATAATTTTATTTTATTTTAGTTAGTTTAGCCAAACACAAATTACAGTTTTGGTTAGTTATCTTTTTTTGTCTAATGTCTTTTTATTTTTATTTCTAACGACGATGTTTTTTCCCACCTAGTCTTTTTTTTCGTCGTTTTCAACGATTATAACTACTCACCTTTCCGACAACGTTAAGTCTCTACCCGACAACCGCGACAATCTCCTTCTATCTATCAGGCTATCTGCCGGTCGCGTGCAGCGCTCAGCCACGTAAACATAGACAGTAAAAGAAATGGACACAGCGACCCCATTGGAACTCTAGACAAGTGAAGCCCATTTTTAGCGATTTTTAGCTTCCGTTTCTGACGCGCAGACTCAAACTAAGCTTGATGACTCTGCAACCTCTACAGATGTAAATCTTCTATCTGTGCGTGAAAACTCTCGTTATCTTGCAGAGACGGCGAGCTTGAGCGGGGAGTTCTTTGGCGTGATAAGCAGGAGTATATTCTATTAATTATTTTGTATAGTATTTTAAAATGTAACGCCAGTACGCCATCTCTCTTGATCTCCCCGATCTGCGAGCTCTCCTCCTGTCTGTACGGTAATTTCTATGTGCGACAGAGAGTATGGTTATGACGCAATCGTTAGCCTATTTTTACAAAAACTATCTACGGGCCATAATGTAACTAGAAGGTAATGGAGCTATCTTGTCGTGTATCTTTAGAAATAAATAATGGACAATGGAGTCTTTAAACGCCTCAGATTAAAGTTATTCTTCAAAGTACGCCAAAATGAATGGGAGTCATGGGGATGCTAACGCAAGTAAGTTCTGCTACAAGATGGCGGCACCCGGCCGATTCACTTCCGGTCGACTTCCTTGGGCATATAAACAGAGTGCCCTTCCCCTAACTTTCACTTTCGCGGGTGCCCGATATGGAAGTGAATGAGGCATTTTTTTTTTTTTTTTTTTTTTTTTTTTTTTTTATAACAATAATAAAAACATCTGTATAATAGAAGAAAATATATTATAATGCTATCAAATATTACAACATAACTTAAACTTAAATTAACAGTGTAACACAATAGAACATGTCTGAACATTTGTTACCACAGTGGTTAAACAAATATATATATATATATATATATATACACACACACACATACTGAGGGTCACTGTGGTGGACGGTAGGGAAACACACTGAGGTCAGACACACACATTACATACAATGTCTATGTAATGTATCTATCTATTTGTCTGTCTATCTATCTATCTAGTCTGTCTGTCTGTCTATCTATCTATCTATCCGTCTGTCTGTCTGTCTATCTATCTATCTATCTATCTATCTATCTATCTATCTATTTGTCTGTCTATCTATCTAGTCTCTGTCTCTGTCTGTCTATCTATCTAGTCTCTGTCTCTGTCTGTCTATCTATCTATCTAGTCTCTGTCTGTCTATCTGTCTATCTAGTCTCTATCTATCTATCTATCTATCTATCTATCTAGTCTGTCTATTTATCTATCTATCTATCTGTCTGTCTATCTATCCGTCCGTCTGTCTATCTATCTGTCTGTCTATCCGTCTGTCTGTCTATCTAGTCTCTATCTATCTATCTATCTATCTATCTATCTATCTATCTATCTATCTAGTCTGTCTATCTATCTATCTATATATCTAGTCTCTGTCTGTCTATCTATCCGTCCGTCTGTCTATCTGTCTATCCGTCTGTCTGTCTATCTGTCTATCTAGTCTCTATCTATCTATCTA